>NC_136266.1:166539755-166569755 GCF_964187855.1 Myxine glutinosa | reverse complement strand
AGTTTCAGCTAAAGTTGAGAAAACCGGTGAAATGTATTCCAAGAGCCGTTTTGAATGTGTCTGGTCGGACGAGATGTGGGCACGGGGAAGGAGAGAGAAGGATATGGGGAAGGAGAGAGGAGAGAATGTTCCCAGGACTTTATTTACATTATTACTTTGTAAAAGTACAGCGACTGAATACTGAAGTTCGGGAATGAACCGTAGACGAATTATATATTTACATATTCCCGGGGTGTATATACAGAGTTTGTTTAAAGCGATTCAACTCTTTCTTTCCAACCATGGAATTAAACAATACAGTACTTCAAAAATGTACCTAATAATGCAAAGTAATAATGGAATACAATATTTATTAATAACGTTTGGTTTAATTTATTTTTACTTTGTAAACGAAACGTTTTCCATACATGCACGTTTAAAAATGAAGAAGAGTCAAGGGTCCATCGGCCTCTGGTGTGTATTTTAAGACTGAATCAACACGTCTTCGATCATAAATGACTTTTTGAAGAAACAAAGGTACATTTTGATGACAACTCCAGCAAAGGAAACCAGGTAATGCCTGTTTCATTCGGGGCGATTATATACAACGCCCAAAGAAGATGCGTTTCATAGTTATGGGTAATAAAATCGTGAAAGGTTTAATAAAAAAATTTGTGGTTTTCGCACGAGTTTTCAAGGTCCCGGTGTGTACCCTGGTTAGAATAGGTACACCGTATCCCTGCGTGTCGTAAGAGGCGACTAAGAGGGTTGTTGTCAGGAAGGGCATCCGGCCATAAAAACATTGCCTAAATATGAGAACCATGACAATTACAACTACATATGGGCAGGGTACAGCCCGAAGTGGAGATCGGTTTCTGAGGTTTGGGACATGGAATGTCGGGACAATGACAGGGAGATCAGGAGAAGTGGTGGAAGTATTGGTCAGAAGAAGAGTGGACATATGTTGTGTGCAGGAGACGAGATGGAAGGGATGTGGTGTGAGAATGGTGAAGGGTAGGCAGGGACAGAAATACAAGTTTGTGTGGCAAGGTTGCCCAGAAGGCGTGAATGGTGTTGGTGTCCTGTTTTCTGAGGAGTTTGTCGACAGTGTGGTGAGTGCGACCAGAGTGAGTGATAGGTTGATGATGGTGAAAATGATGATTGGAAAGCTCTTGGTGAACATCATCTCAGGATATGCTCCGCAGGTTGGTCGGAGCGATGAAGAGAAGGACAAGTTCTGGTGTGTGATAGAGAAGCTGATGGAAAACGTGAAAGATGAGGAGGTTGTTGTGGTAGGAGGAGACCTAAATGGACATTTGGGAAGGAGTATGGACGGTTTTGAGGGAGTTCATGGGGGTTACGGATATGGTGTGAGAAATGGAGAAGGTGAAAGGATTTTGAAGTTTGCTGATGGAGCTGACTTGTTGATTTGTAATACTCAGTTCCAGAAAGAGGATAATAAGCTTGTTACATACACGTCAGGTGGGGCGACGACAACCGTTGACTACCTCATGGTGCGTAGGCGAGAAAGGGGGCACCTCCGGGACACAAAGGTGATCCCGGGGGAGGAGGCTGTTTCACAGCACCACTTGGTTGTCTGCTACATAAGGGTGAAATGTGCGAGGAGAGCTCGGCGGGTGAAGTACCAACCGAGAATGAAGGTGTGGAGGTGGAAAGAGTTCTCAGTAAGGGAGGCATTAAAAGAGAGGCTGAGTAGGGTTGAGGATGATGTGGTTGAGCTTGAACGTGGTTGGATGTCAATGAAAGATAGTCTGTTGGGAGCGGTTGGTGAGGTATGTGGATGGACAAAAGGACCACCGAGGCACTCGGAAACATGGTGGCGGGATGATGAAGTTGGAAAGAGGATTGACGAGAAGAGGAAGAAGTTCAAGGAGTGGCAGAAGGCGAAGGGTACGGGAGCAGAAAAAGCAGAGCATGAAAGTTATAAGGCAGCCATGAAGGCTGCAAAGAAAGACGTAGCAAAGGCGCAGGACGCATGTCGGAAAATGTTGGGAGAACGCTTGGATTCGGAAGAGGGTCAGAGAGCGGTATTCAGGATTGCAAAGCAGATAGCGAAAGAGAGGTGTGATGTGGTGGGGGTGAGTTGCTTCAAGGATGAAGTGGGACAAATTGTTGTGGACCCAGATGGAATTAAAGGAAGATGGAAAAGATGTATGGAAATGCTGTTGAATACAGAGAATGAATGGGATGGCAACATAGAGAGTAACCCAGTTTTAGGACCGGCAGAGAAGATAACTGAGAAGGAAGTTGAGGAAGCGATAAAAGCAATGAAGAGTAGAAGAGCGGGAGGGCCGACGGGAGTTGTGGGAGATATGTTGAAGGCAGCAGGAAGTTGGGGTGTGAAGAGAATGACAGAGATCTGTAATCTCGTGGTGAAAGAAGGCCGCATTCCAGTGGATTGGGAACTGAGTACCCTCGTCCCTCTATACAAGGGGAAAGGTGACCCTCTGGAGTGTGGCTCGTACTGAGCGATAAAGTTATTGGAGCATGGAATGAAGGTATTGGAAAGGGTGTTGGAGAGGAGGATAAGGAAGAAGGTGAAGATCGACGAAATGCAGTTTGGATTTATGCCACGAAGAGGAACGACAGATGCGCTCTTTATTGTGAGGCAGTTGCAGGAGAAGTACATGGAAAAGAGGAAGAAGTTGTTTCTTGGGTTTGTTGATCTGGAGAAAGCATTTGATAGGGTTCCACGCGAAGTATTGACATGGGCATTGAGGAAGTTAGTAGTGGAGGAATGGTTGATCAGAGTAGTGATGGCAATGTACAGTCACGTGAAAAAGTAAGTACACCCCATGTAAAGTTTTGACTTTTTCAACATATTTCAATATACAGTAATACCCCGGCCTACGTCATTAATTGGTTCCATAAGCCGTGACGTAACTCGGTTTTTGACGTAAACCGGGCGTAATGCCTTAAAAATGCCTTAAAATGAAGACAAACACCGTAAAACTAGAGTAAATAACTCGCAAAAGTATATAACTATCACTAAACCTTAAAGAACACTAAAAACACATTTTAGTCATTTTTAATGAGTAATGAACACAATTAATAAAGAATTTGTAAAGAATAATAAATAAAATTAATAAGATTATGTTATTCACCTTAAACATGGCGTCTCTTCTGAACACAAACACACATTTTAGCAGTCTTAGCCGGCGGCGCTTTTTCAGTGACGTCTGCGAGAATACGTTCCCTATCATGAATGATGGTCGATACCGTCGACCGTGGCAGCCCTAAGGCATAGACCTTATCGCGAATCGGTAAATATCAACAGAGGGTGCTCCACCGCAAAGCATGATGGGATCGAAAAGGGGGCAAAGGTAAACACGAACTCAGAAGAGGAAGCGTCTGTCTACGATCGACGCTGTGTTTACGGAAAGGAAGATGGCTAATGTGAAAGAAATTCAGCGTTTTTTGGCATTAAAATCCAGCGATTTAAAGAAATATTTGAGGGAAAAGGGGGGTTCCCATTGGAGAAGAGAAACAACCTGCTTATGCAAGAACAGTTCCTGAATGTTGAAACCTCGATCGGCCATACAAATATCGCCGGCTGGAACTTGTCCACAATGTTCGTCATCTTTACAATTTTTTTGTCCGACGTGTTTCCTCCTGTAGGTTTGGAAATGTATGAAATTGTTCCGCTTGGTGTAATACCAACAAGGCACTTGAGAGTAGGTCTTGACTTATATTGGCTGTACACTTGCGAACAAAACTTGGGAGACGGTGCTTTGTCCTAATCCAAAGCGAAATGCGAGGTCCTCGTCGCGAAGATTAAGCCGAAGCTTCATGAGTGTCATGAGTAGTTGATCCTCTAAAGATTGAGATCGCTGAACTCCGAGTTTTGTCGTATTGTTTATTTGCCAGGTCTTGTCTTCCATTGATAATTTCCCCTTATAATAATGAAGGTTCTGTGCATGAGGGGATACTTCTGCTAATAACCACTTAAACAGGTCATAACTAGGTAAACCTGTATATAAAGTTTCACAAGTTCATCACAGTTTGCTATGTCCGAAACAGTAAGCTTCTTGTTACATACTGCAATGGCGGCTTTCAGTTTTGCGACGGTGTCCTTGGCTTGCAAATACTGGCTCATGAGCTGATCACAGTTCACAGTTAATTTGTCACAGTAATAAAGTCCTAAAAGTAGTTTAAAGCGGTAAGGATCATGTAGTGTGTCAATGTAAACAAGCAGTCTGTCAAAGTGACAGCGACCGCCGGCGGCGCAATTGCCCCTTTCTGATCCCATGACGCATTGCGGTTCCGATTCTTGATAAGGTCTATACGCTATCACTGACACTTTTTCACCTTTTTCATACCTTTTAATCAGATTTAACTTATCTTCCATCGTAACCACATTACGCTTGGAAACACTAGCACTATCCTTCTTAGGACCCATGGCTAACACAGACACAGTAAAGGAATACTGTACGTCGCCTCTGTTTTGAATGAGAACCAGCAGCTGCGCATACGTACAGTATACTGTACATACATTTTAATATATTTTTAATGTGCTTTTTATTGTATTTTAAATTGTTTTTTAGCTTCCTTTATTGTTAATTTATGTACTATTTTATTTATTTTAAATATATTTTGAAGGGAAAAATTTTTTTTCACGTCCTTAGGAGTGACGTGAAGTCGCACATAATGACGTTCGCTGAACTGAAATTTACTCTAGAAGAGTGGCGTAAAGTCGGATTTGACGTAGGTCGAAATGGCGTAAAACAGGGTATTGCTGTACAGCTATTTGATCTTCATTTCAACAATATTGATCGATAAAGGTGATATAATATAACAAATATCATAAGACATTTGCATTTTGTAGTCCATTGTATAATTTAAATAAACATAAATGCAAATTTTGCATGTGGAAAAAGTAAGTACACCCCTACATTTATCACTACTTCAAACACCTAAAATTAGAATCAGGTGCACCAGCTCAGGTGCAAATGATTAGAACATCGTCAGAGAGGATCTTGGAGGAACCTGTCTTATTTAAACCTCAGACATTTCGTTTGGTTTGCTCTTTGTTGTTGAAGTGTGCGGCGTCACCATGCCCAGATCAAAAGAGCTCTCTGAGGCCTTCAGAAAGAAGGCTATAGATGCCTACGAGTCCTGGAAGGGATTTAAAAAGATCTCCAAACAATTTGAAATCAATCATTCGACTGTCCGGAAGATCATCTACAAGTGGAGACGATTCCAAACAACTGCCAACTTATTCAGGCCACGCCGCCCCAGCAACTTCAGCCCGAGAGCAGACCACAAGATGCTGAAAGATGTTTGTAAGAACCCCAGAATGTCATCACGGGACCTACAGGTAGCTCTTGCCACTGTTGATGTCAAAGTGCACGAGTCTACCATGTGAAAGAGGCTGCACAAATTTGATCTGCATGGGAGGTGTGCCAGGAGGAAAGTTTTGCTGTCCAGAAAGAACATCAGGGCAAGGCTAACGTTTGCCAATGAACACCTAGGCAAAGACCAGCACTTCTGGAACAATGTGCTCTGGACAGATGAGTCAAAGGTAGAGCTATTTGGCCACAGTATCAGAAGACATGTTTGGCAAAAACCAAAGACAGCATTTGCCCACAAGAACCTGATACCAACTGTAAAGCATTGTGGGGGAAATATTATGGTTTGGGGCAGCTTTGCTGCATCAGGGCCTGGGCAGCTCACCATCATATAATCCACAATGAATTCTTCATTGTACCAGAGGGTGCTTGAGGATAATGTGAGGCCATCTGTCGGAAAGTTGAAGCTCAACCGAAGGTGGACCTTGCATCATGACAATGACCCTAAACATACCAGTAAATCCACCAAGGAATGGCTGAAAAGAAAGAAATGGAGGGTTCTGGAATGGCCAAGTCAAAGCCCGGATCTAAATCCCATCGAGATGTTGTAGGGGGATTTGAAACGAGCTGTGCATGCAAGAAACCCCTCAAACATCGCACAGCTGAAAGAATTCTGCATGGAGGAGTGGGCAAAAATTTCTCCCAGTCGATGTCAGAGACTGGTAGACAGTTATAAGAAACGCCTACTTGAGGTTGTTTCTGCCAAAGGGGGCAATAGCACCTATTACAGCCAAGGGTGTACTTACTTTTTCCACATGTGAAATTTGCATTTATGTTTATTTAAATTGTACAATGGACTACAAAATGTAAATGCTTCATGATATTTGTTGTATTATATCACCTTTATCTATCAATATTGTTGAAATGAAGATCAAATAGCTGTATGTTGAAAGATGTTGAAAAAGTCAAAACTTTACATGGGGTGTACTTACTTTTTCACGTGTCTGTACAAAACAGCATGCACAGCTGTAAGGACGAAGGACGGGAACAGTGGTGAGTTTGAGGTGAAGGTGGGAGTGCATCAGAGGTCGGGACTAAGTCCACAACTATTTGTAGCTGTGATGGAGGTGCTCGCTCAGAACGTAAAGGAGGGTTTACCGTGGGAGTTGTTGTATGCAGATGATCTGGTGTTGATTGCCGAAAGTATGGATGGACTGAAGGAAAAGATGAACAAGTGGAAGGAATGTATGGAGACAAAAGGTCTGAAGGTGAATATAGGAAAGACAAAGGTGATGGCAAGTGGTAAAGCATGTGGTGAGGTGGAAAGAACTGGGAAGTGGCCATGTGCTGTGTGCAGGAAGGCTGTCGGAGTGAACTCCATTCAATGTACAATGTGCGCTGAGTGGGTTCATCACAAATGTAGTGGTCTGAGAGGGTCATTAACCAGTGTGGCAACAACAACAACAACAGGCATTTTAAAGGGCCATTTTCCCTGCAAGAGCGGGGGTTAGCCTTGCGGTCCCCATGACAATGTTCTCCATTTTGCCCTATTTTCTGCATCTCCCCTTGTTAACCCCCTGGCCCGCATTGCATCTTTAGCCAAGTCTTTCTCGGTCTTCCCCGTCCTCTACTTCCTTCCACATTCATTTCCATCACTCTTCTCAACCAGTCACTTTCATCCTTCCTCAACACATGACCAAACCATCTCAAACTGTTTCTCTTCACAGCATCCAGCACAGGCTCTATTCCCATCATCTTTCGCAATTCATCATTTGGCTTCCTCTCTCTCAACGATACTCCACACATCCACCGAACCATTCACATTTCCACCCTTTCCAGCCTTCGTTGCTGCTCTACGTTCATTACCCGTGTCTCGCTCCCATAAATCATAGCACTTCTCACACATGCAGCATACACCTTTCCCTTCAGCTTCAACGACACTCCGCTCCTCGTCAGCACGCCACTCAGTTCCCGAAACTTCTTCCATGCACATCTCACTCGACCAACCGTTGCCGAGTATGATCCACCTTCTCCATTCAGCATGTCTCCTAGGTAAGAAAATGTTTTCACACCTTCCAGCTTCACGCCGTCTCCAAGATCCAACTCAACATTTCCTCCATCTGCAGCTCCCTCTGTGCACACCTTACACTTGAATGTAGCTGCCACACTGGTTAATGACCCTCTCAAACCACTACATTTTTGATGAACCCACTCAGCGCACATTGTACATTGAATTGAGTTCACTCCGACACCCTTCCTGCACATAGCACATGGCCACTTCCCAGTTCTTTCCACCTCACCACATGCTTTACCACTTGCCATCACCTTTGTTTTTCCGATATTCACCTTCAGACCTTTCGTCTCCATACATTCCTTCCGCTTGTTCATCTTCTCCTTCAGTCCATCCATACTTTCTGCAATCAACACCATATCATCTGCATACAACAACTCCCACGGTAAACCCTCCTTTACGTTCCGAGCCAGCACCTCCATCACAGCTACAAATAGTAGTGGACTTAGTACCGACCCCTGATGCACTCCCACCTTCACCTCAAACTCACCACTGTTCCCGTCCTTCGTCCTTACAGCTGTGCGCGCTCTTGTGTGCATTGCCATCACCACTCTGATCAACCATTCCTCCACTCCTCACTTCCTCAATGCCCATGTCACTACTTCACGTGGAACCCTATCGAATGCTTTCTCCAGATCAACAAACCCAAGAAACAACTTCTTCCTCTTCTCCATGTACTTCTCCTGCAACTGCCTCACAATAAAAAGCGCGTCTGTCGTTCCTCTTCCTGGCATAAATCCAAACTGCATTTTGTCAATCTTCACTTTCTTCCTTATCCTCCTCTCCACACCCTTTCCAATACCTTCATTCCATGCTCCAATAACTGTATCGCTCGATACGAGCCACAGTCCAGAGGGTCACCTTTCCCCTTGTGTAGAGGGACGAGGATACTCAGTTCCCAATCCACTGGAATGCGGCCTTCTTTCACCACCATATTGCAGATCTCTCATTCTCTTCACACCCCAATTTCCCGCTGCCTTCAACATATCTCCCACAACTTTCGTCGGCCCTCCCGCTTTTCTACTCTTCATTGCTTTAATCGCTTCCTCAACTTCCTTCTCGGTTATCTTCTCTGCCGGTCCTAAAACTGGGTTACTCTCTATGTTGCCATCCCATTCATTCCCTGCATTCAACAGTATTTCCATATATCTCTTCCATCTTCCTTTAATTCCATCTGGGTCTACAACGATTTGTCCCACTTCATCCTTCAAGCAACTCACCCCCATCACATCACACCTCTCTTTCGCTATCTGCTTTGCCATCCTGAATACCGCTCTCTGACCCTCTTCCAAATCCAAGCGTTCTCCGAACATTTTCCGACATGCCTCCTGCGCCTTTGCTGCCTCTTTCTTTGCAGCCTTCTTGGCTGCCTTATAACTTTCATGCTCTTCCTTTTCTGCCCCCGTACCCTTTGCCTTCTGCCACTCCTTGAACTTCTTCCTCTTCTCGTCAATCTTCTTTCCAACTTCATCATCCCACCACCGTGTTTCCGAGTGCCTCGGTGGTCCTTTTGTCCATCCACATACCTCACCAACGGCTCCCAACAGACTTTCTTTCGTTGACATCCAACCACTTTCAAGCTCAACCACATCATCCTCTACCATACTCAGCCTCTCTTTTAATGCCTCCCTCACTGTCACCTCTTTCAACCTCCACACCTTCATTATCGGTTGGTACTTCACCTGCCGAGCTCTCCTCGCACCTTTCAACCTTATGTCACAGACAACCAAGTGGTGCTGTGAAACAGCCTCCTCCCCCGGGATCACCTTTGTGTCCCGGAGGTGCCCCCTATCTCGCCTACGCACCATCAGGTAGCCAACGGTTGTCATTGACCCACCTGACGTGTATGTAACAACCTTATTATCCTCTTTCTGGAACTGAGTATTACAAATCAACAAATCAGCTCCATCAGCAAACTCAAAAATCCTTTCACCTTCTCCATTTCTCACACCATATCCGTGACCCCCATGAACTCCCTCAAAACCGTCCATACTCTTTCCCACATGTCCATTTAGGTCTCCTCCTCCCACAACAACTTCCTTATCTTTCACGTTTTCCATCAGCTTCTCTATTGCACACCAGAACTTGTCCTTCTCTTCATCGCTCTGACCAACCTGCGGAGCATAACCTGAGATGACGTTCACCAAGAGCTTTCCAATTCCAAGAGCAGTGTGGCAGCTACATTCAAATGTAAGGTGTGCACAGAGGCAGCTGCAGATGGAGGAAATGTTGAGTTAGATCTTGGAGATGGCGTGAAGCTGGAAGTTGTGAAAACATTTTGCTACCTCGGAGACATGCTGAATGGAGAAGGTGGATCAGACTTGTCAACGGTTGCCAGAGTGAGATGTGCATGGAAGAAGTTTCGGGAACTGAGTGGCGTGCTGATGAGGAGGGGAGTGTCGTTGAAGCTGAAGGGAAAGGTGTATGCTGCATGTGTGAGAAGTGGTATGATTTATGGGAGCAAGACATGGGTAATGAATGTGGAGCACCAACGAAGGCTGAAAAGGGTGGAAATGTGAATGGTTCGGTGGATGTGCGGAGTATCGTTGAGAGAGAGGAAGACAAATGATGAATTGCGAAAGATGATGGGAATAGAGCCTGTGATTGATGCTGTGAAGAGGAACAGGTTGAGATGGTTTGGTCATGTGTTGAGGAAGGATGAAAGTGACTGATTGAGAAGAGTGATGGAAATGAATGTAGAAGGAAGGAGAGGACGAGGAAGACCGAGAAAGACTTGGCAAAAGAGGGCGGAAGAAGAAATGCGGGCAAGGGGGTTAACAAGGAGAGATGCAGAAAATAGGGCAAAATGGAGAAGATTGTCATGGGGACCGCAAGGCTAACTCCCTCTCTAGCAGGGAAAATGGCCTTACAATGCCTGTTGTTGTTGAGCAAATAAATAATTCTGGTTCTGGCTCTACGATTTTCAGGTTTAATACTCCCGATAGGGAGTGCATTCATTCACTCCCGCCATGCATTCACTCGTGTGTGTGTGTGTTCGTGTGTGTTCGTGTCGTTGTGAACAAGATATCTGGAAAATTTCTGAACGGATTTGGATGAAGGTTGGTGGCATGATTGCACTTGGGATAAGGAACAATTGATTAGTTTTCTGTGAAGCTCAGGAATATATTCCGGATCCAGGAAGTTTTTTGGGGAATTTTTTGGGGATTTTGTTTTCTGTTTTCCTTTAAAAACCATTTTCTCTGCAATAATAGGACCGATTGAGAGCAAATTTTTACCATAGGAGGGACTTAGTCTGCAGAATATTTTTATGGTAATTATGACGTCACAGGCCACGTGGTTCGGCCGCCATATTGTTTTGAGTGAAAAACACTAAAATCCCATTTTTGCTTGTGTGGAACGGACAAAAAGTCAGTGAGCAAGATGTCATGCATCACATGGTTTCAGAGTTATGACGTTTTTAAGCAAAAAAACATTTGAAACCTAGCTCCTCCCTCATTTGTGATCCAATCGAGGGGAAACTTCACAAATCTGTTCAGCATATCAGTCTACTAAAATGTCCGTTTGGATTTTGCGATAGGTCACGTGGTTTGGCAGATATCGTTAATTAAACGCAAATAATAAAAACATTTATATCCCTTGAACCACTTCATTGATCGACGTGAAACTTCTTGCTGTAGTAGAAGTCATGAAGAGTCACAAGTGTGCAAAATTTGAAGATGATTGGATGTATGGTCTGGAAGCTGGAAGTTGTTATTGCATGAAGAAGAAGAGTCGTTGCCTGTGGACGATTAGTTATTTATCACATTAGTCAGGTTCACTATGTCAATAAATTATATTTCGTTCAAAATCATGGTAGATTAGCAAACCTCTACATTTTTGGAAAGGTTATAGCATAAGGAAACTAAAAATCAGTTTACATTTGGAGAGATACCTGTATGGCGGCCATTTTGGATTTTCAAAATGGCCACTGTAAAATACATATTTTGTTCTATTTCTGCCTCTAATTACCCTAAAAACTTTTAAAAATATACTAAACCTATATTTTCAGGGACAAGGAATCCAATGAAAGTATCAAATTAGTGCAATGGGGAATGGTAAGACACGAATCAAAGGTTTTGAATTGCAAAATACTGTCTTTATATTCGCGATAAGTTGCATAATCAAATACATGTTATCATTTTGTACAGGCAGTTGATAACATCAAAATGTGTCACAATAATTCATATCACCAAACATACACAGGCAGTCAGCAAAATCATACATACACATTACACATGCAGTCAGTATAACTTCACATCTACGCAGGCAGTCAATGACAAAATATACACAGGCAGTCAATGGCATCAAACATACACGATTACAGAATATGCCATTTAGAGTTCGTCATCACTGTCCTGTGTGTCGTATCCGACAATATAGTCCGCATCGTTTTCACAGTCCGTTCCACACAAGCAAAGGTCGGTTAAATTGATTGGCAAATCAAATTGGTCGAATGGTCGATCGAATCGAATTCGATGAATCGAATCGATCGAATTGGTCGAATGGTCGAATGGTCGATCGAAGCGATTGGTCGAATTGGTCAAATGGAATTGGTCGATTGGTCGAATCGAATTGGTCGGAATTGGCAAATGTAAACATTGATTTTCAGATTTTCCATGTAATAACGTTTCCAAAAATGTATAGGTTTGCTAATCTACCATGATTTTGAACGAAAAAACATAGTGAACCTGACTATATGGGGAATGGTAAGACACGAATCAAAGGTTTTGAATTGCAAAATACAGTACTGTCTTTATATTCGCGATAAGTTGCATAATCAAATACATGTTATCATTTTGTACAGGCAGTTAATAACATCAAAATGTGTCACAATAATTCATATCACCAAACATACACAGGCAGTCAGCAAAATCATATATACACATGCAGTCAGTATAACTTCACATCTACGCAGGCAGTCAATGACAAAATATACACAGGCAGTCAATGGCATCAAACATACACGATTACAGAATATGCCATTTAGAGTTCGTCATCACTGTCCTGTGTGTCGTATCCGACAATATAGTCCGCATCGTTTTCACAGTCCGTTCCACACAAGCAAAGGTCGGTCAAATTGATTGGCAAATCGAATTGGTCGAATGGTCGATCGAATCGAATTCGATGAATCGAATCGAATCGATCGAATTGGTCGAATGGTCGAATGGTCGATCGAAGCGATTGGTCGAATGGTCGAATGGAATTTGTCGAATTGGTCGAATCGAATTGGTCGGAATTGGCAAATGTAAACATTGATTTTCAGATTTTCCATGTAATAACGTTTCCAAAAATGTATAGGTTTGCTCATCTACCATGATTTTGAACGAAAAAACATAGTGAACCTGACTACATGTACAGATTTGCAGGCATCGTTTGACACAATGTCCCGGGTTAATTTGAACCTCAAATAAAATAATTATAATTCCAGATTTGTCAATGGCTGAAGTATATTAACAAACGAATAAAACAGATTTGGCAAAATTCTAACTTTTTTTTACAAGATCGCATATTCACCCAGGGTGTGAGAGGCTGAAGAAGAAACCTCGCATGGGCTTCCCAGACCAAAAAATAATTCTGGCTCTGCGATTTTCAGGTTTATTGTCACCTGTCGCACCGCGGAGCGAAAGGGGGACTATGGTTTTCCCGTCCGTCCGTGCGTGCGTGCGTGCATGCGTAAGCGAAGGACCGCATTCGAATTTGGTGTGTGGGTGCAACCCACATCAAAATCCAAGATGGCCGCCGCCATGTATGTCTGATGCCATGTATGTCTGAACCTTGTGAGTGGAATATCTTGAAAAATAAGTTAAGTACCAACTTCTAATCTGGTGTGTGGGTGTATCTAGGCATAAGGAAGAAACCTTTTGAAAATTGGGTCGCCACGTCAAAATCCAAGATGGCTGCCGCCATGTATGTCTGAACCTTGTGAGCTGAATATCTTGAAAAATAAGCGAAGTACCAACTTCTAATCTGGTGTGTGGGTTTATCTAGGCACAAGGAATAACGCTGTTGAAAATTGGGTCGCCACGTCAAAATACAAGATGGCCGCCACCATATATATGTCTGAACCTTGTGAGCGAAATATCTTGAAAAATAAGCGAAGTACCAACTTCTAATCTGGTGTGTGGGTGTATCTAGGCATAATGAAGAACCCTATTGAAAATTGGGTCGCCACGTCAAAACACAAGATGGCCGCCACCATATATATGTCTGAACCTTGAGTGAAATATCTTGAAATATAAACAAACTACTAACTTCTAATCTGGTGTGTGGGTGTATCTACGCATAAGGAAGAACGCTGTTGAAAATTGGGTCGCCACGTCAAAATCCAAGATGGCCGCCGCCATGTATGTCTGAACCTTGTGAGCGGAATATCTTGAAAAATAAGCGAAGTACCAACTTCTAATCTGGTGTGTGGGTGTATCGAGGCATAAGGAAGAACGCTATTGAAAATTGGGTCGCCACGTCAAAATCAAAGATGGCCGCCTCCATGTACGTCTGAACCTTGTGAGCGAAATATCATGTCATATAGCATGTTTTCTGCGTCTTCCACTTTGTCAACTCACATCACTTCCCCGACGGGGGACCTCGGCGTAACACTTGTTCAAATTGGTTGCATAACTTTCCACAGATGCTTCACCCGGTTCCTCTGGTGATGGTTCCATCAACAAATCTGTGGGGACTCGCATCTCCCTACCGAACATCAAAAAGGCGGGGGTGCACCGAGTGGTCGCATGCTGTGCGGTCCGGTAAGCCATCAGTATAAAGGGGAGGTGCTCGTCCCAATCCTGCTGGTTTTCGGATGTAAAGAGGGCCAATTGGGTCAGCAATGTTCCGTTAAACCTCTCTACCATCCCATCCGATTGGGGCCTAAGAGGGGTCATCCTGGTCTTGTGAATTTGGAGGAGCTTGCACACCGACCGCAGGAATGCGGATTCAAAGTTCCGGCCCTGGTCGGTGTGTAGCTCCCTTGGAACGCCAAATCGGGAGAAGAATCCCTCAACTAAAACTTGAGCTACCAGCCGGGCTTCCTGGTTGGGCAATGGGTAAGCTTCTGGCCACTTGGTAAAGTAGTCCATTGCCACCATAATGTACCGGTTCCCTCGGCGGGTGGCTGGCAGGGGTCCCACCACATCTACTGCCACCCGCTCAAGTGGTGCTCCTACATTGTACACCTGGAGCGGGGCCTTGCGCGCACGTTGGGGTCCCTTCTTACCGCGGCAGACGTCGCAGGATCCCACCCAATCTTGAATGTCCCTGCCCGAATTCACCCAGTAGAACCTCTGCCGCAATTTGGACAAAGTTTTGGCCATGCCCAAATGTTCCATTGTCCTCGTCCCATGTACGTGCCCCATAACCACTTTCTTGAATTTGTTTGGTACAATTATTATCAACCAGGAAGCTACATCGCCCATTGGTGTTACCCACTTTGTAAACAAATAGCCATCCTTCAACCCCAACATCTGCCACTGTGCCCAATAGGCCTTTACCTGGGCCCCGTGTGGAGCAATCTCCTCCCAAGAAGGTCTTTTGTCCTCCTCTAGTCAATGAAAAAGGGGCCCCAAAACAGGATCCTCCGTTTGACTCTCTCGCCAATTCACATCACCCAATTCAGGTGGGGGTTGTGGCAAAGTTCGCCTCGTCACTCTCGCTGCATATAGGCATGCATCAATTTGGTCCTGCCCAATTGGATCCTTGGCTTCTTGTCTATCACAAAATTTGCACTTTGCCTCCCAACAGGGGCGCCGAGAGAGAGCATCTGCTTTGGCATGTGCTTTGCCGGGCCGATGTTGCACAGTGAAATTATACTGCTGCAGCCTCTCAAGCCACCTTGCAATTTGTCCCTCCGGCTCATTGAACCGAAGAAGCAATTGCAAGGAGGCATGATCCACTCGGATCACAAACTCCCTCCCATAAAGGTAAGGGTGAAAGTGTCCAACTGCAGACAATAGGGCCAATAGTTCTTTGCGGGTAACGCAATAATTTCGTTCGGGCCTCGAAAGAGCCCGACTATAATACGCAATAACCCTCTCGACTCCCTGTTGCATTTGTGACAACACAGCTCCCAATCCTTCCTGGCTCGCATCTGTGTCCAGGATGTAATTCCCATCATCCATCGGGTATGCAAAAACTGGGGCCTCTACCAGACGTTGTTTTAAGTGACTGAATGCCTCGATGCAGCTCTCTGACCATATAAATCGGGCTCCTTTCTCCGTAAATTTGTGCAAGGGTCTTGCAATTTCTGCGAAATTTGCCACAAATCTCCTGTAGTAAGAGCAGAGGCCCAAAAATCCTCTGACCTCCCTTACATTTTTGGGGGCGGGCCACTCTTTTACAGCCTCTATTTTTCCAGGGTCAGTGGCCACGCCGCTCTCACTAATCACGTGACCCAGGTAAGTCGCCTCTCTCCTGAAAATTTCGCACTTGCTCGGATTCAATTTCAACCCAGCACCTCTCAATCTCTCAAATACCTCTGACAAATTTTTAGCAGCCTGTTCAAATGTGGGAGCGTGGACCAATACGTCATCCAGATAGACAAGGCAAGTCTGCCATGGTAAGCCAATTAAAACTCGTTCCATCAGACGCTCAAATGTGGCAGGGGCATTGTACAATCCAAAAGGCATGACTACAAACTGCCAGAGACCCTTTCCAGTGGTGAACGCTGTCTTCTCCCTCGCCTCTTTATCCATCTCCACCTGCCAATAACCACTCTTTAAATCCAATGTAGAAAACCATTTTGAGCCTGAAACGGCATCGAGGGTGTCATCAATCCTTGGCAGGGGATACGAGTCTTTGAGTGTCACGTGATTGAGCTGGCGGTAGTCCACACAGAACCGAGTGGTCCCATCCTTCTTTTTCACCAGCACAATGGGTGACACCCAAGGACTCACCGAGGGCTCGATAAATCCGGCTCTTTCCATTTTGCTCACCTGTTCTTCTGCCTCCTCTTTCTTAGCGAAAGGGAGCCGCCTTGGCGGTTGGCGAACAGGCCGAGCCGAGCCAGTACTAATTTGGTGCCTGACAAGACTCGTGCGTCCAACATCCTCGGGGGAGAGAGAAAAAACATCCAAGTTCTTACCAACCAAATTGTGCAATGTCTCTGCCTGCTCCAATGTTCGGCCCTCTTCAGAGCGTGTCATCATGTCCCGCACTCCCTCTGGCCAATCACATTTCCCCAAATTTTTCCCTCTTTCCGGCTGTACTGGCAAGCATGTGGATCCACTTCCTCCTGTGACCTCTACTACACTACTGCATTTGGCTACGATGGCTCCGCCCCTTACAGTGCGGGGCTATCGGACAAGTTGAGCAGCCTAACTGCCAACACAGGCCCATGGGTATCTACGAGGGTGCGACCCACCATCAATCCCTCGGTCCCCTGCGAGGACCACGACTCCACTAGCCCCAGCTGGCCAATGGGTTGAGCATCTGCTGCTAACTCCGCCATCACCACTCTCTCGGACCTGGGAGGCACGGTCACAGTGCGCGGCACCTCCAGCCACGTCCCCTGCACCTCCTCGTCACCCCCCAGTCCCACCAACTGCAGCCTCTCAGTGCCCAACCACATATGACCACGCCTAAGGTCTAGTTGGCAGTCATGTTCCACCAGGAAACTCAGTCCCAATAGACACTGATCGCACACCTCCGCCACCCATGCAACCACGCTGACCTCCAGACCACCCAACTCCATCCTCTTCACTCCGCGTCCCAATATTGGTGCCGTTGCCCCCGTAGCCAGTTGAAGGCTGTGTCCTTCTACCCTATCAATTTTGTCACAGCCTCCAACACTCTGGTCGAGCACACTCGGATTGATAATGGTGTCACTGGCTCCAGTGTCCACCACAGCCTCACAAAATTCTCCCTCAATTTTGCATCTAACCCTTAGATTACCCGTGCCAATTTTTCCGCAATTTACTATCTTCACCAAAGGAGGGCGCTTCTCCACACACTTACCAGCCGAGCATGGCCCCGTATGCTCGGCTCGTTCTAGTTTCCCGCACACTCTATTGCGACAGGCCCAGTCCGAGGTGGTGGTCCTCTTTCTGGTGCCTGTGGACATACTGGGGGCCCCCTCCTTTCTGGACTGCGAAGCCTGTTAGGAGGTGGTGGCCCATATGGTTGCCGACAATTCCTCTGACTGTGCCCTCTTCTCCCACATCTAAAACAAGTCCCCATGAACAGACCCCTCTGGTACCCAGGCGGAGCACCCCTTTCTCCTGGCCCAACCCAATGAAAATCAGGCCGCCCTGATGGCAAACCCGGACCAAACTGCCGTGACTCACTCCCTGCAAATTTGCCCCCGGTCAAATTTGTCAGCTGGTGACTGATTGCCCTTAACATTCGGCCTATGTCATCCTCTGGCTTCTCTTGATCCCGCACCTCTGCCTGCCGTACCGTCACAGGTGCCCTCTCTGATGCGTGGTTCGACCTCCTCAGAAAGGTCAGTCTCGCCTCGCATACCACCACCCGGTGCACCGTGGGCGGGTCCTGCAACTCCACCAACGTCCGGACCATGGGATCAGGAAGAGCAGCCATAAATCTTTCTATAGCCAGCTTGTCCCACGCCTGTGCTGGTAGGTCTCGGTATGCTATCCTCACAAATTGGTAAATATCCTGGGCCAGCTCCTGCAACGTCTCATTAGGCTTTTGCCTGCGATGCAGCAGCTGTGCCCTGACCAGGTCGCACCTTGCACCTGTCCCATACCTGTGATTCAAGGCCTCACAGATGGCCTTGCTGGTCAATATTCCCTCTGGGACTACGTTTAACATGTCTGCGGCTGACCCCCACAGTGTTGCCACCAGATTCCCCATGCGCTCCCGCTCTCCCCAACCATTGAGCTGAGACACGCACTCAAATTGTGTCAGGAAAGCCTCGAGGCTCCCTGATCCGTCAAAATGTACAAGGGGGATTGTTTTTCCAGAGACTCGATTCCCCGATTCCTCTCTGTCCAAATCCAGCCCGGGGCCAAAACACCCCCCCCCAACTGGGTATTCAGTTTCGGAGCCTCTGGTGTCCAAATGTGGCTCGTGGTGACCTCTCCTGGGTCACCTTAATCTGATCCTGGAGATGTTTAACAGACCGACTCACCTCTTCTCTTAGGCTTTCTTGGACCCGAACAACCTCCGCCTTGATGGTATTGTCCAAGGTCTCCAGCCGCTCCTGCATCAAATCATTCACCCGTTCATCATTATCCAATTGCGGCTCCCACAGGCCATTTTCAATTAACCCCCGCTCCTGCTCTGTTATGTGGGCTTCCAAACCTTTTACCTCCTTGGCCAATTCACCCCCCTGTTGTTTGAGCAGTCCCCATTCCTCACTCTGCTGTCGCATTCTGGCATCCACCTGGCCCCGATAGCCCTCCAGGTTTCCATTTACTTTATCTATTCTGGAATTTGTGGCCCCAATTCTATCTTCCAACTTTTCCCCCATTCGGACAGCCTGAGTCATCCCCCCTCTATTTTTGTCCCCCGTCGCACCACGGAGCGAAAGGGGGACTTTGGTTTTCCCCTCCGTCCGTGTGTCCGTCCATCCGTCAGTACGTCCGTGCGTGCGTGCGTGTGTAAGCGAAGGACCGCATTCAAATTTGGTGTGTTGGTGCAACCCACGTCAAAATCCAAGATGGCCACCGCCATGTATGTCTGATGCCATGTATGTCTGAAACTTTTGAGCGGAATATCTTGAAAAATAAGCGAAGTACCAACTTCTAATCTGGTGTGTGGGTGTATCTAGGCATAAGGAAGAACCCTATTGAAAATTGGGTCGCCACGTCAAAATCCAAGATGGCCGCCGCCATGTATGTCTGAACCTTGTGAGTGGAATATCTTGAAAAATAAGCGAAGTACCAACTTCTTATCTGGTGTGTGGGTGTATCTCGGCAAAAGGAAGAACGCTATTGAAAATTGGGTCCCCACGCCAAAATCCAAGATGGCCGCCACCATATATATGTCTGAACCTTGTGAGCGAAATATCTTGAAAAATAAGCGAAGTACCAACTTCTAATCTCGTGTGTGGGTGTATCTAGGCATAAGGAAGAATCCTATTGAAAATTGGGTCGCCACGTCATAATCCAAGATGGCCGCCGCCATGTATGTCTGAACCTTGAGCGGAATATCTTGAAAAATAAACGAACTACTAACTTCTAAGCTGGTGTGTGGGTGTATCTACGCATAAGGAAGAACGCTGTTGAAAATTGGGTCGCACGTCAAAATCCAAGATGGCCACCACCATGTATGTCTGAACATTGTGAGCAGAATATCTTGAAAAATAAGCGAAGTACCAACTTCTAATCTGGTGTGTGGGTGTATCTCGGCATAAGGAAGAACGCTATTGAAAATTGGGTCGCCACGTCAAAATCCAAGATTGCCGTCTTGCGTCTTCCACTTTGTCAACTCGTATCACTTCACCGACGGCGGACCTAGGCGTAACGCTTGTAGTTTCTACTTTACCCTCAAATTCCCCTCGTCTGTCCGTAATTTGGTTTTGCACTCTCCCTTCTATGCCATCACTTCGTTCCCCCAGATGCTGTGCCATTTCCCCAATTTTGCCTTCCAATTGTTCAAATCCTTTCCTTCATTTCATTCCCTTGTTCATTCATTTGCTCATTCATCACCTCCATTTTCCCCTCCAATCCATCAATTTTATTTTCCATCCCTTCAATTTGTTCTTTCAATCCCTCCTTCAATCCATCAATTTGCCCCTCTAACTCTCCTTTTAGTCCCTCAATTTTGTTTTCCATTCGCTCACTCCGAGCATCCATTTTGTTTTCCAGCTCCTTCATGTCTCCCTTCAATTCATTCCTTTGGGTATGCATGTTACGATTAATTTATCCCATGTCATTACTCATTCCCTTCATTTTATTGCTCATTTCTCCCATCTCTCCCTTCAACCCATCCATTTTATCACTTTGAACATTCATTTTGTCTCTCTGTCGTTCCTCCATTTCCTGCAGCATCCTAAATAATCAATCCCATGGCTGCTCGGGTATTGGGGCTGTCCCTACGGCGGGGGAAGCTCCACCACTGCTCTCTACCCCAACTACCTCCGACTCACTTCGAGTGCTATCCCCATCTTCCATCCTCCTTTCCTCCATACTGCTCACCACCTCCATCCGTTAAGGGGAGGTCGCTTTCCCGCGCGGCTTTACAACCGGAATAAAATTTATATTTGCGCTGTTCGCATCCCGCGCACCGATCGACGATGCCAATTTATCGCCTCCGACTACGAAATTTTGCGTTCAAATTCTCCACTCCTTGACACCAATTTTATTCAGGGTTCAATCACACTCCTGACTACCAGTTGTCGTGCGAATCCCTCCGGTTAATACCAGGGACCGGGGATGACCAGAACGGCTTTAATGGAGGCGATGACAAAACACGGATTTGACTCTGAAGTGCGGGAAGAAGAAGGGAAGAGGAAGAAGCGGGAAAAGTGCTTACCTGGAGCGCGCCGACTGCAGCTCCGGTCCTGTCGGGAATTAATGAAAAACTGGAATACAGGGTAAAATGTACAAAAATAATGATTTATTAACGAACCCGATAACAGATTTGTCAAACCTCGACTCTAATTCTGCAACTGGACCAGACGGCATCAGCCCACGGGTCCTAAAATCCTGCTCTGCCGCTCTATCTCACCCTCTCTCTGTTCTTTTCACCCTCTCTTTTGCTCAAGGTCATCTGCCAGCATCTTGGAAATCAGCAAACATTACCGCTTTACACAAAAAAGGTGAAAAAACAGATCCTTGCAACTACAGACCAATCAGCCTGCTTCCAATTATCAGCAAAGTCATGGAATCCATCATTGCTTCGGATATCAAATCCTTCCTCTTCTCCAATGGCTTGATCTCTGATCATCAATTTGGATTCAGACCAGGTCATTCTACTCTGGACATGTTGCTTCTGCTGTCTCAACAATGGATGGAGGTCCTCAATGCCAAACAGGAAATCAGAGCTGTCTCACTTGACATATCACGTGCCTTCGATACGGTCTGGCACCCAGCTCTGCTCACCAAACTCTCCTATGGTATCCAAGGAAATCTCCACTCGTGGCTTGCGGACTTCCTCTCTAGTCATAGGCATCGTGTGGCCCTGAATGGATTTCTCTCATCTACCCTACCTGTTCTGGCTGGAGTTCCCCAAGGTAGTGTTCTGAGCCCTGTGCTATTTCTGGTCTTCATCAATGATCTCTCCGACTCTCTGGAAAATCCTCTCTATCTCTTTGCTGATGACTCCACTCGCTGCCGCTCCATTCCTCATCCCCAGACCGGCAGTCTGCAGCCTCCTCACTCTCTGCAGACCTGGACAAAATCACAGACTGGTCAAACAAGTGGAACATGTCTTTCAATCCTGACAAATCTCACACTCTTACAATGTCTCTCCGAAAGGACCGACTGGAAACCCCTCCCATCTATTTTCTCAACAATCCTCTCCAAGAAGTTCTGTCGCTCAAGCTTCTAGGTCTCACTATCTGCCATGAGCTTTCTTGGGAAAACCACATTTCCAAGCTGGCCTCCAAAGCCCGTCACCGACTGGGCATCCTCCGTCGTGCGAAGTCCTTCCTTGGCACACCTGAGCTCCTCACCACATACAAGGCTTTCATCCGCAGCTCAATGGAATACTGTTCCCGCCTCACACCTAGCTCGGCTTCACGCTGTTGAAACCAAAGCTTTCAGAATCATTGGAATCTCCTGCGATGAAGTTAACTCTGAGGGCCTTTCACTCACTCACCGCAGGCAGGTTGGTGGTCTTTCTGTCTTCTATTGACTCCTATCCGGCCTTGCTCCCCCAGCTCTCTCTGTGCTCTGTCCCCCCAATATTCCTTCAGGTCGCACAAGATCTGCCTGCAACCCTCTTATGGTTAAACTGCCAAAATCTAGGCTCTCTGCTCACTCTCACTCTTTCATTCCCATTTTCTCCCGCCTCTGGAACAAACTCCCCCACTCCCTTCAATCCCACTCCTCCCTCCAGGTCTTTAAAACAGCTGTTCACCACCATCTCTTATCTTCCCCCATCCAAAACCTTCATCTTTTCTACCCCCACTAATTCACCCCAGATACACTTTTTTTTTGAAATTTCAACTTCTTTCCTGGAAGTCCTTGCAGTGTTCATATGTTTTATACCTCTCCCACCTCCCCCCAAGCCCTCCCCCTCCCACATTTCTCCCGATGCCCCTGCTCTCAAATGTTGTGTTTGTGTCCTTCCCCCTCTCTCCCCATCTTGTCTAACGCTCCCCTTATTTTTTGTGTTTTATGTGTCGGTTTGACTTTTTGTCCCCCTTCGCACCGCGGAGCGAAAGGGGACTATGGTTTTCCCCTCCGTCCGTGTGTCCGTCCGTCCATGCGGGCGTGCGTGCATGCGTAAGCGAAGGACCGCATTCGAATTTGGTGTGTGGGTGCAACCCACGTCAAAATCCAAGATGGCCGCCGCCATGTATGTCTGATGCCATGTATGTCTGAACCTTGTGAGCTGAATATCTTGAAAAATAAGCGAAGTACCAAATTCGAATTTGGTGTGTGGGTGTATCCCGGCATAAGGAAGAACGCTATTGAAAATTGGGTCGCCACGTCAAAATCCAAGATGGATGCCGCCATGTACGTCTGAACCTTGTGAGATGAATATCTTGAAAAATAAGCGAAGTACCAAATTCGAATTTGGTGTGTGGGTGTATCCCGGCATAAGGAAGAACGCTATTGAAAATTGGGTCGCCACGTCAAAATCCAAGATGGCCGCCACCATATATATGTCTGAACCTTGTGAGCGAAATATCTTAAAAATAAGCGAAGTACCAACTTATAATCTGGTGTGTGGGTGTATCCAGGCATAAGGAAGAACCCTATTGAAAATTGGGTCGCCACGTCAAAATCCAAGATGGCCGCCGCCATGTATGTCTGAACCTTGTGAGTGGAATATCTTGAAAAATAAGCAAAGTACCAACTTCTAATCTGGTGTGTGGGTGTATCTAGGCAAAAGGAAAAACGCTATTGAAAATTGGGTCGCCACGTCAAAATCCAAGATGGCCGTCTTGCCTCTACCACTTTGTCAATTCGCATCACTTCACCGACGGGGGACCTAGGCGTAACGCTTGTTGTGTGATTAATGTTAGCTCTTTCACAAGCCTCAATCTTGTATACAAAAAAAAAAAAAGGAACGCAACGATAATAAAATAATGAGCCTAAATTGGGATCCCACACACCTCACATCAGAAACGAGACGGGGCAAATGAATTGATAAAAGAACACGTTCGTCGTGGGTTTGGGTAATGTAGTTTGAGCTTATCTGTCCGTCTCTAGTCGTGTCGTATCCACCACGGCTCCAAACTCTAGTGCGGAGCAACCCTCCGTCCACCTCGCAAGCTTCGCTAGGGCCGAGCCAACGCCCTCGCTTCTATCCCCTCGCCGTTCGCACACGAGGTCCCGCCTGCTCACAGCACCGAAAGCACCGAGCACCGCTCCAAGCACCATGAAGATGGCGAATCAACGACCACCAGGGACCTCTGAAGACCAAGAAGGGAAGCGCAGAGACCACAAGACGTCGTGCAGCGTCAAGACAGCCAGAGAGTGCACGAGCTCCTGAGACGTGCAGTGCAAGAGAGCCAGAGAGCGCAAGAGAGCTAGAGCTGCTGAAAATGTCCTGCAGCGCTCTTTTATAACCTTGGTCCACTCTCCTCCAATGTTCTGTCCAATAAACCACCTCCTCCTCAGTTGCGTCTTCGCGCCTCCCGCCCTGATTGGCTGGAGGTTTGTGCCTTCAGCGCTGACCAATCACACGTTCCCTGTGGCGTGGTCATAGCTTGTGTCATTCGATGTTGCTAGGCCTGCCGGAGGTGTAGCTGGCGGCGGCCATCTGGCAGTGCCCTGATCTGGCTTCCTCCCTGTTTTCCAAAGTCTTTGTAAGGGAAGGGAATTTAATTACTGTGTGCACTAAAGGGCCTATCTAAGTGTTTATATGTGCATGCATTGCCATAAGGGGCAACAGTTTGGCAACAGGGACGACGACAAACAAAGGAATCTTATCCATAATCCCTGGACTATTTAGCACGCCGTGCTCCCTCGTAGCGGGGACACCAATACAGCTTATCCCGACAAACCGGACTACACATGGAACTTATTACAGGGTAGATTCCCTATCGCCACAGTCGAATACCTACCTATACAGATCTATCTGGCTCTAGATATTCCTCTCCCTAAATTCATAACAATAACGATAACTATATATATATATATATATATATATATATATATATATATATATATATATATATATATATATATATATATATATATATATATATATTCCGACTCAATACGATATGGATGTTGTATTTTATAAATGGCTGTATTGATCTTTTTACCAAGAGTATTATTTTTCCACGTATTTTAATTTGCTGCTGTTTTATTCCATCTTAGTGAACATCGACTGCTACTTACCGGAACACCCCTGCAAAACAGCCTCATGGAACTGTGGTCCCTCATGCACTTCCTCATGCCACACGTGTTCCAGTCTCATCGAGAGTTTCGCGAGTGGTTCTCCAACCCACTCACGGGAATGATCGAAGGAAGCCAGGAGTACAATGACAGCTTAGTCAAGCGCCTCCACAAGGTTCTACAGCCACCCATCTTGTACACATTTCATGCATGCTCAAAAGTCACCACCTTTAGAGGGATGTCCCTGAATGAAATGCACCCATAGTCCCCAGAAATCGTACAAACTTCAGAAAAATCTCTGAATATTCTGCATTCCTATCCTACTATCTCATAGGTAAAAGTCATTTTCTGTGTGTGTGAAACGCCAATCTCACCCAAACTACTGGGTTAATTGCCACCAAACTTGACACATAGACCAAATTGGACCTCCTGTTGAACATGGGCTACTAGATATAATTCATTATTTATTTCTCTATTTCTTTCGTTGTTTATTTATTTATTGTGGTGGTTTGTCGATGTGGCCTCGACGTAACCCTCTCCCCTCTCCCCTCTCCTCCCCTACCCCAACGGCTAATTTGTGTTTCTCACTGTCTCCACCTCGCATTTCCCTCACAAGTTCAAAACTGATACTTGTGTGCAAATTGCATTGTTTGTCTAGATTTTTCCTTTCAAGAACGAGGTGAGTTCCTTGTTTTGTGTTTTTCTCATCAGAGTTAAATCTTTAAAACAAACCCTATCGGGATTCATTTATCCATTTCGTGTTCCCTATCCGGATTTTTTTCATTTATTTGACAAAACCCCCTGTCTGCAGGAGATTAATAATTGTGTACGTTAAAGAAAAATGAAGAATCTCCCTTGACATTATCACTATTCATTTCTTTATTGTGGCGGTTTGTAGGTGTAGCCTCAACGTGACCCTCAAAACCATGAGACTTGTGTGGGAATTGCATTATTTTGTCGAGATTTCTTTTGACAACAATTTTAAAAGTGCAGATCTCTTTCTGCCTCGGATACCTGTCATTGTTGCAAGATGAACCTTTAATTCTTCAATTTAACCACACAGCTTTTGAATTGGTCTTCAATTCCCCCTCCAACTCAGCTTTGCAATGTCCTTTAACAAGGACCAAGGGCAATCTTTTAACCTTGAGCAATGTCGGGTACCCCTGCTAGTATTGAATATATTGCCCTGTGTGGGTTGACGGTCATCTCTTGAGATTGTAGTTTAGACCTCTGCTGATTTGGGGGGCCCCCTGGGAGCCCCTCTGATATGAAATCAAAACATCTAACACCGAACGATCATACGGACCATCGAGTAGAAGGGCTGTATCGGGTTTCAGAACAATCGTTTGGTAAATAAGGGGTGAGTTTGGATCCGACATTTGGGGGATAATTCCCCCCGACCCCTCCCCCTGGAAGCCCCCATGATCCAACATTGAAAAATCGAAGATTGAGCGATTGTACAGGCTACTGTCTTGTATTAATGTGTCGAGTTTTAGAACTATCAGCCTGGTGATAAGGGAGGAGTTGCAAAAATAAAAAGTTACCGGGCAGATGGACGGGACAGGCAGACATCCGGACATCCGGACATCACGACCCATTTTATAAGTTTATCTCTGAGAATGGAGATGGATGAACTAATAAAGCGTGTGTGTGTGTGTGTGTGTGTGTGTGTGTGTGTGTGTGTGTGTGTGTGTGTGTGTGTGTGTGTGTGTCAGTGTGTGTGTGTCAGTGTGTGTGTGTCAGTGTGTGTGTGTGTCAGTGTGTGTGTGTGTGTGTCAGTGTGTGTGTGTGTCAGTGTCACTGTGTCACTGTGTCATTGAAAAATAAATATAAGGGGCTGTCCCAGTGTCCCAATGTCCACCAACTTCTGCATACATGTTGGTAGTACCAATGTTCAGGTCATGGGCATAAAGAAAAGGATCCCCTTCTAAGGTGGGGCTGCTCTCCAACAAATTTTGCATGCAAGTAGGAAGTACAATTGAAGAGACTGTGTGTTTCTTGTTCCATAAACATGCATTTTTATTATGATTCTGAAATTGCACCATCTGACCATGTGTCTTTAAACAGATCATATCACATGCAAATTGGTTGTTTCCATCGATATTGTGTAGAGTTGACCAATTTTTAGCTCACCTGGAACGAAGTTCCGGGAAGCTTATGCGATGGCGCGTCGTCCGTTCCTCAGTCCGTAAACACTTGCAACTTCTTCTCCGAAACCGCTGAGGGGATTGTGACCAAAGTTGGCACAAATTCTATTTGTTACATTGTGACTAAAGTTTGTTCACAGCATAAAAAAAAATCCGGGTCTAGGTGGGGTGTCAAAGTAGATCCAGGTTTGACCACCCAAAATAGATGTTTGCTTTCTTGTCTGAAAGTACACATACAATTTCGATGAAGCTTTACCACAACCTTCACCACCCGTGATGTACCAAAGATTGGTCCCTGAGGGGATTTACAGGAAAGGGGGGGAAGCGGGGAGGATTGTCCCCAAAAATAGGTATTTACTTTCTTCTCAGAAACTGCACATTCAATTCCAATGAAACTGAACCACAACGTTCCATTCATCGCCCATGATGTACCAACGTTTGTTGCTGGCATTGAAAAAAAATTGGGGCCTATGGGGGAATGCCCCACAGAATAGGTATTTGCTTTCTTCTCGGAAACTACATACACAATTCTGATGAAACTTGACCACAACTTTCAACACCCAGGATGTACCAAAGTTTGTTCACAGCATTCAAAAAAAATTGGGCCCTAAGGGGGTATATGGGGGAGGGGGAGGGCCTTTTCCCCCCTCTGATGTCAAATTCTCTGAGACTACACACACACACTTTCAATGAAACTTCACCACAACCTTAATCACCCGTGATGTACCAATGTTTGTTCAATGCATTAGAAAAATTGGGGTCTGATGAGGTATACGTGGTGGAGGAGGGGGGCGGGCGGTGGAGGGGGTGGGGCAAATTGGGGTCTGATGAGGTATACATGGTGGAAGGGGGTAAGGGGGTTTGCTCCCCAAAATAGGTATTGTTTTATTTGTGTGTTTAAAGTCTTCTGATGATGTTCGTACGATTCTACATGCTGCCTTGTCTTCTAGCAACCATTGAAATTTGGTTAAAATACCTTGTCAGTGTAGTATACAACTTTATTCTATCAGGTGAGCGCCCAGGGGTATTGCCCCTATTTTTAATGTTTGTTCTGCAGGAAAAGAATCTTTATGTTGATTTTTGTGCCTCACAAAAATGCCAAATCCACTATTTTCCTCCTGTTTTTTTGTTAAATTTTCAAATCTCTCTTCACTTTCTAAGGGATCCCAGGGCTTTTATTACTATACTTTTCTCTGCAATTTTGTCGCAACAATAGCTTGGTATACTCTACACTCCCCCGTCTAAAAAAGTAACAAAATATTTGAACTCACTCGATGGAAAGTGCGTGCTTGTGTATTGCAGTGAAAATTTAATCGCAGCGTTACTCATGCACTCGAGTCACGTAATTCCAAAAAATTGTATAAATGACAGGCGCACATGTCGTGGGTTTAATTATCACCTCCAAGAATGGGCAAACAGAACGCGCATAAAACGCGAGCCTACCGTACTGGAACTGGAATGTACACCATTAATAGTGTGGTGACATCACACGACAAGAAATGGCAATGTTTTTTCAATTTAAAGCGTATGTTTTTTTAAAGTAGCATTAAATTTGATACATATTCTTTATTTAAACACATCTCAATGTGTACACTTTGTAAATATTTATCTTGGTCTTTATGGGCCCCTTCTGAGTGTTGGCCTGGTGCGGAGGTGCCATTGGAGCCATTGTCAACCCAGCCATGGAGACCAGCTGGAAATTCCCGTCAATCATTCCTCACTCCTGTTTGTCAATCAATCAGAATTGACAGGAACGCGATGACATGTTGGGGTTACCGGCATGACTCGGGTAAAACGTGCAACCGAGATCACTTGACTTTACACAGTTTTACATAATTATGAAAGCTGTAAATGTTCCCCAATATGTGCAATATTGATCTAATGCTATCAGTATGATAATTGGAATATAATTGAAATTCAGCATTGATTGTAAGACCGATTTTTTTTTTATACCTGTGTATTAACTGCACCCCCAACTTCTAACTTTTTTGCCGATAAAAAGCGCGGTTAATACACCGGACAATACGGTAATTGATAATCACTGTTAATGGTGGACGTCGGGTGTGTTCCAAGGACGAATTGATTCAATTTTGGTGAATATCGGAAACTATAATTTTTAAAGTAATTCTTCACTATTGAGAGATGGGGCCGAAAACTATACATCTCTAAAAGTTATGGGCGAATTCGGCCGAAACTTGGAGGACAGGTTGGGTGGATGAAAAGGATCGACAGTGATTGCTGCTATGCACAGCACAGAACCTTGTGTTGCACTTCTGGCCTCACTCGTTCTGCCAGGGAACTCAAAACAAGGTCATCATCGACAATATATTGCCACAAATAAAACAGTCAAAATTCCCCATACTGAAGTATTGCATCAAAGGGCTTTTGGTACTGCAAAGCAATTATTGTATTCCCCCCCCCCCCCCTCCCCTTGGCATGCAGGTTCTTCGGCCATTCTTGCTGCGGAGAGTGAAAATGGACGTGGAGAAACAGATGCCAAAGAAATACGAGCACGTTGTGCGTTGTCGTCTGTCCAAACGACAGCGGTTTCTCTACGACGACTTCATGTCACAAGCCTCGTAAGATCTGTTTCATCTATCTATAATTCCAGTAATCTCTGTGTGTGTGTATGTGTGTATGTCTGTGACCGCTGTTTCTCGACAACCACGGGTCTGATATACTTGAAACTTGCCAGGTATATTGCTGGGGACCCGAGGATGTGCCTTTTCAAGGTTTCATATTAATCGGAGAAGTAGTTACCGAGCTATGTCCAAAAAACGATTCAACCAATCAGAGAGCAGCGAGCTATCACATGTGCCGAACGTGGCGAACAGACTCTGCCTCGGACGGCACATTTGAGAGCGTATTCATTTATTTCACGTTGGCAAACTATGTTGGCGCTATGTTGGCGTTAAACTATGTTTTAAAACTAATTTAAACTAATTTGCGATTCATCGTAACTGCGATATGCGACCTTCCGGACAGTCAAATGAGGACGTCACTTCCGGACTTACGGATAGTCATAGTGACGCTGAACGTGGCGAGCAGACGCTGCCTCGGACGGCACATTTGAGAGCGTA
>NC_136266.1:166457255-166529755 GCF_964187855.1 Myxine glutinosa | reverse complement strand
CCTCCCTAGCTGTAGTCATGTCAACCCACCCCCCTCCCCTCATATTCATCCTTTCTTCTTCCCCTCCATCACAAAACCTAAAGTTTTACCCATCGATATCCAACTGGCAGGCAAGTGTGGTCCAACCTTGTGTTTAATTTAAGGTTAATGGTCAAACGATACACAAAATATTCAGGCACAGCATTTGACACAGCAGAGCTACTGATGCTTCTTTTGACTTTTCTACTGCTACTATGGCTGACCACATAATTTCCTTCGTACTCAAAAAACGGTTCATCTGCGTTGTCTGCTCCTGCTGCTCTGCTCTTTTGTAGGCCTAATTTTTGAGGGCTGCCTGTCCGAATCATGATAAATACCCGACGTTTTCCCAATTCTTAATGGTGCCAAAACTAGAGACCATTCAGTTTTCTCCCCCATCACAAGCAAAATATTGGAGTTTATAATTGCAGCAGACTGGAACACTGAATCTCATCACAAACTCGTTGATGTCAAACCATAAGTTTGACTTCAACCCAGGTCATTCCACTTTGGACATGCTGCTGCTTTTTCAGCAATTGATGGATGTCCTCATTCTCCAGTAAGAGGTCAGGCCTGTATCACATAACATATCCGATGTACTACATTCTGTGTGGTATGCATCCTGATTTCCAAACTCTCAGCGCATGGTATCTAGGATTCCGTTCTTGACTGGCTTTAAAATTTCCTGCATGCTTGCAAGTTGCAGGTTCCTTTGGATAGAATACTATCCCATGCTGTACCAAGAGCCCAGGGTCCCTCAGGGTTGTGTTGTGGGACCAATCCTGTTTATGATATACATCAATAACATGTCCATCACTGGAAACCCATTGTATCACTTTGCAGACAATGAACATTATGTGCGGGACTGTTCCACACCCCTCTGCTTGCTCAGCTGTGGCAGCATCCCTCTCTGCTCATCTGAAGAAATTAAGCGACTTGTCATCTACCTGGAACATGCCTCTTATTACCAGAAAGACCCATATTCTCATATTATCTCTTCACAAGGATGGGCAAGTAAATTCCTCAATTCACTCCGTTCTCATAATGTGCTCTTGGACCACATTATCGTGTGTAACCTGTATTGGAGTCAGCTCATATGCAGGTATTTAAGTGTGGCCTCCAAAGCCAGCCACAGCTTCAGTGTTCTCCTCAGGGTAGAGTCCTTCATCTGCTGTCCCTAGCTTATTATGGTTGGCAAAGCCTTCATCCAGGGTGTCCTGGAATATTGCATGGACTGCGGCTGCTGCTTCCCATCTTTCTTCCCTTGAGGGCCAAGAATCTGAGGTGCTCTGTGTAATTATAAGCTCTCATCACAAAGCTGAGTCTCGGGGTCTGCTTCGTGCTCATTGTAGGCAGGTCATTGACCTTGCAGTTTCTTTACCGGCTCTATTCTGGTCTTACTCCTCTTGCCCTCTGACTTCTCTACCCAGCCCCTGCCGTTTTTTTTGTCCCCCGTCGCACCACTGAGCGAAAGGGGGACTATGGTTTTCCCCTCCGTCCGTGTGTCCGTCCGTCCATGCGGGCGTGCGTGCGTGCGTGCGTAAGCGAAGGACCGCATTCGAATTTGGTGTGTGGGTGCAACCCACGTCAAAATCCAAGATGGCCGCCACCATGTACGTCTGATGCCATGTATGTCTGAACCTTGTGAGCGAAATATCTTGAAAAATAAACGAACTACTAACGTCTAATCTGGTGTGTGGGTGTATCTAGGCATCAGGAAGAACCCTATTGAAAATTGGGTCGCCACGTCAAAATCCAAGATGGCCGCCTTGCGTCTTCCACTTTGTCAACTAGCATCACTTCACCAACGGGGGACCTAGGCGTAACGCTTGTTTTTCAGGAACCAGGCCAGAAACTCTTTCCTTATTCCCCAAACTCCACATCTAACGGCAAAACTCACTTCCATTCTTTCAACCCCATTTTTCTTACCTGTGGCTCTGTCTTCTTGGGTTTGTTGTGAACTCTTCCAGGATTTAAAGTCTGCTTCCCACCACAACCTTATGGTCTCTTTCCCATTTTCACAACTGAGCTTTACTGCTCTGCCTGAGAATCGGTTCTCACCCATCTATAATTTCCTCCTCTTATGTTGTCGTGCTTAAGTTTTTGTTGTCCCATTATTTTCCTTTTGTGCCATTATCTGCTGATCCATTGCCCATGTCCTTCTGTTCTTCGTTGGAGGGAAAAATCTGAAACCTGGAGAAAATAAAAGAAGCTACTGGGTGCATTTAGCAAAAGCTTTTAATTTGGGCCACACCTCTTTGCAACAGTTGACGTCAACCCTTTCACCTCATCACCAGACATAACCTTCTGTTCTCCATCACTTTGCAGCTCAACCACATGGAGAACTCCCTTCAGATCACCTAACTATCAATATTACCATAAACACAACCATAGACCTCAATGCAAACAAAAACAAAACATTCACCAATTGCATAAAAACAATGTGGGACAACTTTGAGCATGACACTGAACAACATTTCTAACAATGTAACAGTATCACCATCGCTAACATTGACGTCCACATCAAACAGTTCAATATGATCATCACGATCACAGCTACTAAATACATTCCAAACGGCAATATCAAAAAATACAACCCCAACTACTCACCAGAAACCGCACACCTCATCAAACAACGAGATAATCCAAAGCACCAGACATAGTCGAATGGAATCAAACACTAAACGCAGATATCAACAAAATACTTGTGAAAAAAAACACAAAACTTGTACTCCTTTCTGCACACTCTAAACCACTCAACCAATACCAAGCACTTGTGCAAAACCATATACAGCATCAATCACTCCAACAGCCGCATAACACCCTTACATGCAGCCATAACTACCACAGACAGCATACCATCAGAAAAACAACAAGCTAACATCCTCATCAACCATTCCGCAAACACAAGTCATGGGACCCAGAAAAGAAGAAATGTATTACAAGATGCAAACTCAGCAACCACCTCGGCACCACCATCACGCCATTCACTCCTGCACAAACAACAAAAACAATCAAAAATGTCAAAAACTCGCAGGCTACCGGCCTTGACAACATCTCCAAATTTACATTTATAACATCTTGGACCACGCAGCATATCAGCCCTCACAAATATAAGCAATTTGTCCTATCAACACTCAAGAATTCCCCAAATTTGCAAACTAGGCAAAATCATTGCCTTCCTTATATCAAAGATCCCACCAAAACAGCCTCTTACAGACCTATCACATTACCTTGCACACCTTCCAAAGTTACAGAACACCTTATACTTACACTCACAAACTCCCACATCCCTCTCCCTTACACTCAACACAGATTCAGACCAAACCACCCCACTATCGCTCTTCTGACAAACCACACACAAAACACCTTTGAAGGCTTCAACAATAGAAAACTGCCAAAACACACTATTCTCACCACAGTGGGCATCAGCAAAGCATTTGACACACTCGCAAAGCTCTTACTCACAAACAAAATACTCAACACAAACATGCATAGCAACACCAAATGCTAGCTGACAAACTACCTATCATGCAGACAGTCATTCATGATTTTTAACGGCAGGTCATCACGAGCATGATACTTTCCGAAAGGAGTCCCCCAAAGCTCAGTCCTCCCCCCACACTCTTTAATCTGTTCATACACGACATCCACAACCACCCAAAAACATACAATTAGACTCATTTGCGGACGATATCACTATCACCTCTACTCATAGCGACATTAACACCACCACGGCACAACTTCAACCCTTCCTCAGCACTCTACAAACCTGGCTCACCATCAACATATTAAAAGTATCCTCCCTAAAAATCAACAGGCACTCTTCTACCAAATTACACCAATACAAGGAACAAAGCGCTGCATCACACTGAACAACATCCCTATTCCACACACACACACACAAAACAAAAATAATCGGCGTCACTTTTAACACATCTATGTCATTCTCAGATCACATCACAAACATTTTTGAAAAAACATGCACACCTAGGCTGAACACATTTAGGGAACTCACAGGCACCAACTTCGGACACCACAAAGAAACAACATCACTAACATACAAACATATATATATATACTTGGCAAAAAAATAAACGCAAGTTTTTATGTCAAACCCTACCCTAACCCTAACCCTAACAACCCTATCAACAACCCTAACCCTAACCCTAACCCTAACAACTAACCCTAACAACTACCCTACCCTAACCCTACCCTAACAACTAACCCTAACAACTACCCTACCCTAACCCTACCCTAACAACTCGTGGCATTGTCATCTGCTGAGTGAATTCGGGTCCAGCCTCCAAGGACCATAGACTACCACAGAAACATCAACATTCTTATGCAATTTATCCTTGGAAGCCACAGTAAGTGATTGTTTGAAAATCCATTCAACCCCCATTGTGGTGGTTCAGTGAGGCATGACGCTCAAGAAATGTGGTTGAAAATACAGGTGCTTAAAATGGTATTACAAATCTTTGTCATTGATAAATTTGTGCACAACAATGCACATTTAAAAAATGCGTCTTATCAACTTGCGTTTCTTTTTTTGCCAAGTATACATTAGATCAGTCATCAACTATGCGAACTCATCTTGGCCCTCCAGCCTATCAAGCACACATCTCAACACCCTGCAGACCATACAAAACAAAGCCCTTTGCATCATCACAGGTTGCACATTAACAACACCTGTCGAGCACCTACACACAGAAGTAAAAATGCTAAAAATCAAAGTCCATTTAGACATGAGAGGTGCACAGTTCCTTGCAACGGCAAATGCCAACCTTAATCAGCCATGCCACTACTTGTACAACCACCCACAGGCTCCTATACAATTAAAACTACACCACAAAGGCACTACAGTGACATCCTTCATAAAATCCTCCCACCAATCAACGGAAACTACAAAAAACACATCCACACCCACATCACCAGAAACGCAAAAAACAACTTGGGCCCAAACAGTATCTTGGCCACAAATCCCCCATCCATCGATGACACAGAAACTACTCCCCAGGTCTCATCGTGTTCACCTTTCACGCCTTCGCTGTGGACATCACCCACAACATTTACACTACAAACATAGACTCGACAACACCACTGATGACACCTGCAACCACTGCTTGGCTGCTCCACACAATAACTTGGATGGGAGGGATCTCTGAGTCTCTCCTGTGAGATTGATTGACTATCTCCCTGCAGCTGGTCTGTTTAACCAGAACTGACTGGGGCAACACAACAACAACAACAACAGTTGACGTGAGAATCTAGATTGTAAAGGTTCGGCACCTGGTAATCTAAATTTGATCAAAAACAGGTAAATGCTGCTTTTGTCTGGTAACATTATCTCTGTGTGAGCAATAATTCCACACGCAAAGCACCCTTCTGTAATCTGTGTAAAAGACTGCCCATTTGCCTTCCTTAATGCAGTGCTTTTCTGCGAAATTTAAACCAATTATTTCAAAAGTGGTGGAACCTTTGCACTTGGATTGCAAAAAGGGCTGTCTTCTTCAGCTGCCTTGGAAGACCACTGATAAAGTCAGTGGTGAGACAAGAATGGAAGTCACAGCAGCTGACAATCGAGGTTAGGCCATGGGTAGTTAAGGTAGTCTGTTGCTGGTAGATGACAAAAAACTACCACATTGTCAAGACTGATTAACATGATTTCAGACCATAAGCATACTGATGCTCACTGCTGCAGGCTGATGGGCCAAAGCTGGCAAATGATCTCGTAAGCATGCGCATATTTGGCAGCCATGGAAATTCCATTTTACTAAAATTTGGCAATTCTTTGTGCATGTCTGAACCTTATAAGATTGGAAATTGCTTGGTCAATTTCCCTCATATTTTACAGATGTGCATGAGCTACCCAGGCTCAGGTTAAGGGCATTGTCCTCTCCCTCTTCCCTACCCTCCTGTGAGATGTGGGACAATCACTGGCAATTTTCACCTCTACATGTGGCACAGTGCAAGTTATTTAACCATTGACCCCTTGTTGGATGAAGAGGTTATTGAGTGTCTGGAAACGGCAGGATTCTGGAAAAAAGAACCTCCTTTAAGTTAGGGTGTATATTAATATTTGTGTAACTTTGTTGCTACCTTTTTAAAAACTAATTTCTGTCTAAAACTACATCCTGTAGTGATGCTAATTGCCAGTTAAGATTTATCATACTTCATATGGAAAGACACCAATTATACAGTGCCTTCAGAAAGTATTCACACCCCTTGACCTTTTTCACATTTTGCTGTGTTGTAGCCTAAATTTAAAATGGATGAAATTTTTTTTGGTATACAATCAAGGCTCGTGTAAGAGCTAACACATCACACACGAGAACAAACACAGACCCATAAAACATACAATAAGTAAAGGGAGCGGGAGATGACAGGGAGAGAGAGAAAAGCATACAAGCACAACAACAGTAGAGAATAGGGACGTCGGTAGATCTGTAGAAGAGAGAGGGCCGGTGTGGGTGGTGGGGGTTAGGTGGGGGGAGGGGTACACTGTATAAAACAAATTGACACGACTCGGAATTTCAGGAAAGAAGTTGGAGATTGAAAGAGGTGGATTTGGGGTGGTTTAACAGGGGTAGAAAAGATCAAAGTTTTGTATGGGGGAAGATAAGAGATGGTGGTGAACAGCTGTTTTAAAGACCTGGAGGGAGGAGTGGGATTGAAGAAAGTGTGGGAGTTTGTTCCAGAGGCGGGAGAAAAGAGGAATGAAAGAGTGAAGGTGAGCAGAGAGTCTTAATTTTGGCAGTTTCACCAGAAAAGGGTTGCTGGCAGATCTTGTGCATCCTGAAGGAATATTTGGGGGACAGAGCACTGACAGAGCTGGGGGAGCTAGGTCGGAGAGGAGTCTGTAGAAGACAGAAAGTCCACCAACCTGCCTGCGGTGAGAGAGAGAAAGGCCCTCAGAAACAGCTTCATCACGGGAGATACCAATGATTCTGAAAGCTTTGGTTTCTACAGCGTGAAGCCGAGCTAGGTGTGAGGCAGGAGCACCAGCCCAGAAGGGAGAGCAGTACTCCACCAAGCTGCGGATGAAAGCTTTGTATGTGGTGAGGAGCTCAGAAGTGCCCAGAAAGGACTTTGCATGACGGAGGGATGCCCAGATGGCGACTGGCTTTGGAGGTCAGCTTGGAAATTGACATTGAGATTTTGAGAAATTGAGATTATTTTGTCACTGATATACACATAATACCCCATAATGTCAGTTTTTTTGTTTCTATTTTTGTTTTTTTAGAAATCTTTACAAAATAATTTAAAATGAAATTTTTACAAATTTATTAAAAACACAAGTATTCGCCCACCCGAGTCAATACTTCGTAGAAGCACCTGTGCCAGCGATTACACCTTCAAATCTTCATGGGTATGTCTGTATCAGCTTTGCACATCTGCATTTGGGGAGTTCTCCCATTCTTTCTTGCAGATTTTCTCAAGCTTTGTCAAGTAGGATGGGGAGTGTTGGTGAACAACAATCTTCAAATCTTTCCACAGATTCTCAGAAGGATTTAAGTCTGGGCTTTGCTTGGGCCACTCAAGGACTTTCACATTCTTGGTCTGAAGCCATTCCAGTGTTGCTTTGGCTGTGTTGTTGGGGTTATTGTCCTGTTGGAACATAACTCTTCGCCGCAGTCTAAGGTCTTTTCCACTTTGAAGCAGGTTCTCCTCAAGGATTGTGCCTGTAATTGACAAAATTTATTGTTCTCTCTGTCCTTACAAATGTGTCCCTGCGCATCGTAAGATGTGACTAAGGGTTGGCGTCAGGAAGGGCAACCGGCCTTAAAAACATTGCCTCAAACAGGGAACCACGATTGTCATGGGGCCCGCAGGGCCTTAAAACGATCATTGATTCATTCATTTTCATCTTCAAAATGACCGGTGTGTACCCCGGTTTAGAATAGGTACACCGTATCCCTGCGTGTCGTAAGAGGCGACTCAAAGGGTTGGCGTCAGGAAGGACATCCGGCCATAAAAACATTGCCTCAAAAATAGAACCATGACAATTTGGAGAAGATTGTCATGGGGACCGCAAGGCTATCCCCCGCTCTTGCAGGGAAAATGGCCTTAAAATGCCTGTTGTTGTTGTTGTTGTTGTATTCATTCATTTCATTCTCCATCCTTACAAGTCTTGCAGTCTCTGCCACTGAAAAGCATCCCCATAGCATGATAGTGCTACCACCATGCTTCACGGTCGGGATGGCGTTAGATGGGTGATGAGCTCACTCGGTTTCCACCAGATGTATCGCTTTGCATTCAGGCCAAATAGTTCAATTTTCATCTCGTCAGGCCACGGAATATTTTCCTCATGCTCTCGGTGGCTTTCACATGCCTTTTTGCAAACTCCAGGCATGCTGTCATGTGCCTTTTTCTCTAGAGTGGCTTCCATCTGGCCATTCTTCCATAAAGCCTAGATTTGTGAAGTGTTGCAGAGACTGTTGTCTTTCTTGAAGGTTCTCCCTTCTCAGCCAAGGAACTCTGTAGTTCTGTCATTGGGTTTTGGTTACCTCCATGGACAAGGTCCTTCTTGCCCGGTTGCTCAGTTTGGTTGGACAACCAGCTCTAGAAAGAGTCTTGGTAGTTCCATATTCTTTCCATTTCCTAATAATGGGGCTCATTGTGTTATTGGGTACTTTCAACATTCGACATTCTGGAAATTGTTTTATACCATTCCCCAGATCAATGCCTCCTCACAATTCTGTCTCAGAGTTCTATGGGCAGTTCCTTGGACTCAATGGGAGAGTTTCTGCTCTGACATGCACTGTCAACTGTGGGACCTTGTTCAGAAAGGTGAGTTTTTCTAAATCATGTGCAATCAATTAAATTGGCCACAGGTGGACTCCAATATAGCTGGAGAGACATCTCAAGGATGATCTAAGGAAATTGGAGTGTCATAGCAAAGGGATTTAGTACTTGTTGACGCAAGACATTTCAGCTTTTCATTTTCAATTATTTTTTTAAAAATTTGTCAAAATAAAATTGCGCTTTGACATTGTGGGGTATTATGTGTGGACGAGTGACCAAAAATGTCAATTTAATGCATTTTATATTCAGGCTGTAACACAACAAAATGTAAAAAAAAGTCAAGGGGTGTGAATACTTTCTGAAGGCATTGTGTATGTGTGTATGAATGTATGTATGTATATATGGATTTATTGATTAAAAACATGCGTAGACTTCTACGTTTCTCTCCTCCACTTTGGCACTTGCAATTTTCACCTGTCGACATGACACTTCATCAAATTTTTGCTCTTTGAGGGAGTGGGTATTTACTAGTTGGAAAATAAATACAGCCTTCAACATATCATAGATTTTCTTTTTATTCTTTTTTTAAAACTGGTAATTACATATATTTGTTGGATGTTGCTTTTGTTAAACACGACTGAACGATTTGCTGCTATCACTAACAATGCAACCAAAAGCTGTTGGAGGCTGGAGGTTTTGTTTTCTTTACTGATCCTTTTTATGATTTGTTTTTTGTTTGCAATTGATATTTGCATAGCAAATTCGTACTCGGATAGCATAGCAGGTGCACACGTTTGTAACGCCCGTAGGATGGTACAGCCGGTACAAAAACCTGACGGGCGAACTGTGGTGGTCGTCAGCTCCAGCAAAGTGGCCTGCACAGATTATCTTAAACAAGGATCAGAGCAAAGCAGCGTCCCGGCTCAAACCTTTCTGCAACGAACTCAATCCATTCAGAAGCTGGGGGTTTCATCTCTGGTTACTTCTGCAGCTGCAGTCAAGCAACCCAGTGATATGAAATTGTCGCATGTGGTTCCAGGAGTGACCTCTGCCCCGAATCCTTCTCCACAAGCCACAGTGATCACAGGAAAGCAAGAAAGTTCTGGCAGCGGTCTTCACGGTGTTCCTCCGTCGAAGGTCCCTGAGGCTACTGTCAGCTCGGTGCCACTACTACAGCACGCTCCATGTGTGCCTTCAATGGGAAGCAAAGACTGCTCTGCTGAAGCTGGGAACAAGCAGGTGCAGAGGATTAACAAGGTGAGTTTAGATTCTGTACTAAATACACACGTCTGATTCCTTGCATGTTGTTATCAAAGCAAATTATGTTCTCAGGACTTTGGTATCATCACACTATAATACCTCTCATGAATGCATTGTCCATGGTTGCTGTTTTTTTTTTATTTGATCATATTTCCCTGCTCTGCAATATCCTCCCCCACGCCCACCCCTTGGCTTTATAACATCAAAGTAACTTTGGTCTCATTTGCATTAAAAAAACAAACATATTCCTCACAATTAATCCCTGCAGCATCTACAATAAATGGTGTGTGTGTGTGTGTGTGTGTGTGTGTGTGTGTGTGTGTGTGTGTGTGTGTGTGTGTGTGTGTGTGTGTGTGTGTCACATTTTCTGTGCAGTTCTACTGGAGCTTTCTGATGTGGAGTGTGATACACCAAAATGATGATCTTCGGGTATAAAGTAGCTTTATAGGTCCTCCTATGGCATGGCATTCTATTTACAAAATAAACTAGAAAGCATCTGAAAATCCAAAGCCCATCCTCGTCTGCTTTGCATGCAGATTTCTTCTTCTTCTTTATGCTAAACATGATGAAAACAGCTAAAAGAAAATACAAAAAATTGATATGTTAGGTGGCCATGACCTTTTGATCTCAAAACCAAGAGGCTTCATTGACCCAATGTGCAAACCCTGCTCAAATTTCAATTCAGTCGGATGCAAATTGATGATTTTATGCAACCTTGACCTTCGACCTTTTGATCGAAATAAAAATCTGGCTTTTGAATGAGGAACTAATTCATTGACCCAATATGCAAATTCTTAAAATTTCAGGTCAATTGGATGAAAATTGATTATTTTATGTGACTCTGACCCATTGGCCTTTTTATCAAATTATTAGTTTATCTTAATATTCTCATAATGAGCCTGGTGTTGGCTTAGCGGTTAGGGTGCCGGCTTGGGATCCTAGGATCCTGGGTTCGAATCCCGGTCAATCACTAAATTAACGCCTGGGGGGGGTTGACTCAGCCTGTCATCCTTCCGAGGTCGGCAAATTGAGTGTCAGTTCACTGGTAATTACTTCCGCCAGGGAGTAATGCATTTGATCGTGTCCGTCCGTGTGTGCGTATGTGTGTTTGTGAACAAGATATCTGGAAAAGTTCTGAACGGATTTGGATGAAAGTTGGTGGGATGATTGCCCTTGGGATAAGGAAGAATTGATTAGTTTTTGGTGAAGCTCAGGATATTATTCCAGATCCAGGAATTTTTTGAAGGATTTTTTTACCATTTTAAGACAGGGCTCATTTTTTTAAACATTATCTTCTATATATTCTATATTTAACATTGCGATATGAAAATAGTTTTCATATTTGTTGTAAATGTAGTTTAAACTCGTGGTTATGCGTTAGAGCGGTGTATTTTGTTAGCAGCGTTGTCTTCAAGGTTCTTTTTTCTTTTTTTATAATAAAGACATATTCTGTCATTTTAAAACCACCAAAGTGTGTACTAGGTTTCCCCGTTTCATAAAATGTATCGTTTGATACGTATAATGCTTTAAAAGTGTTGTTGTTTTTTTTGTTTTGTTTTTTTTACCTCAGAAGAGATATCAACATTTACCTCAGCGAATGTCAATTGCGGTGTCAGTATTTGATGAAATTATAAAGACTTAGGTGACTTATAAGTGTGACCAGCATGTGCACGGGATTCTTCCTCGAAGAATTAGTGATCGCATTAGCTTGCACGACTTCAAATCTTCAATTGAGCGAGTTTTGTTTTCACGTTTGGGCCAGTTTTACATGTTGTATCCCTAAGGAATGAAACGAACGTTTTTCCTGGCTTACAATTTTATTTGAAGTCACACATGCCTTAAAATACACTCACTTATATAGAATCGAACGCTGAATCCGAAAATGTAAGTGAAATTGCCTTGTTTTATTTTTAACATTATCTTCTATGTATTATATATATATATATATATATATATATATATATATATATATATATATATATATATATATATATATATATATATATATATATATCTGTGCAGTGTCTGTCTTGTGTTGTCTTGTCTTGTGTTGTCACTGAACTACTCCCTCAAACCTTTTTGAAATCGTACTATTCCAACTTGACCCACGGCGGGAGTATGCGCTCTACTGAGTGGCGTTCTAGTTCCCTGTGTGTCGCAAGAGGCGACTAACAGGGTTGGCGTCAGGAAGGGCATCCGGCCATAAACCATTGCTTCAAAAAGGGGACCACGGTGCCCGAAAATGGCCAAAACCTGCTCTGCATGGAAAAATGGCCTCTAACGGTGGTTTCATATTCTCATAAAGCTTTTGTTGAAAATTTGAAAGAATAGCGACAAAACTCAAAAAACAAAAAGGAACAAAAGCTCAAATGGTAAAAACATTATGGCCCGGCAGACAAGCGCTCACACACAGAGATAGACACTTATACACAGACACGCACACACAGCCAATTGCAGCGGGAAACGGGCTATTAATAAAAACGATGATAACATTGTAACAAAGCATATATTAATTAATAGTGATATTAACAGCAACTATAAGAGTAGTATAATTGGGCAATAATAATAGCAAGAGGGGGAGAATTACTTTGCATGACATTTCCTCTACCGATGTGATATTTTTGAAGCCAAAAAGGGCATAACTCTGAAAAATTGGCGAAACGTCCTGAAACCCGAAGTTGTTCTCTAACTTATCATAATAAATCAAGCCATGTACCAAGTTTCAGTTGAATATGTTAAAGGGTAAGGGGGAAAAGTCTGAAAAACCACAGGTGGGACGGAACGAACGACAATCAGACAGAGAGCAAACCTATAGGCCCGGTCCCCTCTGGTGTAACCAGTACGAGACTAATAACGAACATAGAATCTCGAACGTAGCATCACCCTGGCCCAAGCACATCTCGACTTGGTGAAAGGCAAGCTTATGCAGTACAGCAGTCAGGTATGCTACAATGACGTGAGGACCAATGAAAAATTGGTCCAATGAACCAACACAGGTGTCCAATGAACAAACACAGGTGTTTTAAAAGAACCACAGTGAAGAGGCCCTGTGGGTTACATTTTTACATCCGCCAAAGGTGGATGGAGGTTATGTTTTCACCCCGTCTGTCTGTCTTTGTTACTCCCGCCAGGGAGTAATGCATTCGTGTGTGTGTGTGTGTGTGTGTGTGTGTGTGTGTGTGTGTGTGTGTGTGTGTGTGTGTGTGTGTGTGTGTGTGTGTGTGTGTGTGTGCTCCCGCCAGGGAGTAATGCATTCGTGTGTGTGTGTGTGTGTGTGTGCGTGCGTGCGTGTGTGTGTGTGTGTGCGTTCGTTCGTGAACAAGATATCTGGAAAAGTTCTGAACGGATTTGGATGAAAGTTGGTGGGATGATTGCCCTTGGGATAAGGAAGAATTGATTCGTGTTTGGTGAAGCTCAGGATATTATTCCGGATCCAGGAATTTTTTTGGAGTATTCTTTTTTTGTTTTCCTTTAAAAACCATTTTCGCTGCAATAATTGGACCGATTGAGAGCAGATTTTCACCATAGGAGGGACTCGGTCTGTCGAATATTTTAATGGTAATGATGACGTCACAGGTCACGTGGTTCGGCCGCCATATTGGTTTGAGTGAAAAACACTAAAATCAAAAAATTCTCCAAAACGCCTGGACAGATCGAGGCCAAACTTTGCAGGCAGAATCACATACCCATGACGAACAAAAAAGTCAGCGAGCATGACGTCATGCATCACATGGTTTCAGAGTTATGACGTTTTTAAACACAAACATTTAAAACCTAGCTCCTCCCTCATTTGTGATCCAATCGAGGGGAAACTTTAAAAATCTGTTCAGCATATCAGTCTACTAAAACGTCCTTTTGGAATTTGCCATAGGTCACTTGGTTTGGCAGACATCGTTAATTAAACGCAAATAATAAAAACATTTATATCTCTTGAACCACTTCATTGATCGACGTGAAACTTCATACTGTACTAGAAGTCATGTAGAGTCACATGTGTGCAAAATTTGAAGATGATTTGATGTATGGTCTCGAAGCTAGAAGTTGTTATTGCGTGAAGAAGAAGTCTTCGACTGTGGACGATTAATTTATCACATGTACAGACCTGCAGGCATCCTTTGACACAATGTCCCCGGTTAATTTGAACCTCAAATAAAATTATAATTCCAGATTTGTCAATGGCTGAGGTATATTAACAAACGAATAAAACAGATTTGGCAAAATTCCAACTTTTTTTTTTAAAGATCGCAGATTCACCCAGGGTTGTGAGAGGCTGAAGAAGAAGAAACCTCGCATGGGCTTCCCAGACCAAATAAATAATTCTGGCTCTGCGATTTTCAGGTTTATTACTCCCACCAGGGAGTAATGCATTCGATCGTGCCCGTCCGTGTTCGTGTGTTTGTGAACAAGATATCTGGAAAAGTTCTGAATGGATTTGGATGAAAGTTGGTGGGATGATTGCCCTTGGGATAAGGAAGAATTGATTAGTTTTTGGCGAAGCTCAGGATATAATTCCGGATCCAGGAATTTTTTGGGGGGATTTTGTTGGGAAAGATTTTTTCTCTTTTACTGCATTGAAGCTTTTATTATTATTCTTAAATGGTGTTTTTCTCCTCTAATTCTGAGATATATCAAAATAAATTCTTTGACAGTTAGGACCTACTTTCTTTTTCATTTATTGTTTTGGGGAGAGGGGATGTTAAACAAAACGTATTATTCCAACTTGACCCACGGCGGGAGTATGTGCTTTACTGAGTGGCGTTCTAGTATGTCTGTCTGTGAACAAGATATCTCAAAAAGTTGTGGACGGATTCGGACGAAATTTGGCAGAGATGTACAGAGATGTACAGAGATGTACAGAGATGTACAGAGATGTACGTAACACGGATGAAATGATTAGATTTTGATGAAGATCCGGATTCGGATCCAGCTCGTATAACTTTTAAGTGATTCTTCAACATTCGGAGATAGGGCCAAAACGATAAATAGCACGATATCTCAAAGTTGTGGATGGATTTGGACGAAACTTGGTGGAGAAGTTGTGTGTGTGACAAGGACCAATCGACTCGATTTTGGTGAATATCTGGATCTAGATAGAGGAATTTAAGTGATTCTTTACCATTGAGAGATAGGGCAAAAACGATATCTAGCAGGATGTCTCAAAATGTTCTGGACGGGTTCTGACATGGACGAGTTATGACAAAACTAGGTGCATAAATTGGTTAGGTGACAAGAACAAGCCGATTAGATTTTGGTTCAGGTCTGGATCCAGATACGACCTATCAGTGGGATACAAAACGTAAACTGTTCACCTGGTGGATGTATGCTCTCTACTGCTGAGTGCCGTTCTCTTGTTTTATCTGCATTCAATTTAAAACTAATGTAATCAAAGTGAAGACCAATTACTGCAATGTAGTCCCAAAAAGGAAGCCGGACATAACAATACATGTGCACACACATACATATACATATAATATACAGTGCCTACAGAAAGTATTCAAACCCCTTGACTTTTTTCACATTTTGTTGTGTTACAGCCTGAATTTAAAATGGATTGAATTGATTTTTTTTTTTGCCACTGATCTACACATAATACCCCATAATGTCAAAGTGGAATCTTTTATGTGAAATTTTTACAAAATAATAAAAAATGAAATACAGAAATATCGAATTTACATAAATATTCAACCCCCTGTGTCAATACTTCGTAGAAGCACCTTTGGCAGCGATTACAGCTTCGAGTCCTCTTAGGTATGTCTGTATCAGCTTTGCACATCTGGATTTGAGGAGTTTTTCCCATTCTTCGATGCATATTTTCTCAAGCTCTGTCAAGTTGGATGTGGAGTGTTAGTGAAGAGCAATCTTCAAGTCTTTCCATAGATTCTCAAAAGGATTCATGTCTGGGAATTGGCTGGGTCACTCAAGCACTTTCATGTTCTTGTTCTGAAGCCATTCAAGTGTTGCTTTGGCTGTATGTTTGGGGTCATTGTGCTGTTGGACCGTAAATCTTTGTTGCAGTCCAAGGTTGCAGTCTTCAAGCAGCCATCAATCATCTGGACTGGTCTCCCATCTCTACCGCCTCTGACATCAACTCATCCTGGGAATTCTTCCAAAGTAAACTGCTCTCTCTCATGCACAGATTTATCCCATCTCGTCTTCAGTTGTCATACCCTTCCTCCCGTCCATGGTACACGGAATCTTGTGGTGAGGCTATTGCCCAGAAACAACTTGCTTTTGTCTCCTGGAAAGCAAATCCAACGGAAGGAAATCTCATTTCCTTTCACAAAGCCCGAAACAAGTGTGTGTCCACCCTCAGGAGAGCCAGGAAACAATATCTCTCCGTTCTCAGGACAGAACTCTCTTATCTGTCTCCCTCTTCCAAATCCTGGTGGCGTCTGGTCAAATCTGCTTCTGGCGTTTGTTCCCCCTCCATCCCCTCCCTCACCTCAAACGGCCACACGGCCACACCGCGTGAAAAAGCTGAATGCCTCAACTCTGTGTTTGCCTCTAAATCTTGTGTCCCAAACCCATCCCTCTCTGTACCCACCATACCCAGTCGTACCCAGCTGCTCCTGGACTCTGTGTCCTTTCCTCCTGACAAGGTGGAAAAGTTTCTGTCAACCCTTGACTCTGATTCTGCAACTGGACCTGACGGCATCAGCCCACGGGTCCTAAAATCTTGTTCTTCCGCTCTTTCACTCCCTCTCTCTGTTCTCTTCACACTCTCTTTTGCTCAAGGTCATCTGCCATCTGCTCGGAAATCTGCCAACATCACCGCTTTGCACAAAAAGGTGCAAAAACAGATCCCAGCAACTGCAGACCAATCAGCCTTCTCCCAATTATCAGCAAAGTCATGGAATCCATCATTGCTTCAGATATGAAATCTTTCCTCTTCTCCAATGGCTTGATCTCTGATCATCAATTTGGTTTCAGACCTGGTCACTCTACTCTGGACATGCTGCTACTGCTTTCTCAGCAATGGATGGAGGTCCTCAATGCCAAACAGGAAATTAGAGCGGTCTCCCTTGACATATCACGTGCCTTCGATACGGTCTGGCACCCCGCTCTGCTCACCAAACTCTCCTCTGTTGGTATCCATGGAAATCTCCACGCATGGCTGGCGGACTTCCTCTCTAGTCGTAGTCAGTGTGTGGCCCTGAATGGGTTTCTCTCATCTCTTCCTGTTCAGGCTGGAGTTCCCCAAGGCAGTGTTCTGGGCCCTGTGCTTTTTCTGGTCTTCATCAATGATCTCTCCCACTCTCTTGAAAATCCTCTCTATCTCTTTGCTGATGACTCCACTCTCTGCCGCTCCATTCTTCATCCCTCAGATCGGCAGTCTGCAGCCTCCTCACTCTCTGCAGACCTGGACAAAATCACAGACTGGGCAAACAAGTGGAACATGTCTTTCAATCCTGATAAATCTCACACTCTTACGATGTCTCTCCGAAAAGACCGACTGGACAACCCTCCCATATACTTTCTGAATAATCCTCTCCAAGAAGTTCTGTCACTCAAACTTTTGGGTCTCACTATCTGCCATGATCTTTCCTGGGAAAACCACATTTCAAATCTGGCCTCCAAAGCCAGTCACCGACTGGGCATCCTCCGTCGTGCGAAGTCCTTCCTTGGCACACCTGAGCTCCTCACCACGTACAAGGCTTTCATCCGCAGCTCAATGGAATACTGCTCTCCCCTCTGGGCTGGTGCTCTTGCCTCACACCTAGCTCGTCTTCACGCTGTTGAAAGCAAAGCATTCAGAATCATTGGAATCTCCCGCGATGAAGCTAACTCCAAGGGCCTTTCACTCACTCACCGCAGGCAGGTTGGTGGTCTTTCCGTCTTCTACCGACTCCTTTCTGGCCTTGCCCCCCCCAGCTCTCTCTGGGCTCTGTCCCGCAAATATTCCTACAGGTCGCACAAGATCTGCCTGCAACCCTCTTATGGTTAAACTGCCAAAATCAAGACTCTCTGCTCACCTTCACTGCTTCATTCCTCTTTTCTCTCGCCTCTGGAACAAACTCCCTCACTCTCTTCAATCCCACTCCACCCTCCAGGTCTTTAAAACAGCTGTTCACCACCATCTCTTATCTTCCCCCATCCAAAACCTTGATCTTTTCTATCCCCGATAATTTCACCCCAATTCCACTTTTTGAAATACCAACTTCTGTCCTGGAAGTCCTTTGTGTCCTTGTGTTTTATACTTCTCCCACCCCCCCCCCCCCTTCCCACGCCTCCTCCCCCCAAGCCCTCTCCCTCCCACACATCTCCCTGCTCTTAAATGTTGTGTGCTCTGAAGTGTTTGTGTGCTTCCCATTCTCTTGCCTTCCGCTCCCTCTTTTTATATATTTTGTTTGTCTGGTTGATTTGTTTGTGAAGTAAATGTCAGCTCTTTCACGAGCCTCGATTCAGTATACAAAAAAAAAAGAAAAAAAGAAAAAAGGTCTTTTGCACTATGAAGCAGGTTCTCCTCAAGGATTTGCCAGTATTTGGCTCCATTCATTATTCCCTTTATCCTTACAAGTCTCCCAGTCCCTGCTGCTGAATAGAATCCCCATAGCATGGTGGCTACCACCACCATGCTTAATGGTAGGGATGGTAGGGATGGTGTTAAATGGGTGATGAGCTGAGCTCGGTTTTCGCCAGACATTGTGCTTTGCATTCAGGCCAAAGAGTTCAATTTTTGTCTCATCAGAGATCAGACCACAGAATATTTTGCCGCAGGGAGTGGGGTGCAGGGGTTGCCCCACAAAATAGGTATTTTTTTGTTTGTTTGTTTGTTTGTTTAATGTCTTTTGATGACATTAGTTTCATTCTACATACTGCCCTGTCTTCTTGCAACCATTGAAATTGGTTTAAAATACCGTGATATTGTTTAAAATACCTTTGGTCAGTGTAGTTTACTGCTTTATACTACCAGGTGAGCACCCAGGGCTATTACCCCTATTTTATTTTTTATTTTTTATTTTTTTTATAGTCCTTTAATAACATATTTTCCTTTTCCTTTCCTTGTTAGAATGGTCACCTTTATGTCCTCCCTTGCCTTCTGAGTTTTTACAATCCTGTAAGTTACCTTCTCTCTTTGAGGAGTATTTAAGTTCTTGTCATTCTTCCCATGCTCAACTCTTTGAATGTTTTATTTCTCCTTCAATTTTTCTCTTGGTTTTCTCCTGCAATTTGCATTTCCTGCTGCTGTTGGAAGAATGTATTTTTCACAAATTTCCAATCCATGAACCCCTTTTACTACTTCCAGACCCATGGTCTCGATCCTTTGCTTTTGCACTCCTTCCATGAAGCCGCTGATACCTTCGCCGTGCAACTTCCGTAACTTAAATTGCTCCTCCTTAACCCTTTTTCCTTCCTTGGGATCTATTTTCAATTGACTGTATATCTATAATAAAGACTCAACCCAACTATCCATAACTATTTTTTGATCCGTCTGCCAGACCAGAAAGTACAATTACCCCCACTCTTAGAGGTGCTCCTATGCCCTTCACGCTTCTCAACAATTGATGTTTACTATTGCCAACTTTAATGATTCAAGTAATTTTAAAGTCCTCTCCTCAATTTCCTTTTCTCAAACCAAAGCCATAGACTCTTCCATAACCATTAGTTCTTTCTCCCACATGTTTATTTAAATATTGAGCGATAATTCATCTTCGCCCATTAATTTGGCAATTTTCCTCTTTGGTATGTCCTCCAGTTAGCAAACCTTTTCTTCTCCCTTCCTCTCACCCACAACCCATGCCGCAGAAATGGATTTTATATTGTTGTCTTCCTGATTCTATTTATCACAGTTGTCAGGAGAACTTGGTGCTCGTCATCTGCAGGGAAAGCAAACCCCGAGATGCGTCGGAACGCCAAATTAAGGGTTTCACTTCTCGTGGCTAGTCAGTTATTTAACTGGTGAGCCGAGCCTTTTGCCATCTAGGAACTCCCTCGTAAGGCAATGAAGGCCTGTTTCGTTTTGATGTACTGAACGGCCGCCTTCTGCAAATTCACCTTTAGTTTAAACAGGGACAAGCCTAACAATAGGAGTTCGCCTCAACGCCATCTGCTTCACACTGAGGTCCTTTGGACCCCGCGCATTGCACAGTACCCTAATATCTTATTGTTCCGCACCCCCCACGCTTTTTGAAAGACATTGGGGGGGATATTGTAATACCACCGTTTAGAGGCCATTTTTCCCCGCAAAGCGAGGGTTGGCCTTTTCGGGGACCGTGGTAGTTGTTGTTTTTTGGTCCCCTTTTTGAAGCAATGTTTTACGGCCGGATGCCCTTCCTGACGCCAACCCTTTTTGCCACCTTCAACGACAAACAGGGAATTACCAGTGAACTGGTACTCAATTAGCCGACCTCGGAAGGATGACAGGCTGAGTCAACCCCCCAGGCATTAATTCGGCGATCGACCGAGATTCGAACCCAGGATCCTAGGAATCCTAAGCCGGCACCCTAGCCGCTAGCCCAACACCAGGGATTATTGTAATCAGTTCCATATATCCGTCTGTCTGTCACGGTTGGGCAGAAATTCACCAAACCTAGTAGTTATGATCATCACATGGCACAAAGGTGCAAGAGCCATTTTATTTTATTTATTTATTTGTTTTTTTGACTCCGCCCGCTGGTGAGGGCTCAAAAGGTCAAATTCAAAAAAATGCAATTGTGGGCACATTTTAAAACATTTTTAAATGAATGAATGAATATGCAATCAACATTAGGGGAAGCATGAAATATGTAATGATATTTTTGGATTTGTGCCCCAAGCAATGGGGACTTGGGGGTCACAGGGGTCAAAATGAGAAAAAGAATTAACTCAAAATTTGATATTGCATCATTCCTGGTGGAACTTTGTGCTATCTTTGATCTTTGCTTTAGTTGTTAAGTGTCGGGATTTGCGATGGCATGCCATCGACTTCTCTCTTGTATTTATTTTGAAAAGGTGGAACTTCTTCTTCTCCTCTTCTTATTGTCCCCCGTCGCACCACGGAGCGAAAGGGGGACTATGGTTTTCCCCTCCGTGCGTGCGTGCGTACGTGCGTAAGCGAAGGACCGAATTCTAATTTGGTGTGTGGGTGCAACCCACGTCAAAATCCAAGATGGCCGCCACCATGTATGTCAGACCATGTATGTCTGAACCTTGTGAGCAGAATATCTTGAAATAAGCGAAGTACCAACTTCTAATGTGGTGTGTGGGTGTATCTAGGCATAAGGAAGAAGCTATTGAAAATTGGGTCGCCACGTCAAAATCCAAGATGGCCACCACCATATATACGTCTGAACCTTGTGAGAGAAATATCTTGAAAAATAAACGAACTACTAACTTCTAATCTGGTGTGTGGGTGTATCTAGGCATAAGGAAGAAGCTATTGAAAATTGGGTCGCCACGTCAAAATCCAAGATGGCCACCACCATATATACGTCTGAACCTTGTGAGGGAAATATCTTGAAAAATAAACGAACTACTAACTTATAATCTGGTGTGTGGGTGTATCTACGCATAAGGAAGAACGCTATTGAAAATTGGGTCGCCACGTCAAAATCCAAGATGGCCGCCACCATATATACGTCAGAACCTTGTGAGCAAAATATCTTGAAAAATAAACGAACTACTCACTTCTAATCTGGTGTGTGGGTATATCTACGCATAAGGGAGAACGCTATTGAAAATTGGGTCACCACGTCAAAATCCAAGATGGCCGCCTTGCGTCTTCCACTTTGTCAACTCACATCACTTCACTGACTGGGGACCTAGGCTTAACGCATGTTTTCTTTAATATGCAGCACAAGGTTGCGGGGTAGCATCATTGGCTAATTGCGTTGCTGTGCCACTGGTGAAATTCCCTCTGCAGGTTAGGACAGGAACTTGTAATTCGTTCATGGTGCCGGCGATAGCTCACCTACTCTGCGAAGGATACCATGTGGGGATCTTTAACATTCATCAACTAATACCAGTAGACCAGATGCCCGTTTAAGGTCCATCCAAGAGATGGAACACATATTGATGAATCATCCTGCCTGTGAAACACCTGGATGACAGTTAATAGTTGGGTCGGGATTCAAACCAAGTATGCATTGGAAGGACGGCAGGGTACTGGAAACAATGCAGCCAAGATCTTAAACCTTGTCCTCCAGCTAAAAAACACACTATTGATGATTCTAGGAGTTGGCCACACAATTTTATGAAATGGCCACACGTGGCCAATGGGTTGCCCACACTTGCATCCTTATAGGCTTGTGTGCGTACCTCTTGGACATCCTGTCAGCCAAGGTGGAACTTAACAATTGCAATTACAATATTTCATTGACATATGTTGGAAAATTACACACCCAGACCAGGAATCGAACCCAGGTCCTCTGGTGAACCCAGGTCATCTGGTGAACCGTACCAGTCCTCTGCCACCTGGGCGACCCTGGCTGAGCATGCAATTTTCCCACACATATAATTGCCACTCTCTTTCCGTCATTGCTTCCGGGCCACTCGCTGCCAACCATAGGCGCACCAATGGCCTGATCACGAGAGGGACTTCCTCCAATGGGGGGGGGGGGGGGGGGGGGGCAAACCCATGTCCGTTGTTATAAACACCACTGGGGTTGTAGAAACACAATCTATCTATAATTCCAGTAATCTCTGTGTGTATGTGTGTGTGTCTGTGTGTGTGTCTGTGTGTCTGTGACCGCTGTTTCTCGACAACCACGGGTCCGATATACTTGAAACTTGCCAGGTATATTGCTGGGGACCTGAGGATGTGCCTTTTCAAGGTTTCATATTAATCGGAGAAGTAGTTACCGAGCTATGTCCAAAAAACGATTCAACCAATCAGAGAGCAGCGAGCTATCACGTGTGCCGAACGTGGCGAACAGACTCTGCCTCGGACGGCACATTTGAGAGCGTATTCATTTATTTCACGTTGGCAAACTATGTTGGCGTTAAACTATGTTTTAAAACTAATTAAAACTAATTTGCGATTCATCGTAACTGCGATATGCGACCTTCCGGACAGTCAAATGAGGACGTCACTTCCGGACTTACGGATAGTCATAGTGACGACGTACTGATGCTGAACGTGGCGAGCAGACGCTGCCTCGGACGGCACATTTGAGAGCGTATTCATTTATTTGACGTTGCAATCTGTGTTGATTGTTGTAAGGTACGATCGATTGTAGTACACGTTTATAATAACTCTGCCGATACAGGCCCGATTAACTGCAGCGCCATCCGAGCTGCGGCGTCGGGACGATGCATTCATTGTACGGTCACATCACGCACTTACGGGCACGCCCATGGGCCCATGGGCACGCCCATGCATGCATGGGCGAAGACATTTTTTTTTTTTTTTTTGGCAAGGAACGGGCACCCATGTACGGGCACGTCCTAGTTGTATAAATGAACAGGATTATAAATAATTAATTGACAATGTAGGCAAATGCAATTTTTGATTCCTGGTCTGGGTTTGATTCCTGGTCTGGGCATGTAATTTTCCCACAAATAATAATAATAATAATGCATTTATTTTATATAGCGCTTTTCAGGAAGCCCAAAGACGCTTATCAATGTCAATTAATTATTTATAATCCTGTTCATTTATATAATTGAATTACAATATTGTATAGTACCAGATGCATTGGCTTATTGCCTTTTATGTTGTGGTTTAAATAAAAAATGTGAACATAATTTTTTTTTTTTAATCTTTTCTTTCGTATATTCTTTACCTCAGGTGTGCTACTGTACAATGCTACGTACAAGCCAGCAGTACGCCAAAGCCAGCAGTAACGCCAAAGCCAGCAGTACGCCAAAGCCAGCAGTACGCCAAAGCCAGCAGTACGCCAAAGCCAGCAGTACGCCAAAGCCAGCAGTATGCCAAAGCCAGCAGTACGCCAAAGCCAGCAGTATGCCAAAGCCAGCAGTACGCCAAAGCCAGCAGTACGCCAAAGCCGCACTCTGCCAAAGCCGCACTCTGCCAAAGCCGCACTCTGCCAAAGCCCCAGTACGCCAAAGCCAGCAGTACGCCAAAGCCGCAGTACGCCAAAGCCGCACTCTGCCAAAGCCGCACTCTGCCAAAGCCGCACTTTGCCAAAGCCCCAGTACGCCAAAGCCCCAGTACTCCAAAGCCAGCAGTACGCCAAAGCCAGCAGTACGCCAAAGCCTCAGTACGCCATGATCGCAGTACGCCAAAGCCGGAGTACGCCATGATCGCAGTACGCCATGATCGCAGTACGCCATGATCGCAGTACGCCAAAGCTGCAGTACGCCAAAGCCAGCAGTATGCCAAAGCCAGCAGTATGACAAAGCCGCAGTATGCCAAAGCTAGCAGTATGCCAAAGCCAGCAGTATGCCAAAGCCAGCAGTATGCCAAAGCCGCAGTATGCCAAAGCCGCAGTATGCCAAAGCCGCAGTATGCCAAAGCCGCAGTATGCCAAACCCGCAGTATGCCAAACCCGCAGTATGCCAAAGCCGCAGTATGTCAAAGCCGCAGTATGCCATGATCACAATATGCCAAAGCCAGCAGTATGACAAAGCCGCAGTATGCCAAAGCCACAGTATGCCAAAGCCGCAGTATGCCAAAGCCGCAGTATGCCATGATCGCAGTATGCCATAGCCGCAGTATGCCATAGCCGCAGTATGCCAAAGCCGCAGTATGCCAAAGCCGCAGTATGCCAAAGCCGCAGTATGCCAAAGCCGCAGTATGCCAAAGCCGCAGTATGCCAAAGCCGCAGTATGCCAAAGCCGCATTATGCCAAAACCGCAGTATGCCAAGGCCGCAGTTTGCCATGTTCACAGTACGCCAAAGCCAGCAGTATGCCAAAGCCGCAGTATGCCAAAACCGCAGTATGCCAAAGCCGCAGTATGCCATGATCGCAGTATGGCGAACCATCACACCTCCCACCACTGTCACAACTGAAAATGTATTTCTATGAAAATACAATTAATTTGCTTGTTGACAACCCTTGCAGATTGCATCTATCTTGCTGTTTCGAGCATGTGCTGTTTTTAGTCACCAACCAATTTTATGTTGTTGTTGCCTTCCAGGATGTCATGATGGATACAACCGTCACCAGCTGCCCGGTGACCACCATCGTGCAGAGCACAGCAGTAGCTCAGCCGAAGGCTCAAATCCTTCCATTACCAGTTGCCCCAGCAGCAACAATAACCACAGGTTTGATTTCTCTTCCACTTGAGTATAGACAAAAATCACTTGTTCTTTTGAGTTTCTTTGGGGAACAACAGCTTTTTTCTATTGATTTATGCCCTTTCCAATGATGCAGATCTTCGTAACCTGAAGTTGGGTGAATTTATTCCATGGCTCTTATTGTCATGCTTGTGGATTTTGTATGGGAAGGAAAATAATTCTGGGTCATTTCATGCCACCTCGTCTGACTTTCAACAAGTTCCCCGGCTGACCACCTGAGAAACTTGTGGAATTTTGATTTTTAATACACGTCTTCAATGGTGAAACTACCCGACAAAAAAAGTTGGGCTGCAACTCGAAGTTTGGTTGTTAGGGAACCCTATAAATATGGTGCCACGTGTATTTTTTGCAATTGAGAATGACATTTTTTCAAAATCTTTTTTTTTTGATTTTTCAAATGACAAATTTTCAAAATGCAACTTCCCCCATCCAAAACCTTGATCTTTTCTACCCCCGCTAATTCACCCCAGATACTTTTTTTGAAATTCCAACTTCTTTCCTGGAAGTCCTTGCAGTGTTCATATGTTTTATACCTCTCCCACCTCCCCCCAAGCCCTCCCCCTCCCACATTTCTCCCGATGTCCCTGCTCTCAAATGTTGTGTTTGTGTCCTTCCCCCTCTCTCCCCATCTTGTCTACCGCTCCCCTTATTTTTTTGTGTTTTATGTGTCGGTTTGACTTTTTGTGTGATTAATATTAGCTCTTTCACGATCTTGTATACAAAAACAAAACAAAAAAACATTGCTACGTCACGGGTGGTGAAGATTGTGGTCAAGTTTCATCGAAATTGTATGTGTAGTTTCAGAGAAGAAAGCAAATATCTATTTTGGGGTGGTCAAACCTGGACCCACTTTGATCCCCCGTAGACCCCCTCAGACTTCGATTTTCTTAGTGCTGTGAACAATCTTTGGTACCTCACATGTGATGAAGGTTGTGGTAAAGTTTCATCGAAATAGTGTGTGTAGTTTCAGAGGAAAAAGCAAATTCCTATTTTGGGGGGTCAAACTTGGATACACTTTGACACTCGGTAAACCCCCTTAGACCCCGATTTTTTTTTTATGCCCTGAACAAACTTTAGTCACAACATAGAAAATATAATTTGTGCCAAATTTGGTCGCAATCCCATCAGCGGTTTCGGAGAAGTTTCAAGTGTTTACGGACGGACTGATAGACTGACGGACTGACGGACTGACGGACTGATGGACTGCTGGAATGATGGACGGACGATGCGCCATCGCATAAGCTCCCCTGAACTTCAGTCCAGGTGAGCTAATGAAACCCAAAAGTGCCCATGTGTCGTTCTTCTTCTTCTTCTTCTTCTTCTTTTTATTATTATTACGAGTGATACCCGTGGAAAAATCCATATTTAAAAACGTAAAAGATAAAGGGAAAAAGTGACAATTTTTGGCACAAAATACCACAAAAAGTACAATTTTTTTTAAAATACTCACTCAGAGGTATCTGAAGGTAAGGCTGTGGTAAAATAAACAATTTGCCACTAAAATGGATGGGAAATTAATACGAATTCTCACTAAAAAGGATACATTAAAAAGGTTACATTTTGTCTCGTGAAATTATCCAAACACGGGAGAGAAGTTGGTCGAACGTGGAAAAGAACGTCGAACGTGGCAGGCATACCGCTTTTCAAAGTACATGCTTTTCAAATTGGCTAAAACATGAAGAACGAGAAAGAGCAATCAGAGATTGCAGACCCTCGCTAGGATGTGTTTTCAGTGTTTTTTTAAGGCTTTTGTGCTAAAACAAATATGGCGGCCGAACCACGTGACCGATGACATCGTCGTTTTTTTTTCTCCACCAATTTATCCCGAGATGGTGCTCAATAAATTTCATCTTGATCGGATGAAGTTTTGTACTTGTCGAATTATGACGTCATAATGGAGGCACCTATGACATCATCCTTAACATATTTTATTCCCCATGGAGAGTTCTTTACGATGAGCGATGTCTCAATTTTTTCTATGCAGCGCTTTCGGAGATATAGAGGTGCAAAGTTTTTCGGTTTTTCCAATATGGCGGCCGAACCACGTGACCTATGACGTCATAATTATAATTTCAAAATTATACAGGTTGAGTTGCACCTCTGCTAAAAATATTCTGTCAATCGGACCAACGGTTGCAGAGAAAAATCATATTTATTCTGTGCAGACAAACAAACAACAGACAAAAAACAAACGGACTCAAATGCAATACCCTCACCTCAGGCGAGGGTAAAAAAGGAGAATCAACAACAACAACATGCATTTTAAAGGCCATTTTCCCGACTAGAGCGGGGGTTAGCCTTGCGGTCCCCATGACAATCTTCTCCATTTTGCCCTATTTTCTGCATCTCTCCTTGTTAACCCCCTTGCCTGCATTTCTTCTTCCACCATCTTTAGCCAAGTCTTTCTCGGTCTTCCCCGTCCTCTACCTCCTTCTACATTCATTTCCATCATTCTTCTCAACCAGTCACTTTCATCCTTCCTCAACACATGACCAAACCATCTCAACCTGTTTCTCTTCACAGCATCCATCACAGGCTCTATTCCCATCATCTTTCGCAATTCATCATTTGTCTTCCTCTCTCAAAACGATACTCCACACATCCACCGAACCATTCGCATTTCCACCCTTTCCAACCTTCGTTGCTGCTCTACGTTCATTACCCATGTCTCGCTCCCATAAATCATAACACTTCTCACACATGCAGCATACACCTTTCCCTTCAGCTTCAACGACACTCCCCTCATCATCAGCACGCCACTCAGTTCCCGAAACTTCTTCCATGCACATCTCACTCGAGCAACCGTTGCCGAGTCTGATCCACCTTCTCCATTCAGCATGTCTCCGAGGTAGCAAAATGTTTTCACACCTTCCAGCTTCATGCCGTCTCCAAGATCCAACTCATTTCCCCCATCTGCAGCTCCCTCTGTGCACACCTTACATTTGAATGTAGCTGCCACACTGGTTAATGACCCTCTCAGACCACTACATTTTTGATGAACCCACTCAGCGCACATTGTACATTGAATGGAGTTCACTCCGACACCCTTCCTACACACAGCACAGGGCCACTTCCCAGTTCTTTCCACCTCACCACATGCTTTACCACTTGCCATCACCTTCATCTTTCCGATATTCACCTTCAGACCTTTTGTCTCCATACATTCCTTCCACTTGTTCATCTTTTCCTTCAGTCCATCCATACTTTCCGCAATCAACACCAGATCATCTGCATACAACAACTCCCACGGTAAACCCTCCTTTACGTTCTGAGCCAGCACCTCCATCACAGCTACAAATAGTAGTGGACTTAGTACCGACCCCTGATGCACTCCCACCTTCACCTCAAACTCACCACTGTTCCCGTCCTTCGTCCTTACAGCTGTGCGCGCTCTTTTGTACATTGCCATCACTACTCTGATCAACCATTCCTCCACTCCTAACTTCCTCAATGCCCATGTCAATACTTTGCGTGGAACGCTATCGAATGCTTTCTCCAGATCAACAAACCCAAGAAACAACTTCTTCCTCTTCTCCATGTACTTCTCCTGCAACTCCCTCACAATGAAAAGCACATCTGTCGTTCCTCTTCCTGGCATAAATCCAAACTGCATTTCGTCGATCTTCACTTTCTTCCTTATACTCCTCTCCAACACCCTTTCCAATACCTTCATTCCATGCTCCAATAACTTTATCGCTCGGTACGAGCCACACCAGAGGGTCACCTTTCCCCTTGTATAGAGGGACGAGGGTACGCAGTCCCCAATCCACTGGAATGCGGCCTTCTTTCACCACCAGATTACAGATCTCTGTCATTCTCTTCACACCCCAACTTCCTGCTGCCTTCAACATATCTCCCACAACTCCCATCGGCCCTCCCGCTTTTCTACCCTTCATTGCTTTTATCGCTTCCTCAACTTCCTTCTCAGTTATCTTCTCTGCCGGTCCTAAAACTGGGTTACTCTCTATGTTGCCATCCCATTCATTCTCTGTATTCAACAGCATTTCCATATGTCTTTTCCATCTTCCTTTAATTCCATCTGGGTCGACAACGATTTGTCCCACTTCATCCTTCAAGCAACTCACCCCCATCACATCACACCTCTCTTTTGCTATCTGCTTTGCAATCCTGAGTACTGCTTTCTGACCCTCTTCCGAATCCAAGCGTTCTCCGAACATTTTGCTACATGCCATATGTCTTTGCTACCGTTGCTATTTGCTCAGCCTTTGCTACCCCTTTCTTTGCAGCCTTCCTGGCTGCCTTATAACTTTCATGCTCTGCTGTTTCTGCTCCCATACCCTTCGCCTTCTGCCACTCCTTGAACTTCTTCCTCTTCTCGTCAATCCTCTTTCCAACTTCATCATCCCACCACCATGTTTCCGAGTGCCTCGGTGGTCCTTTTGTCCATCCACATACCTCACCAACGGCTCCCAACAGACTAGCTTTCATTGACATCCAACCACTTTCAAGCTCAACCACATCATCCTCGACCCTACTCAGCCTCTCTTTTAATGCCTCCCTTACTGTCACCTCTTTCAACCTCCACACCTTCATTCTCGGTTGGTACTTCACCCGCCGAGCTCTCCTCACACCTTTCACCCTTATGTCGCAGACAACCAAGTGGTGCTGTGAAACGGCCTCCACCCCCGGGATCACCTTTGTGTCCCGGAGGTGCCCCCTATCTCGCCTACCCACCAGCAGGTAGTCAACGGTTGTCGTCGACCCACCTGACGTGTATGTAACAAGCTTATTATCCTCTTTCTGGAACTGAGTATTACAAATCAACAAATCAGCTCCATTAGCAAACTCCAAAATCCTTTCACCTTCTCCATTTCTCACACCATATCCGTAACCCCCATGAACTCCCTCAAAACCATCCATACTCCTTCCCACATGTCCATTCAGGTCTCCTCCCACCACAACAACTTCCTCATCTTTCACGTTTTCCATCAGCTTCTCTATCGCACACCAGAACTTGTCCTTCTCTTCATCGCTTCGACCAACCTGCGGAGCATATCCCGAGATGACGTTCACCAAGAGCTTTCCAATCATCATTTTCACCATCATCAACCTATCACTCACTCTAGTCACACTCACCACACTGTCTACAAACTCCTCAGAAAACAGGACACCAACACCATTCACGCCCTCCAGGCACCCTTGCCACATTCTCCAAAAAAGGAGAATCAACAAATTGATATAAACTTGTCAAGGTCCATAACGTGGGTCTGTATTATCCAAACTTTGGACATGAAGTCAATTGGCCTGCATGTCTACGATTTTCCCAAAAAACCCTGACTCAGTATTATTATTATTCTTTTCAGATAGATTAACTTCAAATTGGTTTTAGCTATGAAAGTGGTTTAAACACGCATCTACTGCATTTTATAGTGGGAAAGTGGAAATGATCGAAATTTTAATAGCTTGAAAGGATTCCACGAAACGTATGCAAAACTGTATTCCTTCATAAAGGAATCGGAAGGGAACAGAGGGGTGGCCGGAACTATGGCTGTCGATCAGCCTAATGGGGGCGGGGCCACTAGACACATTTGCTCAAGGGCCAATCAGACATATTATGCATGTGGTTAACGGTGGGATATTAATCAGGGAGTCGGTAGACTTCCTATCCAATGTATTATGGGTCGCTCCTGGGAGATCGATCGGCTGTCTCCATGCCACTGCCCTGCTTGTGCATGGCAGGCACAGGGCCAATCAAATCTTTATAGACGTTAGATTGTCTATAAAATATGTCCAGTACCATTACAATGTGAGCACGTCTATAAGGTTTGTATGGCAGCATTTGTAAATCAGTAGTGTCGCATCGTTAATACAGGTGCTCTTGTCACATAATCTTGGCAAAACACTTTAGAACTAGAAAGTGTAAGTATTTTTTGTTGTTGTTCTGTTTTAATAAACGTTTTGATCAACTCTGCTTTCTTTGCTTATTTTCACCTTGTTAGGTGCATTGAATCGGGCGCCAAGGATGTTCGCTGCTCTTCCGGTGCAGCAAGTTGCTCCAAGCTTGGTTTCGGCTGGACGTTCTACACTTCAGACCACTGCAGCCACCACTATTGTACCCTCGACACCCTTGCGTATGGTGCAGAGCAACCCACCAATGGTTGGTTCTCCACGTCCACAGCTCCTGCAAGCATGCACAGCTCCTGGTGCCACTGTGCAACAGCGTGTGGTCTTGACACCACAAACACAAGCTCGATTGCCAAGTGAGGGCCTCACTTGAACTACTTTGTTTGTTGTTGGCTCTGCTCGAGATAAGACAGAATGTTTATCTTTGCATTGCCTCCATATTGATTCTTGTATACCCAACCCATTCCGTTCTGTCTCAATCTTACACCCATTGTACCGACTGTTTATTGGACTGTTTGTCCTTCTTGTATGAGAAGTTAGAGAGAGTTCTGGCTGGCCTCCACCCTGCTTTTTTGAAGAGCTGAAATGGCATCAGTGTCAATGCTCTCAAATCCTGCTCACCTCCTATTGCCTCTCCTATGCCTGCATTATTCAGCCTGTTGTTCTCCTTCGACCATCTCCCACCTACCTGGAAATTGGGAAACATCACTCCCATCCACAAGAAGGGTACAAAACAGATCCCATCAGCTATAGAAGAAGAAGAAGAAGAACCACCTTTGGAGGCCATTTCCCCCCGCAGAGCAGGGGTTGGCCTTTTTCTGGCACTTTGGTCCCCTTTTTGAAGCAATGTTTTATGGCCGGATGCCCTTCCTGCCGCCAACCCTGTTAGTCGCCTCTTGCGACACACAGGGAATTACCAGTGAACTGGTACTCAATTTGCCGACCTCGGAAGGATGACAGGCTGAGTCAAACCCCCTGGCGTTAATTCAGCGATCGACCTGGATTCAAACCCAGGATCCTAGGATTCCAAGCTGACACCCTAACCGCTAAGCCAACACCAGGCTACTGATAGAGATATTTTTTAGATAGTATGTAATAGATGAATCAAGAAATTCAATGTCCATAAACTTTTGTCAGAAGAAGAATCACAAATTTTAATTCCCGAGGAGGACAACACTTTCTGTCTACAAGGAAATACACAGCAAGAAAACAATAACCCTTATCAAACCAAGAAGAACACACTGCAATTCACGAAAGGCACACTGCAAGATTTACAACAAAATCCTAGATCAAAGTCCTAAGTGAAAATCCTGGTACAGGAGAGATGCACAAAGAAATGTCACACCAAACACCAGCAAGCATAGAATACAGTCAACATACAGTGTAAACAAAGGTGGTTTTTATATACACAAAGAATTAAGTTAAGCACCCCCCCCGTTTTTTTACAACCTCGCACATTACAAGTTTGTTGTCGTCAAAACAGTGTAATATACCCATGATATTGCTATATTTTCTGGAGAAGTGATATTATGGTCACATAAAAACATAACAATCATGCAGTGTTCAATATTTTATTCTGAATAATTTAAGGTGAAATTTTTTGGGAATTTTAGGCATATTTTCACCTCAATTTAAGTATGGAGCTATAGGTCCATCACGGACAGTGTGGATGACGTTTATGTTTTCTAACGTACAGTCATTGTTCTGAGAAGACCTCTAGCGATCTTTGCGTCAATAACGTGTGTAGGACCCACGTGATCGGATCACTGACTCAACCAATCACTTTTTTTCACTTTGATCACTCAATTTCATCAATGGATAATTGCTAATGTCATACCAATCATTATTTGATCTCACATACCTTAGAATATATGCCAATGTATACATATACACAAAGAATATATATTAGGGGGTGCTTACCTTAATTCGTTGTGTAGGGGTGCTTAACTTAATTCTTTGTGTATACAAACCTAAAGTAAACAAAAACCTAAAGGTGGTTTTTATACAGTGTAAACAAACAGAATCGACCAGCCAAGTGAAGTATCCTAAGTACAACATTTACAACATTACAAACCCAGTGAAAATCCTAAGTACAACAAACCAACATTTTACAAACCCATTGATAATCCTAAATATTTGGACGTCAGTTCTGATCTTTATACAAGTTGAAAATGGGAGGAGAAAGTGGAGGGGGAGGAGCGAAGAGAGGGGAGGAGAGCAGTAGGATTGGTTAGGAAAAGTGTAGGTGGGAGGGAGCAAGGATCGAGGGATACAATGTGATTGGTCGAGTGAAATATTGAGCAGAGGGATATCCCGCTGATTGAGAATGCATATTAAAATCTCCTTAATGAGGAAGATATGTTCTTCGAGACTCTGCAACGCCAAGATTCTCCCAATTACATGTAAAGGCATTCACTTCATGTGAATGTAACTACAAAAACTTTATATATATATATATATTTACTAATTCAAACTTTTAAATATCAAACTTAGAAATACCTGAGTTTTGCAAGCACATCAAATTCCAAATCTGCATGTTATCTGTAATTCATTCATCTTTAACATTATTGTTTTCGCAGGACCTGAGTATTCTGCCAGTTGATGCAAGGGTTATCATACCACATTGCAAATTGACAGAATAGTAACATGAGACTTAATACGTCATGTTAAAACTTCAAACAGGCATGCAATTAAATAAGAAGGTCCTTATTTAATCAATAGGTCGCTCAGTAGCTATGACAACCACATCCTTGGTCAACCTGCAAACTCATCTTTTCCCTCATAAGTCAAAAATCATATATACAGTATATATATATCAGCGGGATATCCCTCTGCTCAATATTTCACTCGACCAATCACATTGTATCCCTCGATCCTTGCTCCCTCCCACCTACACTTTTCCTAACCAATCCTACTGCTCTCCTCCCCTCTCTTCGCTCCTCCCCCTCCACTTTCTCCTCCCATTTTCAACTTGTATAAAGATCAGAACTGACGTCCAAATATTTAGGATTATCAATGGGTTTGTAAATCAGCGGTATATATATACGAGGATATATATATCTATATAAATAAAGGAGGTGTGTGTGTGTGTGTGTGTGTGTGTGTGTGTGTGTGTGTGTGTGTGTGTGTGTGTGTGTGTGTGTGTGTGTGTGTGTGTGTGTGTGTCTGGATGTCCACTTATAACTCAAGAACTACACATCGGAGAAAAGTTTTAGGCACAGATTCGGAATCAGCATAAAATTCCGGTGGTTATAGGCTACTTTTTATTTTAATATCAATGGTTTAAAAAACCGGGCCAGCTGCAATTCCATGGTGTAGTTTGTGGCGGCGCTATTGCCCCTTTCCGATCCCATGACGCATTGCGGTTCCGATTCGCGATAAGGTCTATGCGCTATCACCGACACTTTTCCACCTTTTCCATACCTTTTAATCAGATTTACCTAATCGTCCATCATAACCACATTACGCTTGGAAACACTGGCATTATCCTTCTTCAGACCCATGGCTAACACAGACACAGTAAAGGAATACTGTACGTCACCTCTGTTTTGAATGAGAATCAGCGGTTGCGCGTACGTACAGTATACTGTACGTACATATTTATATTTTTAAAATGTGCTTTTTATTGTATTTTAAATTGTTTTTTAGCTTCTTTTATTGTTAATTTATGTACTATTTTATTTATTTTAAATATATTTTTAAGGAAAACAAATGTTTTCACGTCCGTAGGAGTGACGTAATGTCGCACATAATGACGTTCGCTGCCCGGTCATGAAAGAAATTATGATTCTCTTGCCAAAGTGACATGAAGATCAGGCAGTAAACCTCCCAACTGAGTTTCTCAACAGTCGGCAGCCTCAAGGACTCCCAACACACAGGTTGATTCTCAAGGTGGGAGCACCAATCATGCTTCTAAGGAATCTTGATCCACCAAAGCTGTGTAATGGAACACGATTGACAATCCAGCAAATGATGCCGCATGTCCTAGAGGCAACCATCCTCTCAGGACAATACAGAGGAGAGAAAGTATTCATTCCAAGGATACCACTTATTCCACCTGACCTTCCATTCTCCTTCAAGAGGATTCAGTTCCCCATCAGGCTATGTTTTGCTATGTCCATCGACAGGGCACAGGGGCAATCAATGAAGGTTGTAGGCCTGAACTTCACAGAACAAGTGTTTGCCCATGGCCAGCTGTACGTGGGCTGCTCGAGGGTTGGAAAACCAAGCAATCTTTGTCTTGGCACCACGTAAGAAAACCAGAAATGTTGTATACCCAGAGGTTTTGAGAAATTGAAAATTGAAGAAACGTCATGTAGGAAATGTACTGTGATATTGCTCTAAAATATACATGTCCTTTTCATCATATATTTGTATTATTCTTATTCAACCCGGGCGAAGCCGGGTACCTCAGCTAGTATATATATACAGACTTGGCATTTAATATGGAATATTTTTTTTCTTGACTTGGGTTTACTTTCTGAACTCGGCATATCAATCTGATGAGTTTCTTTTACGCTTCGGTGATTTCTTTGTTAAAAGAACCATGTCACTGATTGTCTGTCGCAGCAAGAAGTCAATAACAGGATTATATCACAGGTGGCATGACAAAATGTACGGACAGGTACATTTGACGATTGGCTTCACAATCGGGTAAATAAGGGTTGTTGCGTTCTGTATTAGTGGAAAACAACTGCTGCACGTCTACAAAAGTTATTGCCGCTTCCCCTGGAGATGGTCCGTCAACTCGGCAATGCTGTTTGTCATTTAGTGGTGGCTTCACGAAATTCCGGCATGAAACAGCGTGCTATTGCTCGGCAGTATGGCATCACTCAAGGTCAGGTGTCAAAGATCCTGAAACGAAATGCTCAGATGGGTGTCCCTCCTCCAATACCAAGGCCAGGACGTCCACGCAGAACCACAAGGAGAGATGATCGCCAGCTGCACCGGTTAGTCCGCAATGGCTGTACCAAGTCAGCTAATCGGCTTAGGGCTGAGTGGCAGCAACTGACAAATGTGCCTGTATCCAGAAGGCTAGTCAACCAACGACTGGTTCAAGCAGGCTATCGTGCCAGGCGTCCCCTGAGAAAGCCACGCCTGACCAGACAACACAGCCAGCGCCGATTGCAGTGGGCCAGAGAGCACCGTCAATGGCAGCCAGGACACTGGAATCACGTGACCTTCAGTGACGAGTCTAGATTTCTGGTCTATCGTCAAGATGGCCGCGTCCGAGTGTGCAGACAAGTGCATGAAGCCCACAACAAAGATTGCATAGTGCCAAGAGTCCAAGCTGGAGGTGGTGGGGTGACCGTTTGGGCTGCTTTTCATGCAGGGGGCAAAACTGACCTGGTTGTTCTGAATGGAAACCTGAACCAGTTCAAGTACAGGGCCATTCTGGAAGAAACATTACTTCCAGTTGTTTGTGCAGCCTTTCGAGGAAACTTTGTCTTCCAAGATGACAATGCACGGCTTCATCGTGCTCGCATGATCCAACACTTTCTTGCTGACCGTGGTGTAGAGCATATGGAGTGGCCTGTCATGTCCCCGGATATGAATCCGACAGAGAACTTGTGGGCAGAATTAACGCGTCAAATCGACAACTTGGACCAGCAGCCTGCCTCTGTGCGTGAATTGCAGCAGGCTATTGTAACTGCATGGCAAGCGATTCCTGGCCAAACCTTGGCAAATCTCGTGAACAGCATGCCTCAACGTGTACGTGCTCTCCTGAATGCTCGTAGGGGTTACACGAAGTACTGAACTGTAATTTTACTGTCCGTAATCCCAGTCCTAATTTAGCTTTTGTTTTTGTTGAAAATTTTTTTGGCTAATGTGCAAAATAAAGAGAAACTTCTGGAAAACGTACAGAAGTTTAACACAGTACTGTCCGTGAATTGAGTTCGATATCAGTTTACATCACTTTCAAGGATCAATTTATTTGCTTCGAAATGTCAAATGTGGTTTTTGTTTCTTTTAAAGGTCACATTAACAAAATCTAGAATAATTTCAACATAATTCCAATGAACTTTTGGTTCTTAGTCATCTTGAAAAGTAAGTTCACCCCCACAAAAAAAAAATTCCATATTAAATGCCAAGTCTGTATATATATATATACTTTTTTTTTTTTTAAATATATATATATATATCTATATACAGTGGAACCTTGACTTACGAGTTTAATTCGTTCTGTGACCGAGCTCGTAACTCAAATTGCTCGTTTCTCAAATCAAATTTCCCCATTAAAATGCATTGAAATGCTATTAATCCGTTCCAGCCCGCCAAAAACCACACCAATTTTTTTTTAAATATACAGTATATATAAAAATATCTCGCGCTTTATATTTCACCTGTATGCAGCATACAAGTTGGCAGGATGGCCTGGACTGGAGGTACGCACACTTGACTCTAAAGTCTAAACTGTCCAGCCTGGGTTTGAATCCCGACCCAGCTATAACCTGTCATGGGTGAATCACAGGCAGGGTGATTCATCAATGTGTGTACCGCTAAACTGGGCACCCCGTTTGCGTCCCATTAGTTGTTGGATGTTAAGGATCTCAACGTGTTTTCCACAAAGAGAAGGCGAGCTATCGCCGGCACTCTGAACAAGTTGTGGCCTGGCATGCTCTTCTCCTCTGCCGTTATATACGTCCTCCTCGGCATCTTTTTCCAGAAGAGCCCTGTCTCGTCACAGTTGAAGATTTGCTGGGGGATGTATCGTTCGGCTTCTATCAGTTCGGCAAAAGTTATAATAAAATCTTCAGCTGCCTTCACATCCGCCTCACCAAGTCGACAACACGCACACCTCGCTCATGTTTTTCGACGATTGCGTGTTTTATATCCAAGCACATCATCCTTTTGTCCTTGTTTTATATCATCCTTGTTTTATATCCAAGCGAAAACAAAGCAACAGCGATATACGTCAGAGATACTGTACTTGCACGGCAAGATAACCACGTGACCAGAACCCACCTGGTGGCGTAAACTCAAAATAACCAACATGCGAAAACAAAAATGCAGCGATATACGTCAGAGATACTGTACTTGCACGGCAAGATAACCACGTGACCAGAACCCACCTGGTGGCGTAAACTCAAAATAACCAACATGCGAAAACAAAAATGCAGCGATATACGTCAGAGATACTGTACTTGCACGGCAAGATAACCACGTGACCAGAACCCACCTGGTGGCGTAAACTCAAAATAACCAACATGCGAAAACAAAAATGCAGCGATATACGTCAGAGATACTGTACTTGCACGGCAAGATAACCACGTGACCAGAACCCACCTGGTGGCGTAAACTCAAAATAGCCAACATGCGAAAACAAAAATGCAGCGATATACGTCAGAGATACTGTACTTGCACGGCAAGATAACCACGTGACCAGAACCCACCTGGTGGCGTAAACTCAAAATAACCAACATGCGAAAACAAAAATGCAGCGATATACGTCAGAGATACTGTACTTGCACGGCAAGATAACCACGTGACCAGAACCCACATGGTGGCGTAAACTCAAAATAACCAACATGCAAAAACAAAAATGCAGCGATATACGGCAGATACTGTACTTGCACGGCAAGATAACCACGTGACCAGAACCCACCTGGTGGCGTAAACTCAAAATAACCAACATGCGAAAACAAAAATGCAGCGATATACGGCAGATACTGTACTTGCACGGCAAGATAACCACGTGACCGGGTGGCGAAAGCTCGTAACTCAGATCTCGGCTCGCATCTCAAAGCAATAAACCGCCCCGAGCGACGGCTCGTATCTCGAAAAACTCGTAAGTTGTGGCACTCGTAAGTCAAGGTTCCACTGTATATATATATCTATCTATCTATCTATATATATATATATAGATATATATAACCAACTAAACCGTGGTGGCGTAAACTTGTATTGGTGGTGGCGTATATAACCGTGGCGTATATAACCAACTAAATCTATCTAAACGGTGGTTTTGGCGTGGTGGCGTATATAACCAACTAAATCTATCTAAACGGTGGTTTTATATGTATATATATATATATATATGTATATATATATATATATATATATATATATATATATATATATATATATATATATATATATATATATATATATATATATATATATATATATATATATATATATACATGTATGTATATCTCTATATATAAAGGAGGAGTGTCTGTGTGTGTGTGTGTCTGTCTGGATGTCCGCTTATAACTCAAGAACTACACATTGGAGAAAAGTTTTAGACACAGATTCGGAATCAGCATAAAATCCCGGTGGTTTTAGGCTACGTTTTATTTTAATATCAATGGTTTAAAAAAAACCGCGCCAGCTGCAATTCCATGGTGTAGTTTGTGGCGGCGCTAGACGTTCGGGGTGTATTGCAATGGTTTGTCGGGTTTGGCTGTGGGTCCAGAATAGCTCCCATTTCCTTATGTTCTTCCACTTTTATTTTGATTCTTCTGTTACAACGCCTTCCTTATCGACCTTATATCCCCCCGACGATGCCTCTACATAATTTCATGCGGCAGAATTTCGTGCATTTTGAGTGAAAGAAGTGAGACGAAGTTGTCGGAGGAAGAAGAGGCGCGGTCACTGTCGAGGCCTCGATCGTGAGTGGAAATGGCGGGAATTGCGTTTGTATCGCAAAGTAAAGGATCTGCATTCATTTCTGAACTTGCATTGGTGGATTGTTATACATCTGCATTATTTTTCATTAAAAAACTTCATGTTGAACTTGAAGGCTCCAAGCACGTACTATATTATATAGCCCTCATTGAGGTAAAAATAAAAGTAAAAAGCCTGCTATCGCTTGCCAAGCTAGCCGTTCCCCACTCCCCCTCCACTCCCTCCTCCCCCCCTCACCTCCCCCCTTCCCCTCCCCCTCCCCCTCCCCCCTCCGCCTCCCCTCCCCCCTCACCTCCCCCATCCCCCCCTCTTCTCCCCTCCCCCCTCTTCTCCCCTCCCCCCCTCTTCTCCCCTCTCCCCCTCTTCTCCCCTCCCCACCCTCTCCTCCCTGCCCCCCCCATTCCCCTCCCCTCCCCTTCCCCCTCCCCTCCCTTCCCCCGCCCGGCAATGCCGGGTACTTCCCATGGCCAGCTGAACGTGGGCTGCTCGAGGGTTGGAAAACCAAGCAATCTTTATGTCTTGGCACCAAGTAATAAAACCAGAAATGTTGTATACCAAGAGGTTTTGAGAAATTGACAATTGACAAAACGTCATGAAAGAAATGTACTGTGATATTGCTCTAAAATATACATGTTCTTTTCATCATGTATTTGTCTTATTCTTATTCAACCCGGGCGAAGCCGGGTACCTCAGCTAGTATCTCTATATATAAAGGAGGAGTGTCTGTCTGTCTGTCTGTCTTGATGTCCGCTTATAACTCAAGAACTACACATCGGAGAAAAGTTTTAGACACAGATTCGGAATCAGCATAAAATCTCTTTGCCTGCTGGATGCATCGCCTCTCCACTAAGTGCCGCAGCTGTGGGATATCCTTTAAAAGACCTTCCAGGGCACCCTTTATTGTGTGCTTATGGCCATATTGATTCGGTTTTATTTCCCGTATTGTGTTTTCTTGGTATCAGATCGCGAGTGTGCTTTATTTATTTATCTGCCCGTTTTTGTATCCCTCTATCTTTTGTCCCAGGATTCTCCGTTTTCGTCGTCCTGTGCCTTATTAGTGTACACCGGAGGGGACTATAGGTTTGCACTCCGTCCCTCAGTCTGTCAGTCTGTCAGTCCGTCACGCAAAGAACAGTTTTCCGGACTTTTTTTTCTAAACTCTTAATGCTAATGATTTCAAACTTGGTACATGGTTTCCTCATGATAAGTTACAGATCAAGTTCGAACTTCACGATGTTTCGATCATTTTTGACAAAGTTATGGCACTTTGAACTTTGGTAATTTCCCCAACAGTTTTCCGGACGACAGACTGCCGGTAGGGGACATGTATTGCAGTGCAATACTCAGAATGCTTGTTCTAGTCATTGTTTTTGCATGTTTTTGCTTCTTCATTTGAACTTCTTCCTCCATGGAGATCACAAATATTTGTACAAATATGAAGTTTTTTTTGTATTTCTTTGGATTACTTTTGCTCACTATATATAGAACATGTGTGCCTCAGCTGAGAGACTGACTCTGGCTCATCCTCAGCTGTTTGGTGTGTGCCATATAATCCAGCTGGTGAGGTGATCAGCATAGCCCAGTTGGCTGCATTGATGAACCAGAATCCGCCAGGTCAGCCACTCACTCTGCACATTCAGGGGAACAAACTGGCCTTGGCGTGCAGTCCCGTTCGAATGCTCAACCCAACCCCTCAGCAGCACCTCCAGATTCAAGGCATGTTCTTATCCGTATCAAATCCAATTTTGACGAAACTGGTTTTTCACGATGCCTTAAATTAACCTGTGGTTTGCATTTTGCTTGGTGAAGGTGGTATCGTGCACGTGATAAAGCCAAGTGTTCAGGGACAGGTAACAGCCGTTACTCCACTTCAAACGGTGTCAAGTGCTGCCAAAATGATTCAGGTTTCACGTCCAATTGCATCACCTTTCCAGAACAGACCACGAGCTCCCACTCTGCTTGTCGCACACACTGCGTCTCTCTCCCAAGCAGGTACATATTATGTATCTCCTTTAATTCAATTGAATTTGTGTGCTTTGCTATTTGACCAGAGATGTATTCAACTATTTTGAAGTTTCCATTGAATATCACTTGCATAAAATAGGCACTGTGATTCATTAAAGAAACTAGATGGTATTCATAGAATACTTACCCTGCGCAGTCAACTTGTTGCGAGCCAACTCTTCTGTTTTTGAACTTTTTTTTTGATCCAATATGGCTGCCAGACCACGTGAGCGATGACATCATAAATTTATATTCTCTAATATAATTGTTGCATAGATTACGCCCAATACATTTCAAACTGATCAGACTAAGCGTTGTCCCTGTCGAATTAGGACGTCATAATTATGGCACCAATAACGTCATCGTTAACAACACCTATCCCCCATATGGAGTTCGTTACAATAGCCATGTTTCAATTTTTTCCATGCAGCGGTTTTGGAGATATAGAGGTGCAACATTTTTCGGTTTTTCCAAGATATCCCTTGTACCACATGACCTATGATGTCATGATTATCATTAAAATATTGTACATGAGGAGGCGCTCATATGGTGAAAATTTCGTGCCCATCAGACCAACAAAGAAAAAAATTGACAATGATCAGATACGTGTTGTACTTGTCGAATTATTTTGGGATGGTGGCTTTGATAGGTCCCTCCGTTTTGGGGAAGGCAGGGGAAGGGAAGTGGGAAAAATTTGCCTGTGCAAAGAGTGCTTCATAATCTCAGTGTTGCCCAAGTTAAAAAAGGAAATTGTAATACCTTCTGCCACCATCACCAGGTGGTGCAACACAGTACACATTTACATCGAGAACTTACTCCCCTCTCCCGGTCCCCCACACCTCCACATGAGGCTGCAGCCACATCGCCTATGTTACCCTCCAAACAAAGTTGTATTTGTATTTGTATCCCGAGTAATGCACATATGCGTTTATAGCTGGAGTACTTGGCGTTGCTCAAGCGAAAAAGAAACATTAACATATTTGAAATAAGGGCAAATATAATGGAAAAGCAATTACAACCAAATCAGAAACCATCACAAATGTCAAAACATCATTTTGAAGGAGCTGCGCTCCAACGCGAGTCGAAAGAATTGACGCGACCAAAGACGGAATTCGTCCGAGTTGCTTTATTGAAACAAAACAGCTCAGGTATTCTGACCAAAAGCCTGTTTATCGGGCAGCAATATATATACACATTTATGTCGGGACGTTTGCCCGGCAAAAGCTATACCGGGCATGCCCGGGTGTCAAGGGCGAGCCTTGGAAAGGCGAGTCTGGACCTGCCCGGGCGTGTTTGGCTGCGGCCTGGCAAGTCGAGGCTGGGCGCGCCCGGGCGCTCTGGACGAGCACTGGAAAGGCGAGAGCGGGCATGCCCGGACGCTCTGGGCGAGCCCTGGAAAGGCGATAGCGGGCATGCCCGGACGCTCTGGGCGAGCCCTGGAAAGGCGATAACGGGCATGCCCGGACGCTCTGGGCAAGCCCTGGAAAGGCGAGAGCGGGCATGCCCGGGAAAGACGAGACCGGGCGTGCCCGGGAGGTTCGGGCGTGCCCGGGAACAGTGAGTCCGGGCGTGCCCGGGAGGTTCGGGCGTGCCCGGGAACAGTGAGTCCGGGCATGCCCGGGAGAGGCGCGTCTGGCCGTGTTCTGGCCGGTGCAAGGCGATTGTGTGCATCCAGCGGTAACCGCTACACACGCCCCTCCAGAATCGACCTGCACCGGCAGGGTCAATTTAAGGGGGGTCCGGATGACCCGGCCGAAGTGACCCCTGGAGGGTCGTGGGGAGGGGTCCAACGTGGTGGTGGGTGGTCGAGCGGGGGGAACTGTGGACGGGGGGCGGCCTCGCCGCGGAGGAAGGGTCAACCGTGGTGGTCGGTCGACGTCCATGTGCGCCGGTTTGAGGCGGTCCACAGAGATCCGATCCGACCGGCCGCCAACGTCGACGACAAAGGACTTGTCGCCCCGTCGCAGGACCCGGAAGGGCCCGTCGTACGGCGGCCGGAGTGGCCCCCGGTGTGCGTCATGACGCACAAAGACGTACTCCGCTGTGCGAAGCGCCGGGGGGACGTAGAACTGGGAGCCACCGTGGCATGTGGGCAAATCGGCGGGCGGCCTCCTGGAGGTCCGAGCGCTGGTGTGCGGCGGACCAGGGACTGGTAGCGTCGGGCACGAACTCGCCCGGGACGCGGAGCGGCTGGCCGTAGACGAGCTCGGCGGTGGACGCCCGGAGGTCCTCCTTGGGGGCCGTGCGGAGGCCCAAAAGGACCCACGGCAGCCGGTCGGTCCAACCGTCGTCCTGAAGGCCGGCCATGAGTGTGGCCTTCATGGAGCGGTGAAACCGCTCGCACAACCCGTTGGCCTGGGGGTGGTAGGCCGTGGTGCGGTGCAGCGTGACCCCCAACGAGCGGGCGACCGCGCCCCAAAGTTCGGACGTGAACTGTGGGCCGCGGTCGGACGAGATGTCCGCCGGTGCGCCGAAGCGCGCGACCCAGGTGGCGATGAACGCCTGCGCCACGTCGGCGGTGGTGGTGGAGGTGAGGGGCACGGCCTCCGGCCACCTGGTGGTCCTGTCCACCATGGTGAGCAGGTGGGTGAACCCCCGCGATGGGGGCAGGGGACCCACCAGGTCCACGTGGACGTGGTCGAAACGCCGTGCAGGCACGGTGAAAGGTGCCAGCGGGGCCTGGGTGTGGCGGTGGACCTTGGCCCGCTGGCAGGCCGTGCAGGCGTTGGCCCAGTCGCGGACGTTCCGTCGAAGGCCGTGCCAGACGAAACGCGCCGACACCAGCTTCTGAGAAGGTTTCCGGCCCGGGTGAGAAAGGCCGTGGATGGAGGCGAAGATGCGGCGCTGCCAGGAAACGGGCACGATGGGGCGAGGCTGGCCCTGGGAGACGTCGCAGAGCAGGACGGTGCCCGCGAAGGGGATGTCGGCCGGGCGGAGGCCCGTGTCCGCCGCCCGGAGGGCCTGCACTGAGGTGTCGGTGGTCTGGTCGGCCGCCATGAGCGCGAAGTCCACGCCGAGGTGGACCGCGTTCGCGCTGGCCCGAGAAAGACAGTCGACCACAGCGTTGTCTTTGCAGGCGACGTGCCGGATGTCCGTGGTCAATTCCGACACGGCGGAGAGGTGGCGCTGCTGGCGGGCCGACCACGGCTCCGTGACTTTGGCCATTGCGTAGACCAACGGCTTGTGGTCGACGAAAGCCGTGAACGGGCGGCCCTCCAGGAGGTGTCGGAAATGGCGAACGGCCAGGAATAGACCAAGCAGCTCGCGGTCGAACGTGCTGTATTTTAAATCGTTCGGCTGGAGCTGCCGGCTGAAAAAAGCGAGTGGCTGCCAAACCCCGTCCACCCATTGTTCATGGACGGCGCCCACCGCGTAGTTGGAGGCGTCCGTAGTGAGGGCGATGGGCGCGTTGGGCACCGGGTGAGCCAGCAGCGTTGCGTCGGCGAGGGCCCGTTTTGCGCTGGCGAAGGCCGCGTCCATGGCCGCGGACCAAACGATGTCATGCTTGGCCGGCTTGCCCCGGAGGGCCTCGTAAAGGGGCCGCATGAGCTGAGCAGCGCGGGGCACGAATCGGTGATAAAAATTCACCATGCCGAGGAACTCTTGTAGGGCCTTGATGGAACGGGGACGCGGGAACGTGGTGATGGCCTCGACCTTGGTCGGCAGCGGCACGGCCCCGGTCTTGGTGATGCGGTGGCCCAAAAAGTCAACGGTCGTCGTGCCGAAGTGGCATTTGGCCGGGTTGACAATTAAGCCGTGCTCGCTGAGGCGACCGAACAGTGTTCGGAGGTGGAGGAGGTGCTCGGCGCGTGACGTGCTGGCGACGAGGATGTCGTCCAGATAGACGAAAAGAAATGGCAGGTTGCGCAGCACGCGTTCCATTAAGCGCTGGAACGCCTGGGCCGCGTTCTTGAGGCCAAACGGCATCCTCAAAAATTCGAACAGGCCGAACGGCGTGATGATGGCCGTCTTCGGGATGTCGGCCACCCGGACAGGTACCTGGTGGTATCCCCGTATCAGGTCAATTTTGGAAAATATGACCCGTCCCGCCAAACGGGCGGAAAAGTCCTGGATGTGCGGGATCGGGTACCTGTCGGGGGTGGTAGCGTCGTTGAGGCGGCGGTAGTCGCCACACGGGCGCCATCCGCCCTCCGGCTTTGGCACGATGTGCAGTGGTGAGGCCCACGCGCTATTGGAGCGCCGCACGATGCCGAGGTGCTCCAACGCGTCGAACTCGGCCTTTGCCACGGCGAGCTTGGCCGGGTCGAGGCGGCGGGCCCTGACGTAGACCGGCGGGCCCGTAGTGGGTATGTGGTGCTCGATCCCATGCCGCACTGCGACGGCCGAAAACGTCGGCCGCGTGAGGGCCGGGAATTCCGCGAGCAGGCGAGCGAACTCGTTCGCCGTCGGGAGGGCGCATGCCAGTTCGGTCGGCGCGGAGCTGCTCATCGTGCACGCCAGGGAGCTGAAGGTCTCGGCGTTGACAAGGCGACGACGTTTGACGTCGACCAGCAGCCCGTGCGCGCAGAGGAAGTCGGCGCCCAGCAAAGCCATGGGGATGCGGGATGCAGGCGGTCACAAAGGTCCACTGAAAGCGCTGGCTGCCGAAGCAGAGGGTGACGTTGCGCGGGCCGAAAGTGCGTATGGCCGAGCCATTAGCAGCGACCCAAGAGGGGCCGCAAACGGCGTCCCGCCTGTCCTGCTCGGAGGCGGGTATGACGCTCAGTTGGGCGCCGGTGTCACAAAGGAAACGCCGCCCGGACGCTTTGTCCCGAATAAAAAGCAAGTAGCCCGAGTGGCCGGCGCACATGGCTGGGAATGAACGCCGGCCCCGCCGTTTCCCGACTTGCCGAAAGTGCACGGGGGTCGGCACGTCCGAGCCTTGTGTCCGAACCTGGCGTGGTAATAACACCACGCCTGGTCAGGTGGAGGCCCCGGCCGTCGTGTCGGAAGCGGTCGGTGCGGCGTGGCGGCCGCCAGTTTCACCGGCAGTTCGGCCTCCAACCGCGCAGGGCGCTCGGGCGTCGTGGGCGTCGCCTCGGACGGCGGCAGGCTCCAGGTAGCCGCGCCGATGTGTTGGCCCGCCGAGGAGATCTTATCGGCTTCCCTGGCGAGGGCGCGGGGATCGGTGATCGACGTGCCAGCCAGGGCGAGGCGTACCGGGTGAGGCAGCTGGCGAAGGAACAACTCGCGGAACAGAAAATCCGGAGAGTGCTCACCGAGCAACGAGAGCATATAGTCCATGCGCTCGGACGGGCGCGTGTCGCCGAGCTCGGGCAGGTCGAGCAGGCGCCGTGCGCGTGCCGCCGGGGAGAGGGCGAAAGCGTCGAGGAGGAGCGTCTTCAGCGCGTCATACTTGTCGGCAGCCGGTGGGTGCTCGAGGAGGCTCAGGGCGCGGGCCGCGGTGGCGGAACCGAGCGCTGCCACGACATGGTGGAAGCGGGTGTCTTCCGCGGTGATGCCTCGCAGGGCGAACTGGGAGTCCGCCTGGGCGAACCAAACAGCCGCGTGAGCCTCCCAGAAGGTAGGCAGTTTAAGAGTCACTGCCGTGTCCATGTCGGTAGGTCACCGGTGAAGGAGCTGCGCTCCAACGCGAGTCGAAAGAATTGACGCGACCAAAGACGGAATTCGTCCGAGTTGCTTTATTGAAACAAAACAGCTCAGGTATTCTGACAAAAAGCCCGTTTATCGGGCAGCAATATATATACACATTTATGTCGGGAAGTTTGCCCGGCAAAAGCTATACCGGGCATGCCCGGGTGTCAAGGGCGAGCCTTGGAAAGGCGAGTCTGGACCTGCCCGGGCGTGTTTGGCTGCGGCCTGGCAATTCGAGGCTGGGCGTGCCCGGGCGCTCTGGACGAGCACTGGAAAGGCGATAGCGGGCATGCCTGGACGCTCTGGGCGAGCCCTGGAAAGGCGATAGCGGGCATGCCCGGACGCTCTGGGCGAGCCCTGAAAAGGCGATAGCGGGCATGCCCGGACGCTCTGGGCGAGCCCTGGAAAGGCGATAGCGGGCATGCCTGGACGCTCTGGGCGAGCCCTGGAAAGGCGATAGCGGGCATGCCCGGACGCTCTGGGCGAGCCCTGGAAAGGCGAGAGCGGGCATGCCCGGGAAAGACGAGACCGGGCGTGCCCGGGAGGTTCGGGCGTGCCCGGGAACAGTGAGTCCGGGCATGCCCGGGAGAGGCGCGTCTGGCCGTGTCCTGGCCGGTCGGTGCAAGGCGATTGTGTGCATCCAGCGGTAACCGCTACAATTTTACCTTTTCGTTGAATATATGCTGGTGCTTGTAGTGTAGATCACGTTTCTGACTTAAGTTTGATGATCTTCTTTAAGAAGAAGAAGAGGAAGAAGAAGAAGCCTTTACATCAACTTTGACCGCTTCCAGAATAGTTTGATTCATTATTTGTGGTCAAATATCTGGTAATTGTTTTGTATTTGTTTATGTGAATGTGCACTTGTATATAACGGTCATTAATCAAAAAGGCTTAGTCACTATCGAGCGATTAAAAAAAAAAAAAAAAAAAAATTTAAGCCAAAAATAAAAACCCGTTTTTTTTTTTTTGTCTATAACGTCCAAAGCACTCACTGATGAACCTCTGAAAGTTTGACGAAGATCCGTTCAGCCATCTCTGAGAAAAATGGTGACACAGACACACAAAACAATGGCCCTCTTATATAATAGATGGAAGTGTTGACGAAGATTTTGATATGTCGGCTTATCAAGGTCATTCAGTTTGAGTTGATCTCTTGTCAAACAAGTAATGCAAAGACAAAAAGTATTTTAAACCCTATTGTTGAAACTTTAAAATCACATTTGAAATGCAGTTACTCAATAAATATATCTTCAACATTTATGATTTGAATTACACTTGGAAATGAATTGTACAATATTTTATTTAATCCTAAGATTGGGGGAGCTTTGTTTGACCGTGCAATTTTCCATTTTTTGTGGACAAATAAATTTCATTTCATTTAAACATTAAACGTTTCAAAATTTACCTTAAAGTTACATAGGTATGTGACGTGGTCAAACACCGTTAAATGCTTCTTTTTGTTGTTGTGATTTTTTAACTTTATTTTGTCATTCCTGCAGCTCGACCCAACATTCCTTCAACAAATATTATCCGGGCTGTCAGTCAGACAGCGAATGTTGGTTGCCTTCCTGTGGGCCTTCAAGCTGTACGACCACGCCAGCTGTCTTTACCGACAGCCCATTTGGTTTGTTCACCTGATGCTTATCTGCCCCCCCATTAAGCTTAGGCCAATTTCAACCTGTTGTAAACTCATCCCTTTCCCTTGTCTGTTCTTCCTCCTAGGTATTCTCTTCTACCTCCCAGTTGGCATTGTCTTCCGCATCCCAAGCTGCCATTGGCTCCACGTCACAAGCGGCCGTGGTTTCTGCATCCCAAGCGACCGTGGCGTTCGTGCCCCAAGTGGCCATGGCCTCGTCACCCCAAGTGGCAGTGGCGGCTGTGGCCTCTGCACCCCAGGCGATCGTGGTCTCTGCACCCCAAGTGGCTGTGGCCTACGCTCCCCAAGTGGCCGTGTCCTCTGCTCCCCAAGTGGCCGTGTCCTCTGCTCCCCAAGTGGCCGTGTCCTCTGCTCCCCAAGTGGCCGTGGCCTTCACTCCCCAAGTGGCCGTGGCCTCCGCTCCCCAAGTGGTCGTGGCCTCCGCTCCCCAAGCGGCCGTGGCCCCCGCTCCCCAAACGGCCGTGGCCTCCGCTCCCCAAGTGGCCGTGACCTCCGTTCCCCAAGCGGCCGTGACCTACGTTCCCCAAGCGGCCGTCGCCTCCATTCCCAAAGTGGCCGTGGCCTTGCCTGTTTCAACCAAGCCATCTCAGCCAATTCATTCTGGCTCTGCAGAAAAATCGTCAAGCTACCAGACAATCAAACAAACCCCAGAAATACAATCCATCCGACAAGGTATTATGTTGAAAAAAAAATCAAATTATGTAATTTATATTTTCCTGCTTTAAGTGAAAAAGTAAAAATGTGATTATAATAATGTAACCCAAATTACAAAGCAAAATGTTTTGGGGCTATCAAAAAAAGCTTTCCTATTGTAGGAATGAAACGGTAAACTACCCACTTCAATGAGATTCTAACAATCGGTGAAATTTATAGCTTTGGCCTTGAAGGCTCTATTTATGGCAAACTCTTCCTTAAGAATAATATGAGGCTGCTGATCCGGTTAGTTGATATAACTGACCAGAATGTGGAAGCAATGTCTACTTGGTCATTTTTCCACCCCAAAAGATTAGTTGTGAAAAAAAAATGCATGGAAGATTTAACATCCATAAACAGTGAAAGCAATCAAAATGATCAAATCAACGAATTAGGATTGTGTATTTCATGATGAAACATGCGTCAGTTTGCAGTTTCATTTAATTATCCCAGTTGCATTAAGGGAATACCACATTACATTGAATACCAGCAAAAGCACTCATCCCCAATGATGGGGAAAGCTAGCCATCCATGGTGGTGGCAAGAATAACCACAGAAGATGACAGTCAGGCAGTTGACTGGAAATTCAATCCATCCTGTCATGCTGAACTTCATCAAATGTGGCACTATTCAAATCACCTGCAAAAGCGAGGAAGTATAATAATAATAATAATAATACATTTATTTTGTATAGCGCTTTTCAAGAAACCCAAAGACGCTTTGACATAGTACGTAAAACAAAGACAAAAAAAGACAAAAAATACATAATTAAATAACCAAACAGAAAGGAAGGAGAAGGAGAAGAGACGGTCAGGGGTTGAATGCGGTGTTGAACAGGTGGGTCTTGAGTGATGATTTGAATGTGGTGAGTGAGGAGGAGTCTCTGATGGTTTGAGGTAGTGAGTTCCAGAGTGTGGGAGCGGCAATGGAGAAGGCCCTGTCCCCCCAGGATCTGAGTTTGGTCCGGATGGCGGGGGACAGGAGGTTGGCAGCAGCAGAGCGGAGGGTGTCGGTGGGAGTGTGTCTGGGGAGGAGGTCAGTCAGATAGGATGGGGCCAGGTTATGGAGGGCTTTGTAGGTCAGGAGGAGGATTTTGTACTGGATTCTCTGGGAGATGGGGAGCCAGTGGAGCTTGTGAAGGACGGGGGTGATGTGGTCCCGGGCCCGGGAGTGGGTGAGTAGACGGGCAGCGGAGTTCTGAATGTATTGAAGTTTATTGATGATATTTGAGGGTGAACCATAGAGGAGGCTGTTGCAGTCGTCCAGACGGGAAGTGATGAAGGCATGGATGAGGGTTTCTGCAGCTGTGGAGGAGAGGGATGGACGGAGATGGGCAATGTTTTTCAGATGAAAGAAGGCTGTCTTGGTGATCTGTTTAGTGTGTTTGTCGAAGGAGAGGGTTTGGTCAAAGATGAGGCCAAGATTCCGGATGTGAGGGGAGGTGGATACTGGGATACCGTCGATGTTGTGGGTGGATTTGTGGTATACCCCATAATTGAAGTTGTGGTATACCCCATAATTGTTGCAGGGGGCTTCCCGGTGGCTGAAGGCGCTGCTAACCCCGCTAAAACCTGGCCGGTAAGTGGACGTAAATTAACCTGGCCGGTAAGAAATTAAATAAGTAGTGGACGTAGCTTCAAGACGGTCGATCTTTAATTTTCAGACAAGCGTTCGAACAACAGGTCTTCTACTTAGTCTACAAGAACAGTGGGCATGCATATAAGACAGGTATGTATAAGGTTGATATATGAATAATATACAGACAAAAAGCAGAGGATCGTTAATGCTCACTCACCCTCCCAGAGTTCAATGAAAGTGAGCTACATTTTACAATTACAGTTTATGCACACGGACATATATAAACACATGCAAGCACAATTTCATATACTGTTCATATTTATACATGGGGATGTTTATTAAAAAATGAAGTGAATGAGTTACGGTGAATGAGTTGAATGAGTTTAGGTGGATTGATTGAGTTGGAACTTACGTTAATCGTCAATTTATGCCATGAGGGAATTTTGTCTGAAGTTTGTGTATCCAAAAAGAGTCACGTCTCTGAATTGTGGTTTGTGATCGATTTGTAATTGATTCGATGGCAGAGATTTGAATATCGTCTATTGAGTGATCCGGTTAGTTAAAATGTATAGTGTAAGGTAGAGATTTGCCCTGATTGGTGTGAAAGTTACTGATCTCTGACTGTGTGTTATTAAAGCGTGTGTATAGTGTGTTTTCAGTTTTTCCAACATATTGTTTGGTGCACTTTTGACAGGTGATTCGGTATATGATCCATGTAGATTTGCATTCCATTCGCATGTAGAAAAGCCTGGTGTTGGCTTAGCGGTTAGGGTGCTGGCTTGGGATCCTAGGATCCTGAGTTCGAATCCCGGTCGATCGCTAAATTAACACCAGGGGGGTTGACTCAGCCTGTCATCCTTCCGAGGTCGGCAAATTGAGTACCAGCCTGCTGGGATGAATGACTCCGGTGTGTACCCCGATTTAGAATAGGTACACCGTATCCCTGTGTATCGTAAGAGGCGACTAAGGGTTGGCGTCAGGAAGGGCATCCGGCCATAAAAACATTGCCTCAAACAGGGAACCATGATTGTCATGGGGCCCGCAAGGCTAACCCCCGCTCTAGTGGGGAAAATGGCCTTAAAACGATCATTCATTCATTCATTCATAGGCAGTCCCTTGTAAAGGTTGTAAAAAATTAAAAAAATTGAAATGTCACTTATATCTAAATCCCTCTGAAGTTAAGTTCCTGGAATTGTATTTAATAGCAACGGTACCCACCCTATGGGCGGGGCTTCAATTGGGAAGCCCAAATGAAAAGGCAAAATATCAGAAATGGAAGGCTTTTTTTATTTTAAACAATTCATATAAACATCCGTTGAATCATATCACACGCAAATCATCAAAATCTAAACAGTGCATGGCGCCCATTTTGAAAAAAGATTGAATTCTGCAAAACGGAAGCGGCCGCTGCACGTCTTTCTCAGTCGCACGTTTATGTGTGAAGAGTGCGCGCCGAATCTGTAACACGGAAGCGGCCGCTACACTTGTTTCTCACTCGCTTTGCACACGCTGCCATATTACTTCGGAGCCGCACGTTTATATCAGAAGAGTTTGTCAGGAGTCGATCTACTCTCTCCTGGTACGTAGAATAAACAGTATTTGTAGAATTTCAACAAAAGCCACATCACTCTTCATATCGGTAAATATTATTCCATCGTGTTTGGAAAAACTGGAAAATTGGAAAAACAATGTAGCATATTTTACTCCCAGGGGTCACAGGAATACCCACCCAAAATATCGTTGCGATCGTTTGAGCCGTTTTTGCGGTACCTTCAAACGGACCGACTGACATTTGGTGAATCATAGTAAGATTAGGCCAAAGCCATTTATTCCTGATATGTGAAACAATGTGCATGAATACGAGCTCAATTAATTAAATTAGTCTTGTTTGTTTCCCTGTCCAGGTTTTCTTTGCTTCATGAGTCATATTAGGTAACATTCTTCACTGGCATTTTTTGCACATGTGGGATAGGCACCCTGTATTTGTCATGTCAAAACTTTCACTGAAATGTTTTTGGGTTTTTTCCCATAGGCATGCTTGAAGTTTACATGCCTATGGGAAAGTTTGCATGCCTATGCCGTGCAGCGGCCGCACAATGCAATGCATTTTTAGAATAATTATTGCAAGCTCTTCATTTTGAAAAATGATGGCTTTGGCGCAGGTTCCCATTTTTCTACACCGTCAGTAGTGAAACCTGCACAAACACGTACTACAATTCGGATTCCTTCGATTCCCGTTCCTGCTCCTGTCGAGAGGCCTCAGACACGACGAATCACAGCAGCTCAGCAAAAGTTGGAAAAGCCGGAAGCATCACCTCTCCAACTGGTAAGTTTTAAAATGTCTGTCTGTACTTTTCTCTTAATGTGTGGTTTTTTTTCCCTCCTCATAAATTGCTTATTACTTGCAAAATTGAAAAATTTTCAAATACAGTCGGACCCTGCTATTTGCGGGGGATACATTCCTGGAAAATCCGCGAATTGCGAAACCCGCGAATAGCGGGACATTGTTTCAATGGAAAAAGGGGTGAGAGGTTCCCGAGTCGCAAAAATCCGCGAATAGAGAGGACCAAAACCGCAAGCGGCGAAGCAAAATACACGAATGTTGACGCATATCCCGAGAATGTCGACGATAATCCTCGAAGGTCGATGAAAGTCCCGGAAATGGCGAGGCAAAACCCGCGATGTCGACCATAATCAACGAAGGTCGATGAAAATCCCATGAATGTACGCCACGGCATTGTTTCAATGGGGAAAAGGGGGATACTTTATAGGTTCCCAGCGGTTCCTGATTCATCGAGGAATTATTTTAAAGTTTAAAATGTTTTCGACCGCAAATGCACATGATTACAGTTTCATTTTTAAAATGCTTGCAAATTTAAAATAACGACAACGCCAGGTACCATTTCCAATTTATTGAAGGAATGTGCTTACAGTTTATTAAAAGTGTTTAACCATACCGTACCGTGAAAGTAAAAAAAAAACACAACACCAGGTACAGTACCATTTCCAATTTATTGAAGGAATACTCTTACAGTTTATTAAAAGTGCTTAACCATACCGTACTGTGAAAGTTAAAAATCATCATCATGTACCATTTTAAAAAATTATTTTACAAACACAAGCAACTTTCAAATGATGATGATTATGATTGTGATGATGATGATTATGGTGATGAATTGAAATCCCATGAATTTCTCGAACTTTGAGGGCGACCCAAATGATGGTACAGCAAAATCGTGCACTAAGGGAGAGGTAGGAGAAGGTGAGGATGCTAGTGAGAATGCTGGTGAGGACGCTGAGGGGAAGGCAGGACAGGGTGCTGGTGATCTTGAGGTTGAGGGAGTAAGGCTGAAGAAATGGGTAATGGAGAGCTGCCTGACACATTGCCCAACATTTCGATGCAGCTCTTTGTACGGGGGCAGCGCATCATCCAAGGCCCTCTTGAACTTGAGGTACCTCTCCACGATTGGGTCAGCGTGTTGCACCCTGTCGACAATCGCCTGCATGCCCTGCAGCAACTCACCCAGGAACTGGTCTGTGAGGTTGGACCTCGGCACTTCTTCCTCATTACTGCCCACCTCCGCCTCCTTCACCTCGGAAACCTTTGGAATGGCGTCCAACTCGTCCTCAATGAGCGGGTTTGGGGAATGGTTCAACATCATGGTTTTCAGCATGAAGTCCCTCGTCTGCGTGTTGTCCTCTATCCATATTCTGAGTCTTCTCCATCCTTTCCATGTGGACATTCCGGACATGGGTGACCACCTTCGTATTCGATACAGTGCTCGCTGAAGCTTTCTCATGAATGGCCTTCTCCTTCTTCCATATGTAGTGAACGGTGGATTCGTTGACGCCGTAATACCTGCCAACAGAGGTCGCACTCTCTCCTCTCGAAAGGCGGTCGGGCACCTCCACTTTCTGGCTCAGGCACATCACTTTATTCTGCCTCTTGGTAGTCTACGCATCTCCGGCACTGGTCTTGCGCTTGGGAGCCATGATTGAACGATGAGCAGAGCGAGTCAAAACCAGGTCGAAGCAACGGGACAAAAACAATGATCGAGATCGAGGACACAATCTGTATACATGAGGATTGCGAGCATTGTGGGTATCTGCCCTAGCCCATTGTTTGTGGGGGATGTTATCGGATGATGTCGTATCGAGGGTATCTGCTAATTTCAATAATAGATTTAATGAATCATTTGCATTCTATAATTTGCGGGGTTGACATGTTTTAGTCGCTGATGGAACATTCCCCGAAGCGTTTTCATTGTGTCAGGTCATGCTCGTGCCTCGTAGAAGATGTTTTTTTGCGTATGTCCAGCTGCTTTATGTGGTAAAATATGGGTTTTTATAAATGTGTCTCGCTAGCGGCTCGTGAAAAATTTTTTTGCGCCCCTGAAAAACTGCGAATTCGCGAAACATGGCCGTGAAGAGGGGGAAAACAACCGCAATTTAGTAGAACACAGCCGCGAAAATAAAAAAAACCGCGATTTCGCTGGACATTTTTCCGCGAATAGAGAAACCGGTCGCATTTAATTAAACGCGAATGGCGGAACCGCGAATAGCGGTGTCCGACTGTATATTGGTTGGTCTTATGCGTTATTCTGTCTGTCTCTCTATTTGTCTGGCAATTGCCTACAGGTCACAATTTTAAACCAATCTTCACGAAACTTCACCAGATGGTAGAGTTGGTCATAAGGAAGAAGCCTATTGATTTTGAGGTCAATGGTGAAAGGTCATCTTGAGGTCAGATTTGTAAAATTTCCATTTTTCATCCGATTGACTTGAAAATAGAACAGCATTTGCATATCGAGTCACTAAATTGGGAAACCAACTCTTTTTGAGGTCCAAAAGTCAAAGGTCAACTCAAGGTCAAACCTCCGAAATCATCCATTTTCATCTGAAAAATCATCAATTTTCATCCGATTGACTTGCAAGTTAAACAGGAATTGCATAATGCCTCACTGGAATGGGAAAACAACTATTTTAAGGTCAAAAGTCAACTCAAGGTCAAATTTCTAAAATCGTCAATTTTCATCTGAAAATTCATCAATTTCAATCCGATTGACCCGAGCTTTGATTAAGATCATCAATTATAATCTTAATGAAATGGATAATTTGATGTATCCATGGCGACTTTTTATTTTGGGGAGGGGTGGATTTTGCAAGTATCGTGCTCTGCATGATGTCGTCCTGTTTATTTATTCCTCTTAACCCCGAATCGAAATAGTCCTGGCTGGAAAAGCTGCGATTACGGCGTCACAAGGAGTGCCTCACCCGGCTCTACACAGTGACTGCACGGCGCTGTGCTGCTTCCCCAATATATGGCGTTGAAGTTCTGCGGATGTGTGACCTACGTGGTGATTCTGGTTACATGGTCACGTCTCCAGTGCATGGTGAAGCATTGTGTTTAGAACAGCATGGTTTTTGTATCACTCAACCCTCAGTGTTTGTTTTGCCGAAGTTTTTTTTTTTCACGATTCATGTACATTGCTTTGCAAAACCTTTTTTTTCCAAGAAGTGCTATATAAAAATAATTAATATATTTTCATCTGTGTTCGGTGTATGGATTGCATTGACAAAGCCATTGTACATTGCATTGATCAGAGGTAGATTTGCATTTATTATTCAATCTCAAAAATAGTTTTAGCAATCTGTTTAATACGATAAAAAAAAACAAGGAGCTGATACTCTAGGTCTCCTGCCTTTTGGGTTGTATGGGGCATAGATCTGTGCAATATAAAAGCTAAATCTTGAACGGTTCTTGAAATATCACGTACACAAGCCAAATTACTGAGATGGTTGGCATGGCAACATAATTCATCCAATCACAGCCATTATCTAAACAGGTTTAGATAATGTCATGAGGAATAGATATCTGTAATATGAAAGCTAAATGTTCAACGGTTTTTGAAATATTTTGTACACAAAAGTACATGAACGATGACCAGTCGGTCGTAGGTCATTTTAATGCCCCCTGACTCGGACCTTGTTGGAGGGGCGGGCTACAAAAAAAAAACTAAATAGATGAGCTGTCAGAGCTGCACGAGGGTTTTGCAAATTGCATTTAGAACCTGAACAATAAACTAGAAAATATATTGGTATTGATATTTTTTTTTCAACATAATTATAATTCCTTCACACGGAAATGGAAAGTGCACAGAGGGCCAAAAAGAAACCAACAATGTAAGATTAGTCATCTGTGTGATAATGCACTTTGCTGACAAAAGGTGCAGCCAAATATGACCCGATGTGGCATTTATACAAAATCACAGTAGTCATTGAATAGCTCATTGGAATTGCCGCGAATCATTTGACTTTCTTGGTTTCGTGTTTGAGTCTCGACCAAATGTAGAATTCTTTACCATTTCTGTATATCGGATTGCACTTCCTGTATCTAAATGCTAACCCCCACTCTAGTGGGGAAAAATGGCCTTAAAACGATCATTCATTCATTCATTCACTTCCTGTATCTAAAGATTCAAATATTCATACAGTGGATCCCATCTTGAGAGACCACCCCTAATGTCAAGCCCAAGAGAGTTTCTCGAAACATTGTCTTTCATTGGAGGAATATTCTTAAGACACCACGAGCTTTTTTTTTGTAAACAAATTGTGTGCTTTATTGCGACACATTCTTACCGATGGTGGTAGAGGCCAACAGCAGTACTTGATGATCCTGGGCATTTTTTATTCATTTGCTGCAATCATCAGTTGATATATTGGACCCTTATGGAAGAGCAAGATAAAAGAGTCCAGTTTCATCTGCATTAAGCACATCCTGAAGCTGATAGCCAGCCAAGAGTGTGGAAAGTCTTTTTGACTAGTCCTCCACCACATCCAATTCAACTCTCTCTTATCTCTCCTGAGAGGGTTGCCAAGTGCACATTGTGTCGTTTCTGGCATGATTCTAGCCAGCTGTTTTGATGCAGCGACATAATAATCACTCATCTGTACAAAAAAATAGAAGAGCGTGTTCTTGGATTTTACCTGAAATGGAGATGTTATTGGACCTTTTAGCACAGAATCCATGCCAGGCAAGTTCATGTTAAGTCTGCATACATTGTCTTCTTGACCTTGGCATATTTCTGCTTTGTTTGACTTCCTGACTTCCATCGACACAAAGACTTGTGTGAGCCCCAATCCATGTCAGCTAGTTCAGCAATATCCTGTAATGTACTAAAACCATTTACTTCACAAAAGACTGGTAGATTGGTGATGTGTCAGAAGACATAATAGAAAGTTCTCGGTGTCAACACGTGACCAGATTTCATGGCTTTTTGTGATGATTAACAGGTGGTTATCAAAGGAAAATACATCCATATATTAAGTTGCAAACAGGAGGTGGGCGCACATTCAGAGGTTCTCTCCAGATAGGTTCCGCTCTATCATCAGAAGTGTTGCATGTAGTCACAGACTGCTCAATTGCTGCCATTCCAGAGATTGTGGACAGGCCCATCCATCCTTAGAGACAACCTTAAAATACATCTTACATTGTGTATCACATCTTCATCTGCTTGTCTTTTTAATGTTCCAGCTCATCTCTGTTTATTCTTTATAATTGATAAAATGGTGTGAATTTGATGCCACAAGTTCAAACTCGATGTGGATTTAGCTTGACTGGGAATGTGGCTGTATGCAGGAGGTGCCTGGAGTTGGGTGGGTGCGGTCCACTGCCTACATTGCAAACCTGGCGCTCAACCTGAACATCACACATGCTTCTGGAGGAAAACAGCAGCAACTAGTGCTGCAATTGCTCTTCCTGAGGATCGGCTTGCTCAACTGCAGAATATCATCGACAGGTATAGTCCAGTCAAACTGCAGAAACACCCACCACAAATTGCAACAGAAATGAAACCTGGTGTATTTTGTTGCTTGAAGGTATCTTAATGACATACTAAAAGTATAAGAAACTATTTGGAGTGGAACCTATTTTTTTTTTAGGGTTCAACATATGACCCGTCCAGTAGCCTTGACCGCTATATAAAAAATTCACAAAATTACATACCTCCTCAACCATTCATCAGAAATGGACAAATCTGGTGTCTTTAGCCATGTTTTCAGGGTCAATCTTTCAAGTGAAAACACCATTTAGGCCGTAACGTGGCCCTAAGTACCCATGTATGGTTTCAAGCTTCATTCTTATATACGGAATACATGCAAACAACCGCCGAGTCAACATAGCATATAGTCGAACATTATATGAGGAACATCATGTATGGTCAACATGTTGGGCAAGTTACATTTAACTGTCACTGTCCTCATTATCATCTATGTTATCATTTGACATGTTTTGGCAAATGCCTCTGCATCCCGAACAAGCCGATGAACATTCCAGTCCCTGTCGGCGGCACCCACAGCGTAGTGTACCACAGCCTGACGTGCAGGTGCAACTGACCAATCTCAGCAATGACTATGGGGCAGGATCCAAGTCTGAGGTCACGGGTGTCAAGCGCCCATCCAAAACCTTCCATCCCCACTCTTCAGCATCCAATGTGTTACCCTTCCATTGTTGGATCTGATGGAACACTCGGAGGCTGTGATACTTTGTTACCGCAGCTGTTGGCGGCAACATGTTGGGGTGGATGGCTTTTTTGTGTGTAGTGACCAGCTCCTGAAACCGTAGATATCTCATGGCATTAAGGTGGTCATTCTCCTTCCCTTTGTATAAAGTGACCATGGTCTTCTCTCCAGCTTTGATGACCTGATCCTTTGATGACTGTCTATTTCCGAATAGTTCAGCCTGTTCACAGAATTCTGTGTTGTCATTGACCAGTTTCAAAGCAACTGCTTTTCCAACCCCGAATATCCTCGATGTCGTGTCACACCCCAGGAAAGCATGCACAAAAAGAATATTCTCACAGATGTTCTGCCCTAGTGTGTCCCTGATGACATTGACCCCCATACATTTGACACCTTCTCCTTTCTTTGGTTTGGGTCGAAAGTAGATATTGTGCTTGTTTCTGCCAGCAAGATGAATTAGCAGAACAAGCAGGTCAGTGTCATCACCCACTAGTACTGCTTCGCATGTTTCTGAGATGTCCACTGCTGTTTGGACAATAAGTAAGTCAGCGTCTCCTGCAGCAAATGCTATTTCACAGCCACACCTGACTAGACTTTCCCCCAAAAGGTCAAGGAACCGTACCTTGTTTTCTTGATTTGATAGGAACTCATTCTTTTTTAACTGCAACTTCGTGGATGGATTGAACATCACTTTCTGCCCTTCAAACCCCCCTCGGCGCTGATGTGTGCTGTCCTTTGTTGAAGGCCCTGCCTTATACCCGTCAAATATGACCACTGCCTGACCATAGTGTTTTGTCACATATTTGCTATAATCCTCCAATATCTTGCCATATGTGTCACCCACTTGCCAAGCAATACGATGCAGGAGAGCCCCTCCAACAAGAACATACTTGAAATTCTGACTTGGTGGTGGTTGTGATGGTACAACAGTCCAGATGGCTTTAGCAAGTTGTGCTTTCACGGCTTCTAAGAGTCTGTCCTTCCCTTCAAACAATGCAGGGGGGTAGTTACAGAGGTCATAGGTCAGGGCATTCGCAAGATCATTAGCTTGAGATCCGGTGATGATTAGCCTTTGGAATAGGAGTAGAGGGTCTATTTGGACCACGTCATTACCTATCTTGACTGCTGCCTTAGAATCAAACGTTACAGCTTGGTTTTTTCTCTTGAAAGAATGCTGAAGCACAGTTTTTCCATCCATTTCATTTAGAATGGCCTCTCCGATCTGTTTTGCACAATCAACATTAACCTTTGGTCCAGCTGTGATGCCACTAACTACGTTCCGAAGTGAGAGCTTTGCCTCAAATGGGGACCTCCATTCAATGAATGACATGAGCTTTTCTGAATCCGCAGTGTCCCTTGTTTGCCTAGATCTTGATTGGTCCTTGTGTTGTTCACTTGTCTCATATGTGACTGACGGCAGCTGCTGCATGGCAATGTTCACTTCTGCACAAGCAGGTCTTGACAGACACCAAACGAGTCGTTGGATTTCTGTCATGCCCCTCCCTCTCGTAAGACCACCACACGTCTTAAGGCTTCTCATTAGTACCTGCTCAATAACAAGGTCCGGGGACAACCCTCCCCAAAAACGATCACTCCTCCTGACAACGTGTAGTCCCTGGGTGAACTGCCTGTGAACATCGGGATGTGTGGTTGCCAACTGCGTCATCTTCTGCAGGTACAAGTGTAAGGACTTTGTGTCGAGGTTATGGCCAGATGCTGCAAGGTATGGTAACATGGCTTGCAATGTCCCTAGGTGGAGAGACCAATCGCCTGTTCGTTCAGATCTGATAAATGTCATCATGATATTAACCATTTCCATATACTGCAGCCACAGTTTGGCAGTGATGTATTTTGCCTCCAGTAGACTTTTTGTGCTTGCTTCAAGTTTCCTTTGCAGAGAGTTCAGCTCTGAAGATGATTTCACTTCCTCCACTGTGGTTTTACCAGAAACGAGATCATCGTAGAGGTTTCCTATTGCTTCAAGTTCCTCAGAATTGATGTCTTGGGGTGATATGGACAGCTTTGTTTGGAAAATATCACACAGCAAAAGTGTATGAAGCACAGAATCGATAAGAAAGTGACCGTGACCGCCAAATTTGCCCAAAATATATGCCAGCGCGAATTAGAGGGGGTGGCTCAACTTACCTCCGGCTCAACTATCCCCACTCTCCCCTAGTTACCCAATATAATACTTTAAACACGTCCATATTATTAATAGACCATTAAATTATGCGTTATGGTGTTGTTTTTATTGTTTTATCTTGAAAATTGACAAAGTTATGCCTATCTGAAAATTCTGCTATTTCGGCGTTTTATAATGAAAATGGGTTAAAAACAGATAATTTTAATTATCAAAATTCACCATTTTCCACCGCAAATATGTCATTATACTTTTGATACGTTATCAAGTAGACCTTACTTAGACAAATAGAAGAGGTTTCATTTCTGTTGCAATTTGTGGTGGGTTTTGTCAAATTTTATTTAGATTGACTGGACTAGTAAGTCTCGAGTCTTGGGTCATACTTGCTTTGTGAAAAGAAATTCCTTCAAGATTACTCTGTTTTGGGGTTGTTTTTTGGTTTGTTTCAGGATCTAAGGCTCATTGTGGAGCACATACACACACACACACACACACTCACACCTGACTCATACACACACATGACTCACACATGGACATACAAACAAATACATGAGACACAGCACAGGTATTTTTTGTTTTGTTTATCATAGTGATTCGTAGTAGGTATGAAGATCAGGCATTTAATATGAGTGAGGAAAGTGAAAAAATAATGTTTGAGCACTTTATCATACATAAACCATTGCAGCCTTTTCCAAATTCTGTTGCGGTTCCGTACGAAGTCCCAAGTATCAGGTAACGTCCAGTATGAGCGTTTGTGAGTATTCATAGGTATGAAGATCAGGCATTTGATGATGAGTGAGGAAAGTGTCAAAATAAATTATGAGTGCATTATCTTACAGAAACCTTTACGGCCTGTTCCAAGTTCCATACAAAGTTCCGCACGGACGACACGGCAATAAAAAAGGCAAGCCACAAAGTATGCCAAGACGACAACCACATAGGTTTACCTTCAAATGGAGTTCTTTAAAAGTGGATCAAGTGGAAAATTAGTGAAAGTCAATTCAAAAATCTATCAAGCCACATAGTTCACAAAATGTCGGTCTATGCTTTCACAGCTAGAACCAATATATAGTGGAGTTCCTGAACACAAGGTTCGATTTGACATTGGACATGCTTTTCGGGTTGTTGTTTTTTTAGTTATCTATCTATAATAATGTATTGGGCTAGCGGCTAGGGTGCCAGCTTAGGATCCAAGGATCCTGGGTTCGAATCCCGGTCGATCGCTGAATTAACGCCAGGGGGGTTGACTCAGCCTGTCATCCTTCCGAGGTCGGCTAATTGAGTACCAGTTCACTGGTAATTCCCTGCTTGTCGTAAAAAGGTGACAAACAGGGTTGGCGGCAGGAAGGGCATCCGGCCGTAAAACTTTGCTTAAAAAAGGAGACCGAAAAACAACAACAACCACGGTCCCCGAAAAAGGCCAACCCCCGCTTGTGGGGAAAAATGGCCTCTAAAGGTGGTTTTATCTATAATAATGTATAATGAGAGCATATCACACAAAAAGGTGAAACAAACATAACAGATGTAAAATTGCACATGTGGCCTGTTCCACCCGGCCCAAAAGGAAAGGACCGATGTCGACTGTATCACCATGGCTTGCAAACCGACAAATATCAAATACAGCTCGAGGTTGAGCAACAAATATTTAAGCAAAAAGACAAAGCAAATTGAAAGCGAAGAGAATAGTGGAACAGTGGTGTGTTCCATTAACAAGCAGCTTGTAGAGCGTTAACTAAGTTGCTTAATCAATCAAGCAAGCACTCCCAACAAAACAGTTGATAAGGAAAAGCTGGCTTGGAAAGCGATTAGGCTATACAGCGATTCTTAGGTATGGAGAGCAAGCATTCAATGACGTGAGTGTGGAAAGTGGGGGAAAAAAATTTGAGCGCTTTATCGTACAGAAACCATTGCAGCCTGTTCCAAGTCGAAGCATATTTTAGCAGGTCGAAACAAAATGGCGGCTTTAGACCTACTGTAAGGTAACATTGAGTGGCACGCCATCTTGGTAAGGATTTTTTTGGTCTTTCGTGATGAGCACCCCGTTACTTATCTTAAAAAGGGTTGTTTAAATTTACCCAAATACCCAGTTTTCATTCATGCATTCCCTTGGAGTTCCTTTAATATGCACCCTAGGATTTGGCCCGTTTGGGTTTTATGAAGTTATGGAGGAGACTGACACACACACACTTTCTCTTTTATTATTATTAGTATTATTATTATTGTTATTATTATAAATTTGTAACATAGGTTTCACATGAAATATCCCATTCCTTAAAGTTGTGCTTTATTTTTATTTCATAGTTATAACACTTGTCATTTACAAGTCTTTGGTTTCTGTGTCCTGCATTATTCTTATATTTTTCCTTTTATTTTTTTTTTTGCACCTCAGGTTTATATTTGTGGTACCACCAGTTGAGGCTCCACCAATCTCACTTCACACGTCTCACCCACCACCCTGGTTGGTGCATGGCGAGCGGTTGCTGCGTCGCACGTTGCATGATGAGTTCTCTCTGCGTTCTGCTTACCTCCACCGTATCCGTTGCAACATGCGCACACAGTTCCCCGACTTGCGCCTCATCCAGTATGACTGTGGTAAGGATGCATTTGTGTTTTATTTTCTAATTGCAAACCTGGTAATCATCCTTCATTCAAACACCACTCTTTGAGCATGGTGAATTAACCTTTAAAACAGCATCGACATGTTTCGACACTGACAATAAAAGAACTTCGCTCCTGTTTTTAACGAAACTTCATTTCCCACTGGAGACGGCGTGAAGCTGGAAGGAAGGAAGGCAACGTTGCTAGAGTGAGATGTGCATGGAAGAAGTTTCGGGAACTGAGTGGCGTGCTGATGAGGAGGGGAGTGTCGTTGAAGCTGAAGGGAAAGGTGTATGCTGCATGTGTGAGAAGTGTTATGATTTATGGGAGCGAGACATAATGAACGTAGAGCAGCAACGAAGGCTGGAAAGGGTGGAAATGCGAATGGTTCGGTGGATGTGTGGAGTATCGTTGAGAGTGAGGAAGACAAATGATGAATTGTGAAAGATGATGGGAATAGAGCCTGTGATTGATGCTGTGAAGAGAAACAGGTTGAGATGGTTTGGTCATGTGTTGAGGAAGGATGAAAGTGACTGGTTGAGAAGAATGATGGAAATGAATGTAGAAGGAAGTAGAGGACGGGGAAGACCGAGAAAGACTTGGCTCAAGATGGTGGAAGAAGAAATGCGGGCAAGGGGGTTAACACGGAGAGATGCAGAAAATAGGGCAAAATGGAGAAGATTGTCATGGGGACCGCAAGGCTAACCCCCGCTCTCGCAGGGAAAATTGCCTTAAAATGCATGTTGTGTTGTTGTTGTTCATTTCCTACTGGTTGCCAGGTTTCCTTGCTCCTCGTCCAATGTGTTAAAACAATAGCTTAATCTGGATGCTCACTTTTATTAAACAAACACGTGATATAATTGCTAGATTCTGACAAATTGGTGTTTACTGAAAGTATATCAGAGCAATTACCACAAAATCAAACAAAATAATTACGAGAAAATGTTTCTCATATTATAAAACTTTTTATTAAGGTGACCAGAATTTTAAGAACCTCTTTTATCCTTCCCTTTTATCCTTCCCTTCCCTTCCCTAACCTTTTATCGAAGAACCTTCCAACTCTTACCTCCATCTCCAACTCTTACCTCCATCTCCCCTCAAGCAACACTTCACTGTGCCTCATCCAATCACCATCAAACCTTTTGTCGTCCTCATCCTTCCCTTTCTCCTAGCTCTTCTGAAATCTCTGACACACTATCAACTGCTCTCCCTACCTCCTCCTCCTCTTCCTCATCTTACCCTACCCCTCCCCTGTCCTGTGTCCGATGCTCCCCCTTCCTCTTAACGGTATGGACCTCAAACATCCGGGTATGATAGACCTGAGCCTCGTCCTGGAGGTGGGGTTGCTATCTTCATCAAAAACTCTCTCCCTGCACTTCCCTCTCTTCACCTCACCCCTAGGAGTACCTCTGGCTACGGCTTTCCCTTCGCTCCCACCTTTTGTTCATATGTGTGTTGTACCATCCTCCAAACAGTAATGACTCTATCTACATCTCACTGTCTGACAACATGGACCATTGGACCAACTTCTGTCTTCTCATCCCAACTCTCTCTTCCTCATATGTGGCGACTTCAACTGTCATCATGCCAGCTGGCTGGGTGTGGGTTCCTCTCTCACCAGCCATGGCAACTCAGCAAAGGACTTCTGCGACTCACTGGCACTGACACAATCTGTCAAGTTCCCGACCCGGATACCAGTCAACGGAGTATCTTCTCTTCTCGACTTGGTTATGACAAACTTCCCGGCAAATGTCTGCTGCTCTTCTTCTGCTCCAATCGGTTCTTCTGATCATGTGCTTGTTCAAGTGGACATCTCTCTGGCCATTCTCAGAGAGCCGCCTCAGCGTCGACGAGTCTGGAATTTCACTCAGGCTGACTGGCACGGTCTTCAAGCAGCCATCAATCATCTGGACTGGTCTCCCATCTCTACTGCCTCTGACATCAACTCTTCCTGGGAATTCCTCCAAAGTGAACTGCTCTCTCATGCACAGATTTAACCCATCTCCTCTTCAGTTGGTCACACCCTTCCTCCCGTCCATGGTACACTGAATCTTGTGGTGAGGCAGTTGCCCTGAAACAACTTGCCTTTGCCTCTTGGAAGGCCAATCCAACTGAAGGCAATCTCAATTCCTTTCACCAATCTCGGAACAAGTGTGTGTCCACCCTCAGGAGTGCCAGGAATCACGATCTCTCCACACTCAAGAATGAACTCTCAAACCTGTCTCCTTCCTCCAAATCCTGGTGGTGTCTGGTCAAATCTGTTTCTGGTGTTTCTTACCCCTCCATCCCCTCCCTTACCTCAAATGGCTACACAGTTGACACCGCACGTGACAAAGCCGTGTGCCTCAACTCTGTGTTTGCCTCAAAATCTTGTGTCCCAAACCCATCTCTCTATGTACCCACCTTACCCAGTCGAACCCAGCTGCTCCTGGACTATGTGTCCTTCTCTCCTGACAAGGTGGAGAAGTTTTTGTCACACCTCGACTCCGATTCTTCAACTGGACCAGACGGCATCAGCCCACGGGTCCTAAAATCCTGCTCTGCCGCTCTTTCACTCCCTCTCTCTGTTCTCTTCACCCTCTCTTTTGCTCAAGGTCATCTGCCATCATCTTGGAAATCAGCCAACATCCCCGCTTTACACAAAAAATGTGCAAAAACAGATCCTTGCAACTACAGACCAATCAGCCTGCTTCCAATTATCAGCAAAGTCATGGAATCCATCATTGCTTCGGACATCAAATCCTTCCTCTTTTCCAATGGCTTGATCTCTGATCATCAATTTGGATTCAGACCAGGTCATTCTACTCTGGGCATGCTGCTTCTACTGTCTCAACAATGGATGGAGGTCCTAAATGCCAAACAGGAAATCTCACACTCTCACTATGTCTCTTCGAAAACACCGTCTGGCCAACCCTCCCATCTACTTTCTCAACAATCCTCTCCATGAAGTTCTGTCACTCAATCTTTTGGGTCTCACAATCTGCCATGATCTTTCCTGGGAAAAACACATTTCCAAGCTGGCCTCCAAAGCCAGTCATCGACTCGGCATTCTCCGTCGTGCGAAGTCCTTCCTTGTGTTACGTGCTCCTCCCCAACCCCCCCTGGTCACGGTGTACCTCCGAGCCCCGAGAGGAGTCACGGCAGAAAAATGTGTTATTCTGTATGTCAAAGATCAATGGTGAAGCCACACCAATTGTTACCAACAAGCAAATATTGTATTAAGATCACACAAGAACAACAGTACAACAATAATAGTAATCAAAAGTACAATCAATATATATCCTATGATGGTACCATCAGTCTTGTAATATATAACTCACTGTGCTCCAAGTGAGTGAAACAAGAACATTCCCAATGTCTCTTTCCCGGCTTCAAACCCGAGTTGATTCCGGTTTCAAGCCAAAGTCGATCCGCTCCAGCGATCGTCAGAACGATGTCCAATCGAGACCAGAATCCCGTTCGGATGACGGTCAGTCACGCGGCCAAAGCTGCGTAAAGGCGCCCTCAAGGCGACTGGGAAATCCAAAGGCGCCCTCCAGGCGACTGGGAAATCACACCCTCGGGTATGGACATTCCACGGCTCACAGTCGGCGAACCACAAATTAACCTTCAAAAGCCACGTTGCACACACACACACGAGATACGTCTGAATCCGGTGAAAACGGCTGAAGAAGCAAAGAAACCTTGCTCGACGCGCAAAGCGCGCGAGTCAAAATGGCCGACGGCCCGTTCTCGAGACGTAACGGCCCTTCGATGATTCTCTTCGGAATCAATCGCAAAACCTGACACGCAGGTTGATCTGTCACAGCGATAACAACTCTGTCGCAGGAATCCCTTTCCTGGGAAACCCAACGTTCACTCGTGACTGTCGTTCGCCAATGTTCGCACCAGACCGCAAAACCTATGCTTCTTCTCCGACTCCACTCGCTCCGCCTTCTTTTTATCCTCTTCCTCTTCTTCTTCGTCCTGTTCCGGTTTCATTTAACACATTAACCTTTTTACCTTTTAACAATAATAATTGCTATTTCCCTCAAACAACAATAATAATAATACATGGAATCAAAAATGTTTACAGTGGATGAAAACCACAACAACGGAAGTGATGAATCCGTAACACTTGGCACACCTGAGCCCCTCACCACATACAAGGCTTTCATCCGCAGCTCAATGGAATGCTGCTCTCCCCTCTGGGCTGGTGATCCTGCCTCACACCTCGCTCGGCTTCACACTGTTGAAACCAAAGCTTAAAAATCATTTAATCTCCCGCGACGAAGCCGATTGTGAGGGCCTTTCACTTACTCACCGCAGTCGGTTTGGTGGTCTTTTTGTCTTCTACCGACTCCTCTCTGGCCTAGCCCCCCCAGCCCTGTCTGTGTTCTGTCCCCCAAGTACTCCTACAGGTCGCACAAGATCTGCCTGCAACACTCTTCTGGTGAAACTGCCAAAATCAAGACTCTCTGCTCACCTTCACTCTTTCATTCCTCTTTTCTCCTGCCTATGGAACGAACTCCCTCACTCTCTTCAATCCCACTCATCCCTCCAGGTCTTTAAAACAGCTGTTCACCACCATCTATTATCTTCCCCCATTCAAAACCTTGATCTTTTCTACCCCTGTTAATTCACCCCAGATCCACTTTTCTGAAATACTGACTTCTTTCCTGGAAGTCCTAGCAGTGTCCAGGTGTTGTTTTTTTAAACTCTCCCTCCCCCCACCCCCCCCCCCCTTCCCACACGTCTTCCCCCCAAGCCCTCTACCTCCCACAGATCTTCCAATGTCCCTGCTCTCAAATGTACTTGTGTGCTTCGCCCTCTCTCCCATCTTGTCTCCCGCTCCCTTTATTTCGTCTTATGTGTCGGGTTTTTTTGGTTTTGTTTTTTGTCATTAATGTTAGCTCTTACACGAGCCTCGATCTTGTATACAAAAAAAAAATGAAAAAAAAATGAAAATATAAATTTGAGCTGTCTCTCTTGCCATATCACGTGCCTTCGATACGGTCTGGCACCCCGCTCTGATCACCAAACTCTCCTCCTATGGTATCCATGGAAATCTCCACGCATGGCTTGCGGACTTCCTCTCTGGTCGTAGTCAACGTGTGGCCCTGAATGGATTTCTCTCATCTCCCCTTACTGTTCAGGCTGGAGTTCCCGAAGGCAGTATTCTGGGCCCTGTGCTTTTTCTGGTCTGCATCAATGATCTCTCCATCAATCTTCATCAATGATCTTTTATTGCATCCGGCCATGAAAACATTGCCTCAAAAAGAGAACCATGACAATTCCAACTACATATGGGCAGGGCACAGCCCGAAGTGGAGATCAGTTTATGAGGTTTGGGACATGGAATGCAGGGACAATGACAGGGAGATCAGGAGAAGTGGTGGAAGTATTGGTCAGAAGAAGAGTGGACATATGTTGTGTGCAAGAGACGAGATGGAAGGGAAGTGGTGTGAGAATGTGAAGGGTAGGCAGGGACAGAAATACAAGTTTGTGTGGCAAGGGTGCCTGGAGGGTGTGAATGGTGTTGGTGTTTTCCTGAGGAGTTTGTAGACAGTGTGGTGAGTGTGACTAGAGTGAGTGATAGGTTGATGATGGTGAAAATGATGATTGGAAAGCTCTTGGTGATCGTCATCTCGGGATATGCTCCGCAGGTTGGTCGGAGCGATGAAGAGAAGGACAAGTTCTGGTGTGCGATAGAGAAGCTGATGGAAAACGTGAAAGATGAGGAAGTTGTTGTGGTAGAAGGAGACCTAAATGGACATGTGGGAAGGAGTATGGATGGTTTTGAGGGAGTTCATCTGGGTTACGGATATGGTGTGAGAAATGGAGAAGGTGAAAGGATTTTGGAGTTTGCTGATGGAGCTGATTTGTTGATTTGTAATACTCAGTTCCAGAAAGAGGATAATAAGCTTGTTACATACACGTCAGGTGGGTCGATGACAACCGTTGACTACCTGATGGTGCGTAGGCGAGATAGGGGGCACCTCCGAGACACAAAGGTGATCCCGGGGGAGGAGGCTGTTTCACAGCACCACTTGGTTGTCTGCGACGTAAGGGTGAAAGGTGCGAGGAGAGCTCGGCGGGTGAAGTACCAACCGAGAATGAAGGTGTGGAGGTTGAAAGAGGTGACAACCATCAGTCTCGACCAACTTCGTCGAGTTGTTGAGTCTCGACACGCAATTCAAAAATCTATCAAGCTCTTCTGAGCTTTGCTTTGTCATGAGCACCCAATGCTTTGTCATCTTGGAAGACGCACAACACACCGCAAGCAGGTTGGCCAGTTGCATTTGACTTCATCAAATGATGAAGATTTCTTCCACCGTAAGGGAGGCATTAAAAGAGAGGCCGAGTAGGGTAGAGGATGATGTGGTTGAGCTTGAAAGTGCTTGGATGTCAATGAAAGCTAGTCTGTTGGGAGCCGTTGGTGAGGTATGTGGATGGACAAAAGGACCACCGAGGCACTTGGAAACATGGTGGTGGGATGATGAAGTTGGAAAGAGGATTGACGAGAAGAGGAAGAAGTTCAAGGAGTGGCAGAAGGCGAACTGTACGGGAGCAGAAACAGCAGAGCATGAAAGTAAGAAGGCTGCAAAGAAAGAGGTAGCAAAGGCGCAGGAGGCATGTAGGAAAATGTTCGGAGAACGCTTGGATTCGGAAGAGGGTCAGAGAGCAGTATTCAGGATTGCAAAGCAGATAGCGAAAGAGAGGTGTGATGTGATGGGGGTGAGTTGCTTGAAGGATGAAGTGGGACAAATCGTTGTGGAACCAGATGGAATTAAAGGAAGATGGAAAAGATACATGGAAATGCTGTTGAATACAGAGAATGAATGGGATGGCAACATAGAGAGTAACCCAGTTTTAGGACCGGCAGAGAAGATAACTGAGAAGGAAGTTGAGGAAGCGATAAAAGCAATGAAGAGTAGAAACGCGGGAGGGCCGATGGGAGTTGTGGGAGATATGTTGAAGGCAGCAGGAAGTTGGGGTGTGAAGAGAATGACAGAGATCTGTAATCTGGTGGTGAAAGAAGGCCGTATTCCAGTGGATTGGGAACTGAGTACCCTCGTCCCTCTATAAAAGGCGAAAGGTGACCCTCTGGAGTGTGGTCTCGTACCGAGCGATAAAGTTATTGGAGCATGGAATGAAGGTATTGGAAAGGGTGTTGGAGAGGAGGTTAAGGAAGAAAGTGAAGATCAACGAAATGCAGTTTGGATTTATGCCAGGAAGAGGAACTACAGACGCGCTTTTTATTGTGAGGCAGTTGCAGGAGAAGTACATGGAGAAGAGGAAGAAGTTGTTTCTTGGGTTTGTTGATCTGGAGAAAGCATTTGATAGGGTTCCACGCAAAGTATTGACATGGGCATTGAGGAAGTTCGGAGTGGAGGAATGGTTGATCAGAGTAGTGATGGCAATGTACAAAAGAGCGCGCACAGCTGTAAGGACGAAGGTCGGGAACAGTGGTGAGTTTGAGGTGAAGGTGGGAGTGCATCATGGGTCGGTACTAGGTCCACTACTATTTGTAGCTGTGGTGGAGGTGCTGGCTCAGAACGTAAAGGAGGGTTTACCGTGGGAGTTGTATGCAGATGATCTGGTGTTGATTGCGGAAAGTATGGATGGACTGAAGGAAAAGATGAACAAGTGGAAGGAATGTATGGAGACAAAAGGTCTGAAGGTGAATTTCGGAAAAACGAAGGTGATGGCAAGTGGTAAAGCATGTGGTGAGGTGGAAAGAACTGGGAAGTGGCCATATGCTGTGTGCAGGAAGGGTGTCGGAGTGAACTCCATTCAATGTACAATGTGCGCTGAGTGGGTTCATCAAAAATGTAGTGGTCTGAAAGGGTCATTAACCAGTGTGGCAGCTACATTCAAATGTAAGGTGTGCACAGAGGGAGCTGCAGATGGAGGAAATGTTGAGTTGGATCTTGGAGACGGCGTGAAGCTGGAAGGTGTGAAGACATTTTGCTACCTCGGAGACATGCTGAATGGAGGAGGTGGATCAGACTCGGTAACGGTTGCTGGAG
>NC_136266.1:166213612-166457055 GCF_964187855.1 Myxine glutinosa | reverse complement strand
AATTTTTTCTATTCAGCACTTTCGGAGATATAGAGGTGCAAAGTTGTTCGTTTTTTCCAAAATGGCAGCCAAACCACGTGACTGATATCATTTATTTTTTTTCTCCACCAGTTTATGCCGACATGGCGATCAAGAAATTGCATCTTGATTGGATGAAGTTTTGTACTTGTTGAATCATCGAATTATGACGTCATAATTGAGGCCTTGGGCCTAGAGAGTTAAAAATTGGGCACAGTCGATTCCAGGGCAAGACAAATATGTGTGCAAAGTTTGGCGATTCTATGTGAAACGGTGTAGATGTAGTACTGTGCACAAACAGACAGACAAACAGACGAACCAACCAACCAATATACTTGCCGGAATGTTTTCCGGCAAGTAACAAACATACGGACAGGGGTGAAAACAACCTCCATCCGCCTTTGGTGACGGAGATAATGTTTCATATGTGACAAAGAGAATGTTTCCCAAGATTACAGATTCGTTTCCACCAAGGTTTGTACATTGTATTGCAGTTAAACAGTTATTTAAACCAAGAAATGACAAGAAACCGAATTCTGACAAAGTATAGCTCAGAATTGTGGTCACTTAATAAATGGTTAGATTTGCACTGGAATGCTCTTGCAAAGACATTTGCATCATTCAAAATAATTCAGAAAGATCTAAAGCAGTCAGGTATGAGCAGCAAACAAAAAAAGAAAAAGAAAAAGTAAAACACAAAGACAAGTGCAAAAAGTGTTTTTTCCACACTAATACAAGTGCAAAAGTGGTTTCCTGCACCAACACAGGTGCGAAAAGTGGTTTTTCAACACTAACACAAGTGCGAAAAGTGGTTTTTCAACACTAACACAAGTGCGAAAAGTGGTTTTTCAACACTAACACAAGTGCGAAAAGTGGTTTTTCCACACTAATACAAGTGCAAAAGTGGTTTCCTGCACCAACACAAGTGCGAAAAGTGGTTTTTCAACACTAACACAAGTGCGAAAAGTGGTTTTTCAACACTAACACAAGTGCGAAAAGTGGTTTTTCCACACTAATACAAGTGCAAAAGTGGTTTCCTGCACCAACACAAGTGCAAAAAGTGGTTTTTCAACACTAACACAAGTGCGAAAAGTGGTTTTTCAACACTAACACAAGTGCAAAAAGTGTTTTTTCCACACTAATACAAGTGCAAAAGTGGTTTCCTGCACCAACACAAGTGCGAAAAGTGGTTTTTCAACACTAACACAAGTGCGAAAAGTGGTTTTTCAACACTAACACAAGTGCGAAAAGTGGTTTTTCAACACTAACACAAGTGCGAAAAGTGGTTTTTCCACACTAATACAAGTGCAAAGTGGTTTCCTGCACCAACACAAGTGCGAAAAGTGGTTTTTCAACACTAACACAAGTGCGAAAAGTGGTTTTTCAACACTAATACAAGTGCGAAAAGTGGTTTTTCAACACTAACATAAGTGCGAAAAGTGGTTTTTCAACACTAACACAAGTGCGAAAAGTGGTTTTTCCACACTAATACAAGGGCAAAAGTGGTTTCCTGCACCAACACAAGTGCGAAAAGTGGTTTTTCAAAACTAACACAAGTGCGAAAAGTGGTTTTTCAACACTAACACAAGTGCGAAAAGTGTTTTTTCCACACTAATACAAGTGCAAAAGTGGTTTCCTGCACCAACACAAGTGCGAAAAGTGGTTTTTCAACACTAACACAAGTGCGAAAAGTGGTTTTTCAACACTAACACAAGTGCGAAAAGTGGTTTTTCCACACTAATACAAGTGCAAAAGTGGTTTCCTGCACCAACACAAGTGCGAAAAGTGGTTTTTCAACACTAACACAAGTGCGAAAAGTGGTTTTTCAACACTAACACAAGTGCGAAAAGTGGTTTTTCAACACTAACACAAGTGCGAAAAGTGGTTTTTCCACACTAATACAAGTGCAAAAGTGGTTTCCTGCACCAACACAAGTGCGAAAAGTGGTTTTTCAACACTAACACAAGTGTTAAAAGTGGTTTTTCAACACTAATACAAGTGCGAAAAGTGGTTTTTCAACACTAACACAAGTGCAAAAAGTGGTTTTTCAACACTAACACAAGTGCGAAAAGTGGTTTTTCAACACTAACACAAGTGCGAAAAGTGGTTTTTCCACACTAATACAAGTGCAAAAGTGGTTTCCTGCACCAACACAAGTGCGAAAAGTGGTTTTTCAACACTAACACAAGTGCGAAAAGTGGTTTTTCAACACTAACACAAGTGCGAAAAGTGTTTTTTCCACACTAATACAAGTGCAAAAGTGGTTTCCTGCACCAACACAAGTGCGAAAAGTGGTTTTTCAACACTAACACAAGTGCGAAAAGTGGTTTTTCAACACTAACACAAGTGCAAAAAGTGTTTTTTCCACACTAATACAAGTGCAAAAGTGGTTTCCTGCACCAACACAAGTGCGAAAAGTAGTTTTTCAACACTAACACAAGTGTGAAAAGTGGTTTTTCAACACTAACACAAGTGCGAAAAGTGGTTTTTCAACACTAACACAAGTGCGAAAAGTGGTTTTTCCACACTAATACAAGTGCAAAAGTGGTTTCCTGCACCAACACAAGTGCGAAAAGTGGTTTTTCAACACTAACACAAGTGCGAAAAGTGGTTTTTCAACACTAACACAAGTGCAAAAAGTGTTTTTTCCACACTAATACAAGTGCAAAAGTGGTTTCCTGCAAGAACACAAGTGCGAAAAGTGGTTTTTCAACACTAACACAAGTGCGAAAAGTGGTTTTTCAACACTAACACAAGTGCGAAAAGTGGTTTTTCAACACTAACACAAGTGCGAAAAGTGGTTTTTTCCACACTAATACAAGTGCAAAAGTGGTTTCCTGCACCAACACAAGTGCGAAAAGTGGTTTTTCAACACTAACACAAGTGCGAAAAGTGGTTTTTCAACACTAATACAAGTGCAAAAGTGGTTTTTCAACACTAACACAAGTGCGAAAAGTGGTTTTTCAACACTAACACAAGTGCGAAAAGTGGTTTTTCCACACTAATACAAGTGCAAAAGTGGTTTCCTGCACCAACACAAGTGCGAAAAGTGGTTTTTCAACACTAACACAAGTGCGAAAAGTGGTTTTTCAACACTAACACAAGTGCGAAAAGTGTTTTTTCCACACTAATACAAGTGCAAAAGTGGTTTCCTGCACCAACACAAGTGCGAAAAGTGGTTTTTCAACACTAACACAAGTGCGAAAAGTGGTTTTTCAACACTAACACAAGTGCAAAAAGTGTTTTTTCCACACTAATACAAGTGCAAAAGTGGTTTCCTGCACCAACACAGGTGCGAAAAGTGGTTTTTCAACAATAACACAAGTGCGAAAAGTGGTTTTTCAACACTAACACAAGTGCGAAAAGTGGTTTTTCAACACTAACACAAGTGCGAAAAGTGGTTTTTCCACACTAATACAAGTGCAAAAGTGGTTTCCTGCACCAACACAAGTGCGAAAAGTGGTTTTTCAACACTAACACAAGTGCGAAAAGTGTTTTTTCCACACTAATACAAGTGCAAAAGTGGTTTCCTGCACCAACACAAGTGCGAAAAGTGGTTTTTCAACACTAACACAAGTGCAAAAAGTGTTTTTTCCACACTAATACAAGTGCAAAAGTGGTTTCCTGCACCAACACAAGTGCGAAAAGTGGTTTTTCAACACTAACACAAGTGCGAAAAGTGGTTTTTCAACACTAACACAAGTGCGAAAAGTGGTTTTTCAACACTAACACAAGTGCGAAAAGTGGTTTTTCAACACTAATACAAGTGCAAAGTGGTTTCCTGCACCAACACAAGTGCGAAAAGTGGTTTTCAACACTAACACAAATGCGAAAAGTGGTTTTTCAACACTAATACAAGTGCGAAAAGTGGTTTTTCAACAGTAACACAAGTGCGAAAAGTGGTTTTTCCACACTAATACAAGTGCAAAAGTGGTTTCCTGCACCAACACAAGTGTGAAAAGTGGTTTTTCAAAACTAACACAAGTGCGAAAAGTGGTTTTTCAACACTAACACAAGTGCGAAAAGTGTTTTTTCCACACTAATACAAGTGCAAAGTGGTTTCCTGCACCAACACAAGTGCGAAAAGTGGTTTTTCAACACTAACACAAGTGCGAAAAGTGGTTTTTCAACACTAACACAAATGCGAAAAGTGGTTTTTCCACACTAATACAAGTGCAAAAGTGGTTTCCTGCACCAACACAAGTGCAAAAAGTGGTTTTTCAACACTAACACAAGTGCGAAAAGTGGTTTTTCAACACTAACACAGGTGCAAAAAGTGTTTTTTCCACACTAATACAAGTGCAAAAGTGGTTTCCTGCACCAACACAAGTGCGAAAAGTGGTTTTTCAACACTAACACAAGTGCGAAAAGTGGTTTTTCAACACTAACACAAGTGCGAAAAGTGGTTTTTCCACACTAATACAAGTGCAAAGTGGTTTCCTGCACCAACACAAGTGCGAAAAGTGGTTTTTCAACACTAACACAAGTGCGAAAAGTGGTTTTTCAACACTAATACAAGTGCGAAAAGTGGTTTTTCAACACTAACATAAGTGCGAAAAGTGGTTTTTCAACACTAACACAAGTGCGAAAAGTGGTTTTTCCACACTAATACAAGGGCAAAAGTGGTTTCCTGCACCAACACAAGTGCGAAAAGTGGTTTTTCAAAAACTAACACAAGTGCGAAAAGTGGTTTTTCAACACTAACACAAGTGCGAAAAGTGTTTTTTCCACACTAATACAAGTGCAAAAGTGGTTTCCTGCACCAACACAAGTGCGAAAAGTGGTTTTTCAACACTAACACAAGTGCGAAAAGTGGTTTTTCAACACTAACACAAGTGCGAAAAGTGGTTTTTCCACACTAATACAAGTGCAAAAGTGGTTTCCTGCACCAACACAAGTGCGAAAAGTGGTTTTTCAACACTAACACAAGTGCGAAAAGTGGTTTTTCAACACTAACACAAGTGCAAAAAGTGTTTTTTCCACATTAATACAAGTGCAAAAGTGGTTTCCTGCACCAACACAAGTGCGAAAAGTGGTTTTTCAACACAAACACAAGTGCGAAAAGTGGTTTTTCAACAGTAACACAAGTGCGAAAAGTGGTTTTTCAACACTAACACAAGTGCGAAAAGTGGTTTTTCCACACTAATACAAGTGCAAAAGTGGTTTCCTGCACCAACACAAGTGCGAAAAGTGGTTTTTCAACACTAACCCAAGTGCGAAAAGTGGTTTTTCAACACTAATACAAGTGCGAAAAGTGGTTTTCAACACTAACACAAGTGCAAAAAGTGGTTTTTCAACACTAACACAAGTGCGAAATGTGTTTTTTCCACACTAATACAAGTGCAAAAGTGGTTTCCTGCACCAACACAAGTGCGAAAAGTGGTTTTTCAACACTAACACAAGTGCGAAAAGTGGTTTTTCAACACTAACACAAGTGCAAAAAGTGTTTTTTCCACACTAATACAAGTGCAAAAGTGGTTTCCTGCACCAACACAAGTGCGAAAAGTGGTTTTTCAACACTAACACAAGTGCGAAAAGTGGTTTTTCAACACTAACACAAATGCGAAAAGTGGTTTTTCAACACTAACACAAGTGCGAAAAGTGGTTTTTCAACACTAACACAAGTGCGAAAAATGGTTTTTCCACACTAATACAAGTGCAAAAGTGGTTTTTCAACACTAACACAAGTGCGAAAAGTGGTTTTTCAACACTAATACAAGTGCGAAAAGTGGTTTTTCAACACTAACACAAGTGCGAAAAGTGGTTTTTCAACACTAACACAAGTGCGAAAAGTGGTTTTTCAACACTAACACAAGTGCGAAAAGTGGTTTTTCCACACTAATACAAGTGCAAAAGTGGTTTCCTGCACCAACACAAGTGCGAAAAGTGGTTTTTCAACACTAACACAAGTGCGAAAAGTGGTTTTTCAACACTAACACAAGTGTGAAAAGTGTTTTTTCCACACTAATACAAGTGCAAAAGTGGTTTCCTGCACCAACACAAGTGCGAAAAGTGGTTTTTCAACACTAACACAAGTGCGAAAAGTGGTTTTTCAACACTAATACAAGTGCAAAAGTGGTTTCCTGCACCAACACAAGTGCGAAAAGTGGTTTTTCTACACTAACACAAGTGCGAAAAGTGGTTTTTCAACACTAACACAAGTGCGAAAAGTGTTTTTTCCACACTAATACAAGTGCAAAAGTGGTTTCCTGCACCAACACAAGTGCGAAAAGTGGTTTTTCAACACTAACACAAGTGCGAAAAGTTGTTTTTCAACACTAACACAAGTGCGAAAAGTGGTTTTTCCACACTAATACAAGTTTAAAAGTGGTTTCCTGCACCAACACAAGTGCGAAAAGTGGTTTTTCAACACTAACACAAGTGCAAAAAGTGTTTTTTCCACACTAATACAAGTGCAAAAGTGGTTTCCTGCACCAACACAAGTGCGAAAAGTGGTTTTTCAACACTAACACAAGTGCGAAAAGTGGTTTTTCAACACTAACACAAGTGCGAAAAGTGGTTTTTCAACACTAACACAAGTGCGAAAAGTGGTTTTTCCACACTAATACAAGTGCAAAGTGGTTTCCTGCACCAACACAAGTGCGAAAAGTGGTTTTTCAACACTAACACAAGTGCGAAAAGTGGTTTTTCAACACTAATACAAGTGCGAAAAGTGGTTTTTCAACACTAACATAAGTGCGAAAAGTGGTTTTTCAACACTAACACAAGTGCGAAAAGTGGTTTTTCCACACTAATACAAGGGCAAAAGTGGTTTCCTGCACCAACACAAGTGCGAAAAGTGGTTTTTCAAAACTAACTCAAGTGCGAAAAGTGGTTTTTCAACACTAACACAAGTGCGAAAAGTGTTTTTTCCACACTAATACAAGTGCAAAAGTGGTTTCCTGCACCAACACAAGTGCGAAAAGTGGTTTTTCAACACTAACACAAGTGCGAAAAGTGGTTTTTCAACACTAACACAAGTGCGAAAAGTGGTTTTTCCACACTAATACAAGTGCAAAAGTGGTTTCCTGCACCAACACAAGTGCGAAAAGTGGTTTTTCAACACTAACACAAGTGCGAAAAGTGGTTTTTCAACACTAACACAAGTGCGAAAAGTGTTTTTTCCACATTAATACAAGTGCAAAAGTGGTTTCCTGCACCAACACAAGTGCGAAAAGTGGTTTTTCAACACAAACACAAGTGCAAAAAGTGGTTTTTCAACAGTAACACAAGTGTGAAAAGTGGTTTTTCAACACTAACACAAGTGCGAAAAGTGGTTTTTCCACACTAATACAAGTGAAAAGTGGTTTCCTGCACCAACACAAGTGCGAAAAGTGTTTTTCAACATTAACACAAGTGCGAAAAGTGGTTTTTCAACACTAATACAAGTGCGAAAAGTGGTTTTTCAACACTAACACAAGTGCGAAAAGTGGTTTTTCAACACTAACACAAGTGCGAAAAGTGGTTTTTCAACACTAACACAAGTGCGAAAAGTGTTTTTTCCACACTAATACAAGTGCAAAAGTGGTTTCCTGCACCAACACAAGTGCGAAAAGTGGTTTTTCAACACTAACACAAGTGCGAAAAGTGGTTTTTCAACACTAACACAAGTGCAAAAAGTGTTTTTTCCACACTAATACAAGTGCAAAAGTGGTTTCCTGCACCAACACAAGTGCGAAAAGTGGTTTTTCAACACTAACACAAGTGCGAAAAGTGTATTTTCAACACTAACACAAGTGCGAAAAGTGGTTTTTCAACACTAACACAAGTGCGAAAAATGGTTTTTCAACACTAACACAAGTGCGAAAAGTGGTTTTTCCACACTAATACAAGTGCAAAAGTGGTTTTTCAACACTAACACAAGTGCGAAAAGTGGTTTTTCAACACTAATACAAGTGCGAAAAGTGGTTTTTCAACACTAACACAAGTGCGAAAAGTGGTTTTTCAACACTAACACAAGTGCGAAAAGTGGTTTTTCAACACTAACACAAGTGCGAAAAGTGTTTTTTCCACACTAATACAAGTGCAAAAGTGGTTTCCTGCACCAACACAAGTGCGAAAAGTGGTTTTTCAACACTAACACAAGTGCGAAAAGTGGTTTTTCAACACTAATACAAGTGCAAAAGTGGTTTCCTGCACCAACACAAGTGCGAAAAGTGGTTTTTCTACACTAACACAAGTGCGAAAAGTGGTTTTTCAACACTAACACAAGTGCGAAAAGTGTTTTTTCCACACTAATACAAGTGCAAAAGTGGTTTCCTGCACCAACACAAGTGCGAAAAGTGGTTTTTCAACACTAACACAAGTGCGAAAAGTGGTTTTTCAACACTAACACAAGTGCGAAAAGTGGTTTTTCCACACTAATACAAGTGCAAAAGTGGTTTCCTGCACCAACACAAGTGCGAAAAGTGGTTTTTCAACACTAACTCAAGTGCGAAAAGTGGTTTTTCAACACTAACACAAGTGCAAAAAATGTTTTTTCCACACTAATACAAGTGCAAAAGTGGTTTCCTGCACCAACACAAGTGCGAAAAGTGGTTTTTCAACACTAACACAAGTGCGAAAAGTGGTTTTTCAACACTAACACAAGTGCGAAAAGTGGTTTTTCAACACTAGCACAAGTGCGAAAAGTGGTTTTTCCACACTAATACAAGTGCAAAGTGGTTTCCTGCACCAACACAAGTGCGAAAAGTGGTTTTTCAACACTAACACAAGTGCGAAAAGTGGTTTTTCAACACTAACACAAGTGCGAAAAGTGTTTTTTCCACACTAATACAAGTGCAAAAGTGGTTTCCTGCACCAACACAACTGCGAAAAGTGGTTTTTCAACACTAACACAAGTGCGAAAAGTGGTTTTTCAACACTAACACAAGTGCGAAAAGTGTTTTTTCCACACTAATACAAGTGCAAAAGTGGTTTCCTGCACCAACACAAGTGCGAAAAGTGGTTTTTCAACACTAACATAAGTGCGAAAAGTGGTTTTTCAACACTAACACAAGTGCAAAAAGTGTTTTTTCCACACTAATACAAGTGCAAAAGTGGTGTCCTGCACCAACACAAGTGCGAAAAGTGGTTTTTCAACACTAACACAATTGCGAAAAGTGGTTTTTCAACACTAACACAAGTGCAAAAAGTGGTTTTTCAACACTAACACAAGTGCGAAAAGTGGTTTTTCCACACTAATACAAGTGCAAAAGTGGTTTCCTGCACCAACACAAGTGCGAAAAGTGGTTTTTCAACACTAACACAAGTGCGAAAAGTGGTTTTTCAACACTAACACAAGTGCGAAAAGTGTTTTTTCCACACTAATACAAGTGCAAAAGTGGTTTCCTGCACCAACACAAGTGCGAAAAGTGGTTTTTCAACACTAACACAAGTGCGAAAAGTGGTTTTTCAACACCAACACAAGTACGAAAAGTGGCTTTTCAACACTAACACAACTGCGAAAAGTGGTTTTTCCACACTAATACAAGTGCAAAAGTGGCTTCCTGCACCAACACAAGTGTGAAAAGTGGTTTTTCAACAATAACACAAGTGCGAAAAGTGGTTTTTCAACACTATCACAAGTGCAAAAAGTGTTTTTTCCACACTAATACAAGTGCAAAAGTGGTTTCCTGCACCAACACAAGTGCGAAAAGTGGTTTTTCAACACTAACACAAGTGCGAAAAGTGGTTTTTCAACACTAACACAAGTGCGAAAAGTGGTTTTTCAACACTAACACAAGTGCGAAAAGTGGTTTTTCCACACTAATACAAGTGCAAAAGTGGTTTCCTGCACCAACACAAGTGCGAAAAGTGGTTTTTCAACACTAACACAAGTGTGAAAAGTGGTTTTTCAACACTAATACAAGTGCGAAAAGTGGTTTTTCAACACTAACACAAGTGCGAAAAGTGGTTTTTCAACACTAACACAAGTGCGAAAAGTGGTTTTTCAACACTAACACAAGTGCGAAAAGTGGTTTTTCCACACTAATACAAGTGCAAAAGTGGTTTCCTGCACCAACACAAGTGCGAAAAGTGGTTTTTCAACACTAACACAAGTGCGAAAAGTGGTTTTTCAACACTAACACAAGTGCGAAAAGTGTTTTTTCCACACTAATACAAGTGCAAAAGTGGTTTCCTGCACCAACACAAGTGCGAAAAGTGGTTTTTCAACACTAACACAAGTGCGAAAAGTGGTTTTTCAACACTAACACAAGTGCAAAAAGTGTTTTTTCCACACTAATACAAGTGCAAAAGTGGTTTCCTGCACCAACACAAGTGCGAAAAGTAGTTTTTCAACACTAACACAAGTGTGAAAAGTGGTTTTTCAACACTAACACAAGTGCGAAAAGTGGTTTTTCAACACTAACACAAGTGCGAAAAGTGGTTTTTCCACACTAATACAAGTGCAAAAGTGGTTTCCTGCACCAACACAAGTGCGAAAAGTGGTTTTTCAACACTAACACAAGTGCGAAAAGTGGTTTTTCAACACTAACACAAGTGCAAAAAGTGTTTTTTCCACACTAATACAAGTGCAAAAGTGGTTTCCTGCAAGAACACAAGTGCGAAAAGTGGTTTTTCAACACTAACACAAGTGCGAAAAGTGGTTTTTCAACACTAACACAAGTGCGAAAAGTGGTTTTTCAACACTAACACAAGTGTGAAAAGTGGTTTTTTCCACACTAATACAAGTGCAAAAGTGGTTTCCTGCACCAACACAAGTGCGAAAAGTGGTTTTTCAACACTAACACAAGTGCGAAAAGTGGTTTTTCAACACTAATACAAGTGCAAAAAGTGGTTTTTCAACACTAACACAAGTGCGAAAAGTGGTTTTTCAACACTAACACAAGTGCGAAAAGTGGTTTTTCCACACTAATACAAGTGCAAAAGTGGTTTCCTGCACCAACACAAGTGCGAAAAGTGGTTTTTCAACACTAACACAAGTGCGAAAAGTGGTTTTTCAACACTAACACAAGTGCGAAAAGTGTTTTTTCCACACTAATACAAGTGCAAAAGTGGTTTCCTGCACCAACACAAGTGCGAAAAGTGGTTTTTCAACACTAACACAAGTGCGAAAAGTGGTTTTTCAACACTAACACAAGTGCAAAAAGTGTTTTTTCCACACTAATACAAGTGCAAAAGTGGTTTCCTGCACCAACACAGGTGCGAAAAGTGGTTTTTCAACACTAACACAAGTGCGAAAAGTGGTTTTTCAACACTAACACAAGTGCGAAAAGTGGTTTTTCAACACTAACACAAGTGCAAAAAGTGGTTTTTCCACATTAATACAAGTGCAAAAGTGGTTTCCTGCACGAACACAAGTGCGAAAAGTGGTTTTTCAACACTAACACAAGTGCGAAAAGTGTTTTTTCCACACTAATACAAGTGCAAAAGTGGTTTCCTGCACCAACACAAGTGCGAAAAGTGGTTTTTCAACACTAACACAAGTGCAAAAAGTGTTTTTTCCACACTAATACAAGTGCAAAAGTGGTTTCCTGCACCAACACAAGTGCGAAAAGTGGTTTTTCAACACTAACACAAGTGCGAAAAGTGGTTTTTCAACACTAACACAAGTGCGAAAAGTGGTTTTTCAACACTAACACAAGTGCGAAAAGTGGTTTTTCAACACTAATACAAGTGCAAAGTGGTTTCCTGCACCAACACAAGTGCGAAAAGTGGTTTTCAACACTAACACAAGTGCGAAAAGTGGTTTTTCAACACTAATACAAGTGCGAAAAGTGGTTTTTCAACACTAACATAAGTGCGAAAAGTGGTTTTTCAACAGTAACACAAGTGCGAAAAGTGGTTTTTCCACACTAATACAAGTGCAAAAGTGGTTTCCTGCACCAACACAAGTGTGAAAAGTGGTTTTTCAAAACTAACACAAGTGCGAAAAGTGGTTTTTCAACACTAACACAAGTGCGAAAAGTGTTTTTTCCACACTAATACAAGTGCAAAAGTGGTTTCCTGCACCAACACAAGTGCGAAAAGTGGTTTTTCAACACTAACACAAGTGCGAAAAGTGGTTTTTCAACACTAACACAAATGCGAAAAGTGGTTTTTCCACACTAATACAAGTGCAAAAGTGGTTTCCTGCACCAACACAAGTGCAAAAAGTGGTTTTTCAACACTAACACAAGTGTGAAAAGTGGTTTTTCAACACTAATACAAGTGCGAAAAGTGGTTTTTCAACACTAACACAAGTGCGAAAAGTGGTTTTTCAACACTAACACAAGTGCGAAAAGTGGTTTTTCAACACTAACACAAGTGCGAAAAGTGGTTTTTCCACACTAATACAAGTGCAAAAGTGGTTGCCTGCACCAACACAAGTGCGAAAAGTGGTTTTTCAACACTAACACAAGTGCGAAAAGTGGTTTTTCAACACTAACACAAGTGCGAAAAGTGTTTTTTCCACACTAATACAAGTGCAAAAGTGGTTTCCTGCACCAACACAAGTGCGAAAAGTGGTTTTTCAACACTAACACAAGTGCGAAAAGTGGTTTTTCAACACTAACACAAGTGCAAAAAGTGTTTTTTCCACACTAATACAAGTGCAAAAGTGGTTTCCTGCACCAACACAAGTGCGAAAAGTAGTTTTTCAACACTAACACAAGTGTGAAAAGTGGTTTTTCAACACTAACACAAGTGCGAAAAGTGGTTTTTCAACACTAACACAAGTGCGAAAAGTGGTTTTTCCACACTAATACAAGTGCAAAAGTGGTTTCCTGCACCAACACAAGTGCGAAAAGTGGTTTTTCAACACTAACACAAGTGCGAAAAGTGGTTTTTCAACACTAACACAAGTGCAAAAAGGGTTTTTTCCACACTAATACAAGTGCAAAAGTGGTTTCCTGCAAGAACACAAGTGCGAAAAGTGGTTTTTCAACACTAACACAAGTGCGAAAAGTGGTTTTTCAACACTAACACAAGTGCGAAAAGTGGTTTTTCAACACTAACACAAGTGCGAAAAGTGGTTTTTTCCACACTAATACAAGTGCAAAAGTGGTTTCCTGCACCAACACAAGTGCGAAAAGTGGTTTTTCAACACTAACACAGGTGCGAAAAGTGGTTTTTCAACACTAATACAAGTGCAAAAAGTGGTTTTTCAACACTAACACAAGTGCGAAAAGTGGTTTTTCAACACTAATACAAGTGCAAAAGTGGTTTCCTGCACCAACACAGGTGCGAAAAGTGGTTTTTCAACACTAATACAAGTGCAAAAAGTGGTTTTTCAACACTAACACAAGTGCAAAAAGTGTTTTTTCCACACTAATACAAGTGCAAAAGTGGTTTCCTGCACCAACACAGGTGCGAAAAGTGGTTTTTCAACACTAACACAAGTGCGAAAAGTGGTTTTTCAACACTAACACAAGTGCGAAAAGTGGTTTTTCAACACTAACACAAGTGCGAAAAGTGGTTTTTCCACATTAATACAAGTGCAAAAGTGGTTTCCTGCACCAACACAAGTGCGAAAAGTGGTTTTTCAACACTAACACAAGTGCGAAAAGTGTTTTTTCCACACTAATACAAGTGCAAAAGTGGTTTCCTGCACCAACACAAGTGCGAAAAGTGGTTTTTCAACACTAACACAAGTGCAAAAAGTGTTTTTTCCACACTAATACAAGTGCAAAAGTGGTTTCCTGCACCAACACAAGTGCGAAAAGTGGTTTTTCAACACTAACACAAGTGCGAAAAGTGGTTTTTCAACACTAACACAAGTGCGAAAAGTGGTTTTTCAACACTAACACAAGTGCGAAAAGTGGTTTTTCAACACTAATACAAGTGCAAAGTGGTTTCCTGCACCAACACAAGTGCGAAAAGTGGTTTTCAACACTAACACAAGTGCGAAAAGTGGTTTTTCAACACTAATACAAGTGCGAAAAGTGGTTTTTCAACACTAACATAAGTGCGAAAAGTGGTTTTTCAACAGTAACACAAGTGCGAAAAGTGGTTTTTCCACACTAATACAAGTGCAAAAGTGGTTTCCTGCACCAACACAAGTGTGAAAAGTGGTTTTTCAAAACTAACACAAGTGCGAAAAGTGGTTTTTCAAAACTAACAAGTGCGAAAAGTGGTTTTTCAACACTAACACAAGTGCGAAAAGTGTTTTTTCCACACTAATACAAGTGCAAAAGTGGTTTCCTGCACCAACACAAGTGCGAAAAGTGGTTTTTCAACACTAACACAAGTGCGAAAAGTGGTTTTTCAACACTAACACAAATGCGAAAAGTGGTTTTTCCACACTAATACAAGTGCAAAAGTGGTTTCCTGCACCAACACAAGTGCAAAAAGTGGTTTTTCAACACTAACACAAGTGCGAAAAGTGGTTTTTCAACACTAACACAAGTGCAAAAAGTGTTTTTTCCACACTAATACAAGTGCAAAAGTGGTTTCCTGCACCAACACAAGTGCGAAAAGTGGTTTTTCAACACTAACACAAGTGCGAAAAGTGGTTTTTCAACACTAACACAAGTGCGAAAAGTGGTTTTTCCACATTAATACAAGTGCAAAAGTGGTTTCCTGCACCAACACAAGTGCGAAAAGTGGTTTATCAACAGTAACACAAGTGCGAAAAGTGGTTTTTCAACACTAACACAAGTGCGAAAAGTGGTTTTTCCACACTAATACAAGTGCAAAAGTGGTTTCCTGCACCAACACAAGTGCGAAAAGTGGTTTTTCAACACTAACACAAGTGCGAAAAGTGGTTTTTCAACACTAATACAAGTGCGAAAAGTGGTTTTTCAACACTAACACAAGTGCAAAAAGTGGTTTTTCAACAATAACACAAGTGCGAAATGTGTTTTTTCCACACTAATACAAGTGCAAAAGTGGTTTCCTGCACCAACACAAGTGCGAAAAGTGGTTTTTCAACACTAACACAAGTGCGAAAAGTGGTTTTTCAACACTAACACAAGTGCAAAAAGTGTTTTTTCCACACTAATACAAGTGCAAAAGTGGTTTCCTGCACCAACACAAGTGCGAAAAGTGGTTTTTCAACACTAACACAAGTGCGAAAAGTGGTTTTTCAACACTAACACAAGTGTGAAAAGTGGTTTTTCAACACTAACACAAGTGCGAAAAGTGGTTTTTCAACACTAACACAAGTGCGAAAAGTGGTTTTTCCACACTAATACAAGTGCAAAAGTGGTTTTTCAACACTAACACAAGTGCGAAAAGTGGTTTTTCAACACTAATACAAGTGCGAAAAGTGGTTTTTCAACACTAACACAAGTGCGAAAAGTGGTTTTTCAACACTAACACAAGTGCGAAAAGTGGTTTTTCAACACTAACACAAGTGCGAAAAGTGGTTTTTCCACACTAATACAAGTGCAAAAGTGGTTTCCTGCACCAACACAAGTGCGAAAAGTGGTTTTTCAACACTAACACAAGTGCGAAAAGTGGTTTTTCAACACTAACAGAAGTGTGAAAAGTGTTTTTTCCACACTAATACAAGTGCAAAAGTGGTTTCCTGCACCAACACAAGTGCGAAAAGTGGTTTTTCAACACTAACACAAGTGCGAAAAGTGGTTTTTCAACACTAATACAAGTGCAAAAGTGGTTTCCTGCACCAACACAAGTGCGAAAAGTGGTTTTTCTACACTAACACAAGTGCAAAAAGTGGTTTTTCAACACTAACACAAGTGCGAAAAGTGTTTTTTCCACACTAATACAAGTGCAAAAGTGGTTTCCTGCACCAACACAAGTGCGAAAAGTGGTTTTTCAACACTAACACAAGTGCGAAAAGTGGTTTTTCAACACTAACACAAGTGCGAAAAGTGGTTTTTCCACACTAATACAAGTGCAAAAGTGGTTTCCTGCACCAACACAAGTGCGAAAAGTGGTTTTTCAACACTAACTCAAGTGCGAAAAGTGGTTTTTCAACACTAACACAAGTGCGAAAAGTGGTTTTTCAACACTAACACAAGTGCGAAAAGTGGTTTTTCCACACTAATACAAGTGCAAAGTGGTTTCCTGCACCAACACAAGTGCGAAAAGTGGTTTTTCAACACTAACACAAGTGCGAAAAGTGGTTTTTCAACAGTAATACAAGTGCGAAAAGTGGTTTTTCAACACTAACATAAGTGCGAAAAGTGGTTTTTCAACACTAACACAAGTGCGAAAAGTGGTTTTTCCACACTAATACAAGGGCAAAAGTGGTTTCCTGCACCAACACAAGTGCGAAAAGTGGTTTTTCAAAACTAACACAAGTGCGAAAAGTGGTTTTTCAACACTAACACAAGTGCGAAAAGTGTTTTTTCCACACTAATACAAGTGCAAAAGTGGTTTCCTGCACCAACACAAGTGCGAAAAGTGGTTTTTCAACACTAACACAAGTGCGAAAAGTGGTTTTTCAACACTAACACAAGTGCGAAAAGTGGTTTTTCCACACTAATACAAGTGCAAAAGTGGTTTCCTGCACCAACACAAGTGCGAAAAGTGGTTTTTCAACACTAACACAAGTGCGAAAAGTGGTTTTTCAACACTAACACAAGTGCGAAAAGTGTTTTTTCCACATTAATACAAGTGCAAAAGTGGTTTCCTGCACCAACACAAGTGCGAAAAGTGGTTTTTCAACACAAACACAAGTGCAAAAAGTGGTTTTTCAACAGTAACACAAGTGTGAAAAGTGGTTTTTCAACACTAACACAAGTGCGAAAAGTGGTTTTTCAACACTAATACAAGTGCGAAAAGTGGTTTTTCAACACTAACACAAGTGCGAAAAGTGGTTTTTCAACACTAACACAAGTGCGAAAAGTGGTTTTTCAACACTAATACAAGTGCGAAAAGTGGTTTTTCAACACTAACACAAGTGCGAAAAGTGGTTTTTCAACACTAACACAAGTGCGAAAAGTGGTTTTTCAACACTAACACAAGTGCGAAAAGTGGTTTTTCAACACTAACACAAGTGCGAAAAGTGGTTTTTCCACACTAATACAAGTGCAAAAGTGGTTTCCTGCACCAACACAAGTGCGAAAAGTGGTTTTTCAACACTAACACAAGTGCGAAAAGTGGTTTTTCAACACTAACACAAGTGCGAAAAGTGGTTTTTCCACACTAATACAAGTGCAAAAGTGGTTTCCTGCACCAACACAAGTGCGAAAAGTGGTTTTTCAACACTAACACAAGTGCGAAAAGTGGTTTTTCAACACTAACACAAGTGCGAAAAGTGTTTTTTCCACATTAATACAAGTGCAAAAGTGGTTTCCTGCACCAACACAAGTGCGAAAAGTGGTTTTTCAACACTAACACAAGTGCGAAAAGTGGTTTTTCAACACTAACACAAGTGCAAAAAGTGTTTTTTCCACACTAATACAAGTGCAAAAGTGGTTTCCTGCACCAACACAAGTGCGAAAAGTAGTTTTTCAACACTAACACAAGTGTGAAAAGTGGTTTTTCAACACTAACACAAGTGCGAAAAGTGGTTTTTCAACACTAACACAAGTGCGAAAAGTGGTTTTTCCACACTAATACAAGTGCAAAAGTGGTTTCCTGCACCAACACAAGTGCGAAAAGTGGTTTTTCAACACTAACACAAGTGCGAAAAGTGGTTTTTCAACACTAACACAAGTGCAAAAAGTGTTTTTTCCACACTAATACAAGTGCAAAAGTGGTTTCCTGCAAGAACACAAGTGCGAAAAGTGGTTTTTCAACACTAACACAAGTGCGAAAAGTGGTTTTTCAACACTAACACAAGTGCGAAAAGTGGTTTTTCAACACTAACACAAGTGCGAAAAGTGGTTTTTTCCACACTAATACAAGTGCAAAAGTGGTTTCCTGCACCAACACAAGTGCGAAAAGTGGTTTTTCAACACTAACACAAGTGCGAAAAGTGGTTTTTCAACACTAATACAAGTGCAAAAAGTGGTTTTTCAACACTAACACAAGTGCGAAAAGTGGTTTTTCAACACTAACACAAGTGCGAAAAGTGGTTTTTCCACACTAATACAAGTGCAAAAGTGGTTTCCTGCACCAACACAAGTGCGAAAAGTGGTTTTTCAACACTAACACAAGTGCGAAAAGTGGTTTTTCAACACTAACACAAGTGCGAAAAGTGTTTTTTCCACACTAATACAAGTGCAAAAGTGGTTTCCTGCACCAACACAAGTGCGAAAAGTGGTTTTTCAACACTAACACAAGTGCGAAAAGTGGTTTTTCAACACTAACACAAGTGCAAAAAGTGTTTTTTCCACACTAATACAAGTGCAAAAGTGGTTTCCTGCACCAACACAGGTGCGAAAAGTGGTTTTTCAACACTAACACAAGTGCGAAAAGTGGTTTTTCAACACTAACACAAGTGCGAAAAGTGGTTTTTCAACACTAACACAAGTGCGAAAAGTGGTTTTTCCACACTAATACAAGTGCAAAAGTGGTTTCCTGCACCAACACAAGTGCGAAAAGTGGTTTTTCAACACTAACACAAGTGCGAAAAGTGTTTTTTCCACACTAATACAAGTGCAAAAGTGGTTTCCTGCACCAACACAAGTGCGAAAAGTGGTTTTTCAACACTAACACAAGTGCAAAAAGTGTTTTTTCCACACTAATACAAGTGCAAAAGTGGTTTCCTGCACCAACACAAGTGCGAAAAGTGGTTTTTCAACACTAACACAAGTGCGAAAAGTGGTTTTTCAACACTAACACAAGTGCGAAAAGTGGTTTTTCAACACTAACACAAGTGCGAAAAGTGGTTTTTCAACACTAATACAAGTGCAAAGTGGTTTCCTGCACCAACACAAGTGCGAAAAGTGGTTTTCAACACTAACACAAGTGCGAAAAGTGGTTTTTCAACACTAATACAAGTGCGAAAAGTGGTTTTTCAACAGTAACAAGTGCGAAAAGTGGTTTTTCCACACTAATACAAGTGCAAAAGTGGTTTCCTGCACCAACACAAGTGTGAAAAGTGGTTTTTCAAAACTAACACAAGTGCGAAAAGTGGTTTTTCAACACTAACACAAGTGCGAAAAGTGTTTTTTCCACACTAATACAAGTGCAAAAGTGGTTTCCTGCACCAACACAAGTGCGAAAAGTGGTTTTTCAACACTAACACAAGTGCGAAAAGTGGTTTTTCAACACTAACACAAATGCGAAAAGTGGTTTTTCCACACTAATACAAGTGCAAAAGTGGTTTCCTGCACCAACACAAGTGCAAAAAGTGGTTTTTCAACACTAACACAAGTGCGAAAAGTGGTTTTTCAACACTAACACAGGTACAAAAAGTGTTTTTTCCACACTAATACAAGTGCAAAAGTGGTTTCCTGCACCAACACAAGTGCGAAAAGTGGTTTTTCAACACTAACACAAGTGCGAAAAGTGGTTTTTCAACACTAACACAAGTGCGAAAAGTGGTTTTTCCACACTAATACAAGTGCAAAGTGGTTTCCTGCACCAACACAAGTGCGAAAAGTGGTTTTTCAACACTAACACAAGTGCGAAAAGTGGTTTTTCAACACTAATACAAGTGCGAAAAGTGGTTTTTCAACACTAACATAAGTGCGAAAAGTGGTTTTTCAACACTAACACAAGTGCGAAAAGTGGTTTTTCCACACTAATACAAGGGCAAAAGTGGTTTCCTGCACCAACACAAGTGCGAAAAGTGGTTTTTCAAAACTAACACAAGTGCGAAAAGTGGTTTTTCAACACTAACACAAGTGCGAAAAGTGTTTTTTCCACACTAATACAAGTGCAAAAGTGGTTTCCTGCACCAACACAAGTGCGAAAAGTGGTTTTTCAACACTAACACAAGTGCGAAAAGTGGTTTTTCAACACTAACACAAGTGCGAAAAGTGGTTTTTCCACACTAATACAAGTGCAAAAGTGGTTTCCTGCACCAACACAAGTGCGAAAAGTGGTTTTTCAACACTAACTCAAGTGCGAAAAGTGGTTTTTCAACACTAACACAAGTGCGAAAAGTGGTTTTTCAACACTAACACAAGTGCGAAAAGTGGTTTTTCCACACTAATACAAGTGCAAAGTGGTTTCCTGCACCAACACAAGTGCGAAAAGTGGTTTTTCAACACTAACACAAGTGCGAAAAGTGGTTTTTCAACAGTAATACAAGTGCGAAAAGTGGTTTTTCAACACTAACATAAGTGCGAAAAGTGGTTTTTCAACACTAACACAAGTGCGAAAAGTGGTTTTTCCACACTAATACAAGGGCAAAAGTGGTTTCCTGCACCAACACAAGTGCGAAAAGTGGTTTTTCAAAACTAACACAAGTGCGAAAAGTGGTTTTTCAACACTAACACAAGTGCGAAAAGTGTTTTTTCCACACTAATACAAGTGCAAAAGTGGTTTCCTGCACCAACACAAGTGCGAAAAGTGGTTTTTCAACACTAACACAAGTGCGAAAAGTGGTTTTTCAACACTAACACAAGTGCGAAAAGTGGTTTTTCCACACTAATACAAGTGCAAAAGTGGTTTCCTGCACCAACACAAGTGCGAAAAGTGGTTTTTCAACACTAACACAAGTGCGAAAAGTGGTTTTTCAACACTAACACAAGTGCGAAAAGTGTTTTTTCCACATTAATACAAGTGCAAAAGTGGTTTCCTGCACCAACACAAGTGCGAAAAGTGGTTTTTCAACACAAACACAAGTGCAAAAAGTGGTTTTTCAACAGTAACACAAGTGTGAAAAGTGGTTTTTCAACACTAACACAAGTGCGAAAAGTGGTTTTTCAACACTAATACAAGTGCGAAAAGTGGTTTTTCAACACTAACACAAGTGCGAAAAGTGGTTTTTCAACACTAACACAAGTGCGAAAAGTGGTTTTTCAACACTAATACAAGTGCGAAAAGTGGTTTTTCAACACTAACACAAGTGCGAAAAGTGGTTTTTCAACACTAACACAAGTGCGAAAAGTGGTTTTTCAACACTAACACAAGTGCGAAAAGTGGTTTTTCCACACTAATACAAGTGCAAAAGTGGTTTCCTGCACCAACACAAGTGCGAAAAGTGGTTTTTCAACACTAACACAAGTGCGAAAAGTGGTTTTTCAACACTAACACAAGTGCGAAAAGTGGTTTTTCCACACTAATACAAGTGCAAAAGTGGTTTCCTGCACCAACACAAGTGCGAAAAGTGGTTTTTCAACACTAACACAAGTGCGAAAAGTGGTTTTTCAACACTAACACAAGTGCGAAAAGTGTTTTTTCCACATTAATACAAGTGCAAAAGTGGTTTCCTGCACCAACACAAGTGCGAAAAGTGGTTTTTCAACACTAACACAAGTGCGAAAAGTGGTTTTTCAACACTAACACAAGTGCAAAAAGTGTTTTTTCCACACTAATACAAGTGCAAAAGTGGTTTCCTGCACCAACACAAGTGCGAAAAGTAGTTTTTCAACACTAACACAAGTGTGAAAAGTGGTTTTTCAACACTAACACAAGTGCGAAAAGTGGTTTTTCAACACTAACACAAGTGCGAAAAGTGTTTTTTCCACACTAATACAAGTGCAAAAGTGGTTTCCTGCACCAACACAAGTGCGAAAAGTGGTTTTTCAACACTAACACAAGTGCGAAAGTGGTTTTTCAACACTAACACAAGTGCAAAAAGTGTTTTTTCCACACTAATACAAGTGCAAAAGTGGTTTCCTGCAAGAACACAAGTGCGAAAAGTGGTTTTTCAACACTAACACAAGTGCGAAAAGTGGTTTTTCAACACTAACACAAGTGCGAAAAGTGGTTTTTCAACACTAACACAAGTGCGAAAAGTGGTTTTTTCCACACTAATACAAGTGCAAAAGTGGTTTCCTGCACCAACACAAGTGCGAAAAGTGGTTTTTCAACACTAACACAAGTGCGAAAAGTGGTTTTTCAACACTAATACAAGTGCAAAAAGTGGTTTTTCAACACTAACACAAGTGCGAAAAGTGGTTTTTCAACACTAACACAAGTGCGAAAAGTGGTTTTTTCCACACTAATACAAGTGCAAAAGTGGTTTCCTGCACCAACACAAGTGCGAAAAGTGGTTTTCAACACTAACACAAGTGCGAAAAGTGGTTTTCAACACTAACACAAGTGCGAAAAGTGTTTTTCCACACTAATACAAGTGCAAAAGTGGTTTCCTGCACCAACACAAGTGCGAAAAGTGGTTTTTTTTCAACACTAACACAAGTGCGAAAAGTGGTTTTTCAACACTAACACAAGTGCGAAAAGTGGTTTTTCAACACTAACACAAGTGCGAAAAAGTGGTTTTTCCACACTAATACAAGTGCAAAAGTGGTTTCCTGCACCAACACAAGTGCGAAAAGTGGTTTTTCAACACTAACACAAGTGCGAAAAGTGTTTTTTCCACACTAATACAAGTGCAAAAGTGGTTTCCTGCACCAACACAAGTGCGAAAAGTGGTTTTTCAACACTAACACAAGTGCAAAAAGTGTTTTTTCCACACTAATACAAGTGCAAAAGTGGTTTCCTGCACCAACACAAGTGCGAAAAGTGGTTTTTCAACACTAACACAAGTGCGAAAAGTGGTTTTTCAACACTAACACAAGTGCGAAAAGTGGTTTTTCAACACTAACACAAGTGCGAAAAGTGGTTTTTCAACACTAATACAAGTGCAAAGTGGTTTCCTGCACCAACACAAGTGCGAAAAGTGGTTTTCAACACTAACACAAGTGCGAAAAGTGGTTTTTCAACACTAATACAAGTGCGAAAAGTGGTTTTTCAACAGTAACACAAGTGCGAAAAGTGGTTTTTCCACACTAATACAAGTGCAAAAGTGGTTTCCTGCACCAACACAAGTGTGAAAAGTGGTTTTTCAAAACTAACACAAGTGCGAAAAGTGGTTTTTCAACACTAACACAAGTGCGAAAAGTGTTTTTTCCACACTAATACAAGTGCAAAAGTGGTTTCCTGCACCAACACAAGTGCGAAAAGTGGTTTTTCAACACTAACACAAGTGCGAAAAGTGGTTTTTCAACACTAACACAAATGCGAAAAGTGGTTTTTCCACACTAATACAAGTGCAAAAGTGGTTTCCTGCACCAACACAAGTGCAAAAAGTGGTTTTTCAACACTAACACAAGTGCGAAAAGTGGTTTTTCAACACTAACACAGGTGCAAAAAGTGTTTTTTCCACACTAATACAAGTGCAAAAGTGGTTTCCTGCACCAACACAAGTGCGAAAAGTGGTTTTTCAACACTAACACAAGTGCGAAAAGTGGTTTTTCAACACTAACACAAGTGCGAAAAGTGGTTTTTCCACACTAATACAAGTGCAAAGTGGTTTCCTGCACCAACACAAGTGCGAAAAGTGGTTTTTCAACACTAACACAAGTGCGAAAAGTGGTTTTTCAACACTAATACAAGTGCGAAAAGTGGTTTTTCAACACTAACATAAGTGCGAAAAGTGGTTTTTCAACACTAACACAAGTGCGAAAAGTGGTTTTTCCACACTAATACAAGGGCAAAAGTGGTTTCCTGCACCAACACAAGTGCGAAAAGTGGTTTTTCAAAACTAACACAAGTGCGAAAAGTGGTTTTTCAACACTAACACAAGTGCGAAAAGTGTTTTTTCCACACTAATACAAGTGCAAAAGTGGTTTCCTGCACCAACACAAGTGCGAAAAGTGGTTTTTCAACACTAACACAAGTGCGAAAAGTGGTTTTTCAACACTAACACAAGTGCGAAAAGTGGTTTTTCCACACTAATACAAGTGCAAAAGTGGTTTCCTGCACCAACACAAGTGCGAAAAGTGGTTTTTCAACACTAACACAAGTGCGAAAAGTGGTTTTTCAACACTAACACAAGTGCAAAAAGTGTTTTTTCCACATTAATACAAGTGCAAAAGTGGTTTCCTGCACCAACACAAGTGCGAAAAGTGGTTTTTCAACACAAACACAAGTGCGAAAAGTGGTTTTTCAACAGTAACACAAGTGCGAAAAGTGGTTTTTCAACACTAACACAAGTGCGAAAAGTGGTTTTTCCACACTAATACAAGTGCAAAAGTGGTTTCCTGCACCAACACAAGTGCGAAAAGTGGTTTTTCAACACGAACCCAAGTGCGAAAAGTGGTTTTTCAACACTAATACAAGTGCGAAAAGTGGTTTTTCAACACTAACACAAGTGCAAAAAGTGGTTTTTCAACACTAACACAAGTGCGAAATGTGTTTTTTCCACACTAATACAAGTGCAAAAGTGGTTTCCTGCACCAACACAAGTGCAAAAAGTGGTTTTTCAACACTAACACAAGTGCGAAAAGTGGTTTTTCAACACTAACACAAGTGCAAAAAGTGTTTTTTCCACACTAATACAAGTGCAAAAGTGGTTTCCTGCACCAACACAAGTGCGAAAAGTGGTTTTTCAACACTAACACAAGTGCGAAAAGTGGTTTTTCAACACTAACACAAGTGCGAAAAGTGGTTTTTCAACACTAACACAAGTGCGAAAAGTGGTTTTTCAACACTAACACAAGTGCGAAAAATGGTTTTTCCACACTAATACAAGTGCAAAAGTGGTTTTTCAACACTAACACAAGTGCGAAAAGTGGTTTTTCAACACTAATACAAGTGCGAAAAGTGGTTTTTCAACACAAACACAAGTGCGAAAAGTGGTTTTTCAACACTAACACAAGTGCGAAAAGTGGTTTTTCAACACTAACACAAGTGCGAAAAGTGGTTTTTCCACACTAATACAAGTGCAAAAGTGGTTTCCTGCACCAACACAAGTGCGAAAAGTGGTTTTTCAACACTAACACAAGTGCGAAAAGTGGTTTTTCAACACTAACACAAGTGTGAAAAGTGTTTTTTCCACACTAATACAAGTGCAAAAGTGGTTTCCTGCACCAACACAAGTGCGAAAAGTGGTTTTTCAACACTAACACAAGTGCGAAAAGTGGTTTTTCAACACTAATACAAGTGCAAAAGTGGTTTCCTGCACCAACACAAGTGCGAAAAGTGGTTTTTCTACACTAACACAAGTGCGAAAAGTGGTTTTTCAACACTAACACAAGTGCGAAAAGTGTTTTTTCCACACTAATACAAGTGCAAAAGTGGTTTCCTGCACCAACACAAGTGCGAAAAGTGGTTTTTCAACACTAACACAAGTGCGAAAAGTTGTTTTTCAACACTAACACAAGTGCGAAAAGTGGTTTTTCCACACTAATACAAGTGCAAAAGTGGTTTCCTGCACCAACACAAGTGCGAAAAGTGGTTTTTCAACACTAACTCAAGTGCGAAAAGTGGTTTTTCAACACTAACACAAGTGCAAAAAGTGTTTTTTCCACACTAATACAAGTGCAAAAGTGGTTTCCTGCACCAACACAAGTGCGAAAAGTGGTTTTTCAACACTAACACAAGTGCGAAAAGTGGTTTTTCAACACTAACACAAGTGCGAAAAGTGGTTTTTCAACACTAACACAAGTGCGAAAAGTGGTTTTTCCACACTAATACAAGTGCAAAGTGGTTTCCTGCACCAACACAAGTGCGAAAAGTGGTTTTTCAACACTAACACAAGTGCGAAAAGTGGTTTTTCAACACTAATACAAGTGCGAAAAGTGGTTTTTCAACACTAACATAAGTGCGAAAAGTGGTTTTTCAACACTAACACAAGTGCGAAAAGTGGTTTTTCCACACTAATACAAGGGCAAAAGTGGTTTCCTGCACCAACACAAGTGCGAAAAGTGGTTTTTCAAAACTAACTCAAGTGCGAAAAGTGGTTTTTCAACACTAACACAAGTGCGAAAAGTGTTTTTTCCACACTAATACAAGTGCAAAAGTGGTTTCCTGCACCAACACAAGTGCGAAAAGTGGTTTTTCAACACTAACACAAGTGCGAAAAGTGGTTTTTCAACACTAACACAAGTGCGAAAAGTGGTTTTTCCACACTAATACAAGTGCAAAAGTGGTTTCCTGCACCAACACAAGTGCGAAAAGTGGTTTTTCAACACTAACACAAGTGCGAAAAGTGGTTTTTCAACACTAACACAAGTGCGAAAAGTGTTTTTTCCACATTAATACAAGTGCAAAAGTGGTTTCCTGCACCAACACAAGTGCGAAAAGTGGTTTTTCAACACAAACACAAGTGCAAAAAGTGGTTTTTCAACAGTAACACAAGTGTGAAAAGTGGTTTTTCAACACTAACACAAGTGCGAAAAGTGGTTTTTCCACACTAATACAAGTGAAAAGTGGTTTCCTGCACCAACACAAGTGCGAAAAGTGGTTTTTCAACATTAACACAAGTGCGAAAAGTGGTTTTTCAACACTAATACAAGTGCGAAAAGTGGTTTTTCAACACTAACACAAGTGCGAAAAGTGGTTTTTCAACACTAACACAAGTGCAAAAAGTGGTTTTTCAACACTAACACAAGTGCGAAAAGTGTTTTTTCCACACTAATACAAGTGCAAAAGTGGTTTCCTGCACCAACACAAGTGCGAAAAGTGGTTTTTCAACACTAACACAAGTGCAAAAAGTGTTTTTTCCACACTAATACAAGTGCAAAAGTGGTTTCCTGCACCAACACAAGTGCGAAAAGTGGTTTTTCAACACTAACACAAGTGCGAAAAGTGTATTTTCAACACTAACACAAGTGCGAAAAGTGGTTTTTCAACACTAACACAAGTGCGAAAAATGGTTTTTCAACACTAACACAAGTGCGAAAAGTGGTTTTTCCACACTAATACAAGTGCAAAAGTGGTTTTTCAACACTAACACAAATGCGAAAAGTGGTTTTTCAACACTAATACAAGTGCGAAAAGTGGTTTTTCAACACTAACACAAGTGCGAAAAGTGGTTTTTCAACACTAACACAAGTGCGAAAAGTGGTTTTTCAACACTAACACAAGTGCGAAAAGTGGTTTTTCCACACTAATACAAGTGCAAAAGTGGTTTCCTGCACCAACACAAGTGCGAAAAGTGGTTTTTCAACACTAACACAAGTGCGAAAAGTGGTTTTTCAACACTAACACAAGTGTGAAAAGTGTTTTTTCCACACTAATACAAGTGCAAAAGTGGTTTCCTGCACCAACACAAGTGCGAAAAGTGGTTTTTCAACACTAACACAAGTGCGAAAAGTGGTTTTTCAACACTAATACAAGTGCAAAAGTGGTTTCCTGCACCAACACAAGTGCGAAAAGTGGTTTTTCTACACTAACACAAGTGCGAAAAGTGGTTTTTCAACACTAACACAAGTGCGAAAAGTGTTTTTTCCACACTAATACAAGTGCAAAAGTGGTTTCCTGCACCAACACAAGTGCGAAAAGTGGTTTTTCAACACTAACACAAGTGCGAAAAGTGGTTTTTCAACACTAACACAAGTGCGAAAAGTGGTTTTTCCACACTAATACAAGTGCAAAAGTGGTTTCCTGCACCAACACAAGTGCGAAAAGTGGTTTTTCAACACTAACTCAAGTGCGAAAAGTGGTTTTTCAACACTAACACAAGTGCAAAAAATGTTTTTTCCACACTAATACAAGTGCAAAAGTGGTTTCCTGCACCAACACAAGTGCGAAAAGTGGTTTTTCAACACTAACACAAGTGCGAAAAGTGGTTTTTCAACACTAACACAAGTGCGAAAAGTGGTTTTTCAACACTAACACAAGTGCGAAAAGTGGTTTTTCCACACTAATACAAGTGCAAAGTGGTTTCCTGCACCAACACAAGTGCGAAAAGTGGTTTTTCAACACTAACACAAGTGCGAAAAGTGGTTTTTCAACACTAACACAAGTGCGAAAAGTGTTTTTTCCACACTAATACAAGTGCAAAAGTGGTTTCCTGCACCAACACAACTGCGAAAAGTGGTTTTTCAACACTAACACAAGTGCGAAAAGTGGTTTTTCAACACTAACACAAGTGCGAAAAGTGTTTTTTCCACACTAATACAAGTGCAAAAGTGGTGTCCTGCACCAACACAAGTGCGAAAAGTGGTTTTTCAACACTAACACAATTGCGAAAAGTGGTTTTTCAACACTAACACAAGTGCGAAAAGTGGTTTTTCAACACTAACACAAGTACGAAAAGTGGTTTTTCAACACTAACACAACTGCGAAAAGTGGTTTTTCCACACTAATACAAGTGCAAAAGTGGCTTCCTGCACCAACACAAGTGTGAAAAGTGGTTTTTCAACAATAACACAAGTGCGAAAAGTGGTTTTTCAACACTATCACAAGTGCAAAAAGTGTTTTTTCCACACTAATACAAGTGCAAAAGTGGTTTCCTGCACCAACACAAGTGCGAAAAGTGGTTTTTCAACACTAACACAAGTGCGAAAAGTGGTTTTTCAACACTAACACAAGTGCGAAAAGTGGTTTTTCAACACTAACACAAGTGCGAAAAGTGGTTTTTCCACACTAATACAAGTGCAAAAGTGGTTTCCTGCACCAACACAAGTGCGAAAAGTGGTTTTTCAACACTAACACAAGTGTGAAAAGTGGTTTTTCAACACTAATACAAGTGCGAAAAGTGGTTTTTCAACACTAACACAAGTGCGAAAAGTGGTTTTTCAACACTAACACAAGTGCGAAAAGTGGTTTTTCAACACTAACACAAGTGCGAAAAGTGGTTTTTCCACACTAATACAAGTGCAAAAGTGGTTTCCTGCACCAACACAAGTGCGAAAAGTGGTTTTTCAACACTAACACAAGTGCGAAAAGTGGTTTTTCAACACTAACACAAGTGCGAAAAGTGTTTTTTCCACACTAATACAAGTGCAAAAGTGGTTTCCTGCACCAACACAAGTGCGAAAAGTAGTTTTTCAACACTAACACAAGTGTGAAAAGTGGTTTTTCAACACTAACACAAGTGCGAAAAGTGGTTTTTCAACACTAACACAAGTGCGAAAAGTGGTTTTTCCACACTAATACAAGTGCAAAAGTGGTTTCCTGCACCAACACAAGTGCGAAAAGTGGTTTTTCAACACTAACACAAGTGCGAAAAGTGGTTTTTCAACACTAACACAAGTGCAAAAAGTGTTTTTTCCACACTAATACAAGTGCAAAAGTGGTTTCCTGCAAGAACACAAGTGCGAAAAGTGGTTTTTCAACACTAACACAAGTGCGAAAAGTGGTTTTTCAACACTAACACAAGTGCGAAAAGTGGTTTTTCAACACTAACACAAGTGCGAAAAGTGGTTTTTTCCACACTAATACAAGTGCAAAAGTGGTTTCCTGCACCAACACAAGTGCGAAAAGTGGTTTTTCAACACTAACACAAGTGCGAAAAGTGGTTTTTCAACACTAATACAAGTGCAAAAAGTGGTTTTTCAACACTAACACAAGTGCGAAAAGTGGTTTTTCAACACTAACACAAGTGCGAAAAGTGGTTTTTCCACACTAATACAAGTGCAAAAGTGGTTTCCTGCACCAACACAAGTGCGAAAAGTGGTTTTTCAACACTAACACAAGTGCGAAAAGTGTTTTTTCCACACTAATACAAGTGCAAAAGTGGTTTCCTGCACCAACACAAGTGCGAAAAGTGGTTTTTCAACACTAACACAAGTGCGAAAAGTGGTTTTTCAACACTAACACAAGTGCAAAAAGTGTTTTTTCCACACTAATACAAGTGCAAAAGTGGTTTCCTGCACCAACACAGGTGCGAAAAGTGGTTTTTCAACACTAACACAAGTGCGAAAAGTGGTTTTTCAACACTAACACAAGTGCGAAAAGTGGTTTTTCAACACTAACACAAGTGCAAAAAGTGGTTTTTCCACATTAATACAAGTGCAAAAGTGGTTTCCTGCACCAACACAAGTGCGAAAAGTGGTTTTTCAACACTAACACAAGTGCGAAAAGTGTTTTTTCCACACTAATACAAGTGCAAAAGTGGTTTCCTGCACCAACACAAGTGCGAAAAGTGGTTTTTCAACACTAACACAAGTGCAAAAAGTGTTTTTTCCACACTAATACAAGTGCAAAAGTGGTTTCCTGCACCAACACAAGTGCGAAAAGTGGTTTTTCAACACTAACACAAGTGCGAAAAGTGGTTTTTCAACACTAACACAAGTGCGAAAAGTGGTTTTTCAACACTAACACAAGTGCGAAAAGTGGTTTTTCAACACTAATACAAGTGCAAAGTGGTTTCCTGCACCAACACAAGTGCGAAAAGTGGTTTTCAACACTAACACAAGTGCGAAAAGTGGTTTTTCAACACTAATACAAGTGCGAAAAGTGGTTTTTCAACACTAACATAAGTGCGAAAAGTGGTTTTTCAACAGTAACACAAGTGCGAAAAGTGGTGTTTCCACACTAATACAAGTGCAAAAGTGGTTTCCTGCACCAACACAAGTGTGAAAAGTGGTTTTTCAAAACTAACACAAGTGCGAAAAGTGGTTTTTCAACACTAACACAAGTGCGAAAAGTGTTTTTTCCACACTAATACAAGTGCAAAAGTGGTTTCCTGCACCAACACAAGTGCGAAAAGTGGTTTTTCAACACTAACACAAGTGCGAAAAGTGGTTTTTCAACACTAACACAAATGCGAAAAGTGGTTTTTCCACACTAATACAAGTGCAAAAGTGGTTTCCTGCACCAACACAAGTGCAAAAAGTGGTTTTTCAACACTAACACAAGTGTGAAAAGTGGTTTTTCAACACTAATACAAGTGCGAAAAGTGGTTTTTCAACACTAACACAAGTGCGAAAAGTGGTTTTTCAACACTAACACAAGTGCGAAAAGTGGTTTTTCAACACTAACACAAGTGCGAAAAGTGGTTTTTCCACACTAATACAAGTGCAAAAGTGGTTTCCTGCACCAACACAAGTGCGAAAAGTGGTTTTTCAACACTAACACAAGTGCGAAAAGTGGTTTTTCAACACTAACACAAGTGCGAAAAGTGTTTTTTCCACACTAATACAAGTGCAAAAGTGGTTTCCTGCACCAACACAAGTGCGAAAAGTGGTTTTTCAACACTAACACAAGTGCGAAAAGTGGTTTTTCAACACTAACACAAGTGCAAAAATTGTTTTTTCACACTAATACAAGTGCAAAAGTGGTTTCCTGCACCAACACAAGTGCGAAAAGTAGTTTTTCAACACTAACACAAGTGTGAAAAGTGGTTTTCAACACTAACACAAGTGCGAAAAGTGGTTTTTCAACACTAACACAAGTGCGAAAAGTGGTTTTTCCACACTAATACAAGTGCAAAAGTGGTTTCCTGCACCAACACAAGTGCGAAAAGTGGTTTTTCAACACTAACACAAGTGCGAAAAGTGGTTTTTCAACACTAACACAAGTGCAAAAAGTGTTTTTTCCACACTAATACAAGTGCAAAAGTGGTTTCCTGCAAGAACACAAGTGCGAAAAGTGGTTTTCAACACTAACACAAGTGCGAAAAGTGGTTTTTCAACACTAACACAAGTGCGAAAAGTGGTTTTTTCCACACTAATACAAGTGCAAAAGTGGTTTCCTGCACCAACACAAGTGCGAAAAGTGGTTTTTCAACACTAACACAAGTGCGAAAAGTGGTTTTTCAACACTAACACAAGTGCAAAAAGTGGTTTTTCAACACTAACACAAGTGCGAAAAGTGGTTTTTCAACACTAATACAAGTGCAAAAGTGGTTTCCTGCACCAACACAGGTGCGAAAAGTGGTTTTTCAACACTAATACAAGTGCAAAAAGTGGTTTTTCAACACTAACACAAGTGCAAAAAGTGTTTTTTCCACACTAATACAAGTGCAAAAGTGGTTTCCTGCACCAACACAGGTGCGAAAAGTGGTTTTTCAACACTAACACAAGTGCGAAAAGTGGTTTTTCAACACTAACACAAGTGCGAAAAGTGGTTTTTCAACACTAACACAAGTGCGAAAAGTGGTTTTTCCACATTAATACAAGTGCAAAAGTGATTTCCTGCACCAACACAAGTGCGAAAGTGGTTTTTCAACACTAACACAAGTGCAAAAAGTGTTTTTTCCACACTAATACAAGTGCAAAAGTGGTTTCCTGCACCAACACAAGTGCGAAAAGTGGTTTTTCAACACTAACACAAGTGCGAAAAGTGGTTTTTCAACACTAACACAAGTGCGAAAAGTGGTTTTTCAACACTAACACAAGTGCGAAAAGTGGTTTTTCAACACTAATACAAGTGCAAAGTGGTTTCCTGCACCAACACAAGTGCGAAAAGTGGTTTTCAACACTAACACAAGTGCGAAAAGTGGTTTTTCAACACTAATACAAGTGCGAAAAGTGGTTTTCAACACTAACATAAGTGCGAAAAGTGGTTTTTCAACAGTAACACAAGTGCGAAAAGTGGTTTTTCCACACTAATACAAGTGCAAAAGTGGTTTCCTGCACCAACACAAGTGTGAAAAGTGGTTTTTCAAAACTAACACAAGTGCGAAAAGTGGTTTTTCCACACTAATACAAGTGCAAAAGTGGTTTCCTGCACCAACACAAGTGCGAAAAGTGGTTTTTCAACACTAACACAAGTGCGAAAAGTGGTTTTTCAACACTAACACAAATGCGAAAAGTGGTTTTTCCACACTAATACAAGTGCAAAAGTGGTTTCCTGCACCAACACAAGTGCAAAAAGTGGTTTTTCAACACTAACACAAGTGCGAAAAGTGGTTTTTCAACACTAACACAAGTGCAAAAAGTGTTTTTTCCACACTAATACAAGTGCAAAAGTGGTTTCCTGCACCAACACAAGTGCGAAAAGTGGTTTTTCAACACTAACACAAGTGCGAAAAGTGGTTTTTCAACACTAACACAAGTGCGAAAAGTGGTTTTTCCACATTAATACAAGTGCAAAAGTGGTTTCCTGCACCAACACAAGTGCGAAAAGTGGTTTTTCAACACAAACACAAGTGCGAAAAGTGGTTTATCAACAGTAACACAAGTGCGAAAAGTGGTTTTTCAACACTAACACAAGTGCGAAAAGTGGTTTTTCCACACTAATACAAGTGCAAAAGTGGTTTCCTGCACCAACACAAGTGCGAAAAGTGGTTTTTCAACACTAACACAAGTGCGAAAAGTGGTTTTTCAACACTAATACAAGTGCGAAAAGTGGTTTTTCAACACTAACACAAGTGCAAAAAGTGGATTTTCAACACTAACACAAGTGCGAAATGTGTTTTTTCCACACTAATACAAGTGCAAAAGTGGTTTCCTGCACCAACACAAGTGCGAAAAGTGGTTTTTCAACACTAACACAAGTGCGAAAAGTGGTTTTTCAACACTAACACAAGTGCAAAAAGTGTTTTTTCCACACTAATACAAGTGCAAAAGTGGTTTCCTGCACCAACACAAGTGCGAAAAGTGGTTTTTCAACACTAACACAAGTGCGAAAAGTGGTTTTTCAACACTAACACAAGTGCGAAAAGTGGTTTTTCAACACTAACACAAGTGCGAAAAGTGGTTTTTCAACACTAACACAAGTGCGAAAAGTGGTTTTTCCACACTAATACAAGTGCAAAAGTGGTTTTTCAACACTAACACAAGTGCGAAAAGTGGTTTTTCAACACTAATACAAGTGCGAAAAGTGGTTTTTCAACACTAACACAAGTGCGAAAAGTGGTTTTTCAACACTAACACAAGTGCGAAAAGTGGTTTTTCAACACTAACACAAGTGCGAAAAGTGGTTTTTCCACACTAATACAAGTGCAAAAGTGGTTTCCTGCACCAACACAAGTGCGAAAAGTGGTTTTTCAACACTAACACAAGTGCGAAAAGTGGTTTTTCAACACTAACAGAAGTGTGAAAAGTGTTTTTTCCACACTAATACAAGTGCAAAAGTGGTTTCCTGCACCAACACAAGTGCGAAAAGTGGTTTTTCAACACTAACACAAGTGCGAAAAGTGGTTTTTCAACACTAATACAAGTGCAAAAGTGGTTTCCTGCACCAACACAAGTGCGAAAAGTGGTTTTTCTACACTAACACAAGTGCGAAAAGTGGTTTTTCAACACTAACACAAGTGCGAAAAGTGTTTTTTCCACACTAATACAAGTGCAAAAGTGGTTTCCTGCACCAACACAAGTGCGAAAAGTGGTTTTTCAACACTAACACAAGTGCGAAAAGTGGTTTTTCAACACTAACACAAGTGCGAAAAGTGGTTTTTCCACACTAATACAAGTGCAAAAGTGGTTTCCTGCACCAACACAAGTGCGAAAAGTGGTTTTTCAACACTAACTCAAGTGCGAAAAGTGGTTTTTCAACACTAACACAAGTGTGAAAAGTGGTTTTTCAACACTAACACAAGTGCGAAAAGTGGTTTTTCCACACTAATACAAGTGCAAAGTGGTTTCCTGCACCAACACAAGTGCGAAAAGTGGTTTTTCAACACTAACACAAGTGCGAAAAGTGGTTTTTCAACAGTAATACAAGTGCGAAAAGTGGTTTTTCAACACTAACATAAGTGCGAAAAGTGGTTTTTCAACACTAACACAAGTGCGAAAAGTGGTTTTTCCACACTAATACAAGGGCAAAAGTGGTTTCCTGCACCAACACAAGTGCGAAAAGTGGTTTTTCAAAACTAACACAAGTGCGAAAAGTGGTTTTTCAACACTAACACAAGTGCGAAAAGTGTTTTTTCCACACTAATACAAGTGCAAAAGTGGTTTCCTGCACCAACACAAGTGCGAAAAGTGGTTTTTCAACACTAACACAAGTGCGAAAAGTGGTTTTTCAACACTAACACAAGTGCGAAAAGTGGTTTTTCCACACTAATACAAGTGCAAAAGTGGTTTCCTGCACCAACACAAGTGCGAAAAGTGGTTTTTCAACACTAACACAAGTGCGAAAAGTGGTTTTTCAACACTAACACAAGTGCGAAAAGTGTTTTTTCCACATTAATACAAGTGCAAAAGTGGTTTCCTGCACCAACACAAGTGCGAAAAGTGGTTTTTCAACACAAACACAAGTGCAAAAAGTGGTTTTTCAACAGTAACACAAGTGTGAAAAGTGGTTTTTCAACACTAACACAAGTGCGAAAAGTGGTTTTTCCACACTAATACAAGTGAAAAGTGGTTTCCTGCACCAACACAAGTGCGAAAAGTGGTTTTTCAACATTAACACAAGTGCGAAAAGTGGTTTTTCAACACTAATACAAGTGCGAAAAGTGGTTTTTCCACACTAATACAAGTGAAAAGTGGTTTCCTGCACCAACACAAGTGCGAAAAGTGGTTTTTCAACATTAACACAAGTGCGAAAAGTGGTTTTTCAACACTAATACAAGTGCGAAAAGTGGTTTTTCAACATTAACACAAGTGCGAAAAGTGGTTTTTCAACACTAATACAAGTGCGAAAAGTGGTTTTTCAACACTAACACAAGTGCGAAAAGTGGTTTTTCAACACTAACACAAGTGCAAAAAGTGGTTTTTCAACACTAACACAAGTGCGAAAAGTGTTTTTTCCACACTAATACAAGTGCAAAAGTGGTTTCCTGCACCAACACAAGTGCGAAAAGTGGTTTTTCAACACTAACACAAGTGCGAAAAGTGGTTTTTCAACACTAACACAAGTGCAAAAAGTGTTTTTTCCACACTAATACAAGTGCAAAAGTGGTTTCCTGCACCAACACAAGTGCGAAAAGTGGTTTTTCAACACTAACACAAGTGCGAAAAGTGTATTTTCAACACTAACACAAGTGCGAAAAGTGGTTTTTCAACACTAACACAAGTGCGAAAAGTGGTTTTTCAACACTAACACAAGTGCGAAAAGTGGTTTTTCCACACTAATACAAGTGCAAAAGTGGTTTTTCAACACTAACACAAGTGCGAAAAGTGGTTTTTCAACACTAATACAAGTGCGAAAAGTGGTTTTTCAACACTAACACAAGTGCGAAAAGTGGTTTTTCAACACTAACACAAGTGCGAAAAGTGGTTTTTCAACACTAACACAAGTGCGAAAAGTGGTTTTTCCACACTAATACAAGTGCAAAAGTGGTTTCCTGCACCAACACAAGTGCGAAAAGTGGTTTTTCAACACTAACACAAGTGCGAAAAGTGGTTTTTCAACACTAACACAAGTGTGAAAAGTGTTTTTTCCACACTAATACAAGTGCAAAAGTGGTTTCCTGCACCAACACAAGTGCGAAAGGTGGTTTTTCAACACTAACACAAGTGCGAAAAGTGGTTTTTCAACACTAATACAAGTGCAAAAGTGGTTTCCTGCACCAACACAAGTGCGAAAAGTGGTTTTTCTACACTAACACAAGTGCGAAAAGTGGTTTTTCAACACTAACACAAGTGCGAAAAGTGTTTTTTCCACACTAATACAAGTGCAAAAGTGGTTTCCTGCACCAACACAAGTGCGAAAAGTGGTTTTTCAACACTAACACAAGTGCGAAAAGTGGTTTTTCAACACTAACACAAGTGCGAAAAGTGGTTTTTCCACACTAATACAAGTGCAAAAGTGGTTTCCTGCACCAACACAAGTGCGAAAAGTGGTTTTTCAACACTAACACAAGTGCAAAAACTGTTTTTTCCACACTAATATAAGTGCAAAAGTGATTTCCTGCACCAACACAAGTGCGAAAAGTGGTTTTTGAACACTAACACAAGTGCGAAAAGTGGTTTTTCAACACTAACACAAGTGCGAAAAGTGGTTTTTCAACACTAACATAAGTGCGAAAAGTGGTTTTTCCACACTAATACAAGTGCAAAGTGGTTTCCTGCACCAACACAAGTGCGAAAAGTGGTTTTTCAACACTAACACAAGTGCGAAAAGTGGTTTTTCAACACTAACACAAGTGCGAAAAGTGTTTTTTCCACACTAATACAAGTGCAAAAGTGGTTTTTCAACACTAACACAAGTGCGAAAAGTGGTTTTTCAACACTAACACAAGTGCGAAAAGTGGTTTTTCAACACTAACACAAGTGCGAAAAGTGGTTTTTCCACACTAATAAAAGTGCAAAAGTGGTTTCCTGCACCAACACAAGTGCGAAAAGTGGTTTTTCAACACTAACACAAGTGCAAAAAGTGTTTTTTCCACACTAATATAAGTGCAAAAGTGATTTCCTGCACCAACACAAGTGCGAAAAGTGGTTTTTGAACACTAACACAAGTGCGAAAAGTGGTTTTTCAACACTAACACAAGTGCGAAAAGTGGTTTTTCAACACTAACACAAGTGCGAAAAGTGGTTTTTCCACACTAATACAAGTGCAAAAGTGGTTTCCTGCACCAACACAAGTGCGAAAAGTGGTTTTTCAACACTAACACAAGTGCGAAAAGTGGTTTTTCAACACTAACAGAAGTGTGAAAAGTGTTTTTTCCACACTAATACAAGTGCAAAAGTGGTTTCCTGCACCAACACAAGTGCGAAAAGTGGTTTTTCAACACTAACACAAGTGCGAAAAGTGGTTTTTCAACACTAATACAAGTGCAAAAGTGGTTTCCTGCACCAACACAAGTGCGAAAAGTGGTTTTTCTACACTAACACAAGTGCGAAAAGTGGTTTTTCAACACTAACACAAGTGCGAAAAGTGTTTTTTCCACACTAATACAAGTGCAAAAGTGGTTTCCTGCACCAACACAAGTGCGAAAAGTGGTTTTTCAACACTAACACAAGTGCGAAAAGTGGTTTTTCAACACTAACACAAGTGCGAAAAGTGGTTTTTCCACACTAATACAAGTGCAAAAGTGGTTTCCTGCACCAACACAAGTGCGAAAAGTGGTTTTTCAACACTAACTCAAGTGCGAAAAGTGGTTTTTCAACACTAACACAAGTGTGAAAAGTGGTTTTTCAACACTAACACAAGTGCGAAAAGTGGTTTTTCCACACTAATACAAGTGCAAAGTGGTTTCCTGCACCAACACAAGTGCGAAAAGTGGTTTTTCAACACTAACACAAGTGCGAAAAGTGGTTTTTCAACAGTAATACAAGTGCGAAAAGTGGTTTTTCAACACTAACATAAGTGCGAAAAGTGGTTTTTCAACACTAACACAAGTGCGAAAAGTGGTTTTTCCACACTAATACAAGGGCAAAAGTGGTTTCCTGCACCAACACAAGTGCGAAAAGTGGTTTTTCAAAACTAACACAAGTGCGAAAAGTGGTTTTTCAACACTAACACAAGTGCGAAAAGTGTTTTTTCCACACTAATACAAGTGCAAAAGTGGTTTCCTGCACCAACACAAGTGCGAAAAGTGGTTTTTCAACACTAACACAAGTGCGAAAAGTGGTTTTTCAACACTAACACAAGTGCGAAAAGTGGTTTTTCCACACTAATACAAGTGCAAAAGTGGTTTCCTGCACCAACACAAGTGCGAAAAGTGGTTTTTCAACACTAACACAAGTGCGAAAAGTGGTTTTTAAACACTAACACAAGTGCGAAAAGTGTTTTTTCCACATTAATACAAGTGCAAAAGTGGTTTCCTGCACCAACACAAGTGCGAAAAGTGGTTTTTCAACACAAACACAAGTGCAAAAAGTGGTTTTTCAACAGTAACACAAGTGTGAAAAGTGGTTTTTCAACACTAACACAAGTGCGAAAAGTGGTTTTTCCACACTAATACAAGTGAAAAGTGGTTTCCTGCACCAACACAAGTGCGAAAAGTGGTTTTTCAACATTAACACAAGTGCGAAAAGTGGTTTTTCAACACTAATACAAGTGCGAAAAGTGGTTTTTCAACACTAACACAAGTGCGAAAAGTGGTTTTTCAACACTAACACAAGTGCAAAAAGTGGTTTTTCAACACTAACACAAGTGCAAAAAGTGTTTTTTCCACACTAATACAAGTGCAAAAGTGGTTTCCTGCACCAACACAAGTGCGAAAAGTGGTTTTTCAACACTAACACAAGTGCGAAAAGTGGTTTTTCAACACTAACACAAGTGCAAAAAGTGTTTTTTCCACACTAATACAAGTGCAAAAGTGGTTTCCTGCACCAACACAAGTGCGAAAAGTGGTTTTTCAACACTAACACAAGTGCGAAAAGTGTATTTTCAACACTAACACAAGTGCGAAAAGTGGTTTTTCAACACTAACACAAGTGCGAAAAGTGGTTTTTCAACACTAACACAAGTGCGAAAAGTGGTTTTTCCACACTAATACAAGTGCAAAAGTGGTTTTTCAACACTAACACAAGTGAGAAAAGTGGTTTTTCAACACTAATACAAGTGCGAAAAGTGGTTTTTCAACACTAACACAAGTGCGAAAAGTGGTTTTTCAACACTAACACAAGTGCGAAAAGTGGTTTTTCAACACTAACACAAGTGCGAAAAGTGGTTTTTCCACACTAATACAAGTGCAAAAGTGGTTTCCTGCACCAACACAAGTGCGAAAAGTGGTTTTTCAACACTAACACAAGTGCGAAAAGTGGTTTTTCAACACTAACACAAGTGTGAAAAGTGTTTTTTCCACACTAATACAAGTGCAAAAGTGGTTTCCTGCACCAACACAAGTGCGAAAGGTGGTTTTTCAACACTAACACAAGTGCGAAAAGTGGTTTTTCAACACTAATACAAGTGCAAAAGTGGTTTCCTGCACCAACACAAATGCGAAAAGTGGTTTTTCTACACTAACACAAGTGCGAAAAGTGGTTTTTCAACACTAACACAAGTGCGAAAAGTGTTTTTTCCACACTAATACAAGTGCAAAAGTGGTTTCCTGCACCAACACAAGTGCGAAAAGTGGTTTTTCAACACTAACACAAGTGCGAAAAGTGGTTTTTCAACACTAACACAAGTGCGAAAAGTGGTTTTTTCCACACTAATACAAGTGCAAAAGTGGTTTCCTGCACCAACACAAGTGCGAAAAGTGGTTTTTCAACACTAACACAAGTGCAAAAAGTGTTTTTTCCACACTAATATAAGTGCAAAAGTGATTTCCTGCACCAACACAAGTGCGAAAAGTGGTTTTTGAACACTAACACAAGTGCGAAAAGTGGTTTTTCAACACTAATACAAGTGCGAAAAGTGGTTTTTCAACACTAACATAAGTGCGAAAAGTGGTTTTTCCACACTAATACAAGGGCAAAAGTGGTTTCCTGCACCAACACAAGTGCGAAAAGTGGTTTTTCAAAACTAACACAAGTGCGAAAAGTGGTTTTTCAACACTAACACAAGTGCGAAAAGTGTTTTTTCCACACTAATACAAGTGCAAAAGTGGTTTCCTGCACCAACACAAGTGCGAAAAGTGGTTTTTCAACACTAACACAAGTGCGAAAAGTGGTTTTTCAACACTAACACAAGTGCGAAAAGTGGTTTTTCCACACTAATACAAGTGCAAAAGTGGTTTCCTGCACCAACACAAGTGCGAAAAGTGGTTTTTCAACACTAACACAAGTGCGAAAAGTGGTTTTTCAACACTAACACAAGTGCGAAAAGTGTTTTTTCCACATTAATACAAGTGCAAAAGTGGTTTCCTGCACCAACACAAGTGCGAAAAGTGGTTTTTCAACACAAACACAAGTGCAAAAAGTGGTTTTTCAACAGTAACACAAGTGTGAAAAGTGGTTTTTCAACACTAACACAAGTGCGAAAAGTGGTTTTTCCACACTAATACAAGTGCAAAAGTGGTTTCCTGCACCAACACAAGTGCGAAAAGTGGTTTTTCAACATTAACACAAGTGCGAAAAGTGGTTTTTCAACACTAATACAAGTGCGAAAAGTGGTTTTTCAACACTAACACAAGTGCGAAAAGTGTTTTTTCCACACTAATACAAGTGCAAAAGTGGTTTCCTGCACCAACACAAGTGCGAAAAGTGGTTTTTCAACACTAACACAAGTGCGAAAAGTGGTTTTTCAACACTAACACAAGTGCAAAAAGTGTTTTTTCCACACTAATACAAGTGCAAAAGTGGTTTCCTGCACCAACACAAGTGCGAAAAGTGGTTTTTCAACACTAACACAAGTGCGAAAAGTGTATTTTCCACACTAATACAAGTGCAAAAGTGGTTTCCTGCACCAACACAAGCGCGAAAAGTGGATTTTCAACACTAACACAAGTGTGAAAAGTGGTTTTTCAACACTAACACAAGTGCGAAAAGTGGTTTTTCAACACTAACACAAGTGCGAAAAGTGGTTTTTCAACACTAACACAAGTGCAAAAATGTTTTTTCCACACTAATACAAGTGCAAAAGTGGTTTCCTGCACCAACACAAGTGCGAAAAGTGGTTTTTCAACACTAACACAAGTGCGAAAAAGTGGTTTTTCAACACTAACACAAGTGCGAAAAGTGGTTTTTCAACACTAACACAAGTGCGAAAAGTGTATTTTCCACACTAATACAAGTGCAAAGTGGTTTCCTGCACCAACACAAGTGCGAAAAGTGGTTTTTCAACACTAACACAAGTGCGAAAAGTGGTTTTTCAACAGTAATACAAGTGCGAAAAGTGGTTTTTCAACACTAACATAAGTGCGAAAAGTGGTTTTTCAACACTAACACAAGTGCGAAAAGTGGTTTTTCCACACTAATACAAGGGCAAAAGTGGTTTCCTGCACCAACACAAGTGCGAAAAGTGGTTTTTCAAAACTAACACAAGTGCGAAAAGTGGTTTTTCAACACTAACACAAGTGCGAAAAGTGTTTTTTCCACACTAATACAAGTGCAAAAGTGGTTTCCTGCACCAACACAAGTGCGAAAAGTGGTTTTTCAACACTAACACAAGTGCGAAAAGTGGTTTTTCAACACTAACACAAGTGCGAAAAGTGGTTTTTCCACATTAATACAAGTGCAAAAGTGGTTTCCTGCACCAACACAAGTGCGAAAAGTGGTTTTTCAACACAAACACAAGTGCAAAAAGTGGTTTTTCAACAGTAACACAAGTGTGAAAAGTGGTTTTTCAACACTAACACAAGTGCGAAAAGTGGTTTTTCCACACTAATACAAGTGAAAAGTGGTTTCCTGCACCAACACAAGTGCGAAAAGTGGTTTTTCAACATTAACACAAGTGCGAAAAGTGGTTTTTCAACACTAATACAAGTGCGAAAAGTGGTTTTTCAACACTAACACAAGTGCGAAAAGTGGTTTTTCAACACTAACACAAGTGCAAAAAGTGGTTTTTCAACACTAACACAAGTGCGAAAAGTGTTTTTTCCACACTAATACAAGTGTAAAAGTGGTTTCCTGCACCAACACAAGTGCGAAAAGTGGTTTTTCAACACTAACACAAGTGCGAAAAGTGGTTTTTCAACACTAACACAAGTGCAAAAAGTGGTTTTTCAACACTAACACAAGTGCGAAAAGTGTTTTTTCCACACTAATACAAGTGCAAAAGTGGTTTCCTGCACCAACACAAGTGCGAAAAGTGGTTTTTCAACACTAACACAAGTGCGAAAAGTGGTTTTTCAACACTAACACAAGTGCAAAAAGTGTTTTTTCCACACTAATACAAGTGCAAAAGTGGTTTCCTGCACCAACACAAGTGCGAAAAGTGGTTTTTCAACACTAACACAAGTGCGAAAAGTGTATTTTCAACACTAACACAAGTGCGAAAAGTGGTTTTTCAACACTAACACAAGTGCGAAAAGTGGTTTTTCAACACTAACACAAGTGCGAAAAGTGGTTTTTCCACACTAATACAAGTGCAAAAGTGGTTTTTCAACACTAACACAAGTGCGAAAAGTGGTTTTTCAACACTAATACAAGTGCGAAAAGTGGTTTTTCAACACTAACACAAGTGCGAAAAGTGGTTTTTCAACACTAACACAAGTGCGAAAAGTGGTTTTTCAACACTAACACAAGTGCGAAAAGTGTTTTTTCCACACTAATACAAGTGTAAAAGTGGTTTTTCCACACTAATACAAGTGCAAAAGTGGTTTCCTGCACCAACACAAGTGCGAAAAGTGGTTTTTCAACACTAACACAAGTGCGAAAAGTGGTTTTTCAACACTAATACAAGTGCAAAAGTGGTTTCCTGCACCAACACAAGTGCGAAAAGTGGTTTTTCTACACTAACACAAGTGCGAAAAGTGGTTTTTCAACACTAACACAAGTGCGAAAAGTGTTTTTTCCACACTAATACAAGTGCAAAAGTGGTTTCCTGCACCAACACAAGTGCGAAAAGTGGTTTTTCAACACTAACACAAGTGCGAAAAGTGGTTTTTCAACACTAACACAAGTGCGAAAAGTGGTTTTTTCACACTAATACAAGTGCAAAAGTGGTTTCCTGCACCAACACAAGTGCGAAAAGTGGTTTTTCAACACTAACTCAAGTGCGAAAAGTGGTTTTTCAACACTAACACAAGTGCAAAAAGTGTTTTTTCCACACTAATACAAGTGCAAAAGTGGTTTCCTGCACCAACACAAGTGCGAAAAGTGGTTTTTCAACACTAACACAAGTGTGAAAAGTGGTTTTTCAACACTAACACAAGTGCGAAAAGTGGTTTTTCAACACTAACACAAGTGCGAAAAGTGGTTTTTCCACACTAATACAAGTGCAAAGTGGTTTCCTGCACCAACACAAGTGCGAAAAGTGGTTTTTCAACACTAACACAAGTGCGAAAAGTGGTTTTTCAACACTAATACAAGTGCGAAAAGTGGTTTTTCAACACTAACATAAGTGCGAAAAGTGGTTTTTCAACACTAACACAAGTGCGAAAAGTGGTTTTTCCACACTAATACAAGGGCAAAAGTGGTTTCCTGCACCAACACAAGTGCGAAAAGTGGTTTTTCAAAACTAACACAAGTGCGAAAAGTGGTTTTTCAACACTAACACAAGTGCGAAAAGTGTTTTTTCCACACTAATACAAGTGCAAAAGTGGTTTCCTGCACCAACACAAGTGCGAAAAGTGGTTTTTCAAAACTAACACAAGTGCGAAAAGTGGTTTTTCAACACTAACACAAGTGCGAAAAGTGGTTTTTCAACACTAACACAAGTGCGAAAAGTGTTTTTTCCACACTAATACAAGTGCAAAAGTGGTTTCCTGCACCAACACAAGTGCGAAAAGTGGTTTTTCAACACTAACACAAGTGCGAAAAGTGGTTTTTCAACACTAACACAAGTGCGAAAAGTGGTTTTTCCACACTAATACAAGTGCAAAAGTGGTTTCCTGCACCAACACAAGTGCGAAAAGTGGTTTTTCAACACTAACACAAGTGCGAAAAGTGGTTTTTCAACACTAACACAAGTGCGAAAAGTGTTTTTTCCACATTAATACAAGTGCAAAAGTGGTTTCCTGCACCAACACAAGTGCGAAAAGTGGTTTTTCAACAGTAACACAAGTGCGAAAAGTGGTTTTTCAACACTAACACAAGTGCGAAGTGTTTTTTCCACATTAATACAAGTGCAAAAGTGGTTTCCTGCACCAACACAAGTGCGAAAAGTGGTTTTTCAACACAAACACAAGTGCAAAAAGTGGTTTTTCAACAGTAACACAAGTGTGAAAAGTGGTTTTTCAACACTAACACAAGTGCGAAAAGTGGTTTTTCCACACTAATACAAGTGAAAAGTGGTTTCCTGCACCAACACAAGTGCGAAAAGTGGTTTTTCAACATTAACACAAGTGCGAAAAGTGGTTTTTCAACACTAATACAAGTGCGAAAAGTGGTTTTTCAACACTAACACAAGTGCGAAAAGTGGTTTTTCAACACTAACACAAGTGCAAAAAGTGGTTTTTCAACACTAACACAAGTGCGAAAAGTGTTTTTTCCACACTAATACAAGTGTAAAAGTGGTTTCCTGCACCAACACAAGTGCGAAAAGTGGTTTTTCAACACTAACACAAGTGCGAAAAGTGGTTTTTCAACACTAACACAAGTGCAAAAAGTGGTTTTTCAACACTAACACAAGTGCGAAAAGTGTTTTTTCCACACTAATACAAGTGCAAAAGTGGTTTCCTGCACCAACACAAGTGCGAAAAGTGTTTTTTCAACACTAACACAAGTGCGAAAAGTGGTTTTTCAACACTAACACAAGTGCAAAAAGTGTTTTTTCCACACTAATACAAGTGCAAAAGTGGTTTCCTGCACCAACACAAGTGCGAAAAGTGGTTTTTCAACACTAACACAAGTGCGAAAAGTGTATTTTCAACACTAACACAAGTGCGAAAAGTGGTTTTTCAACACTAACACAAGTGCGAAAAGTGGTTTTTCAACACTAACACAAGTGCGAAAAGTGGTTTTTCCACACTAATACAAGTGCAAAAGTGGTTTTTCAACACTAACACAAGTGCGAAAAGTGGTTTTTCAACACTAATACAAGTGCGAAAAGTGGTTTTTCAACACTAACACAAGTGCGAAAAGTGGTTTTTCAACACTAACACAAGTGCGAAAAGTGGTTTTTCAACACTAACACAAGTGCGAAAAGTGGTTTTCCACACTAATACAAGTGCAAAAGTGGTTTCCTGCACCAACACAAGTGCGAAAAGTGGTTTTTCAACACTAACACAAGTGCGAAAAGTGGGTTTTCAACACTAACACAAGTGTGAAAAGTGTTTTTTCCACACTAATACAAGTGCAAAAGTGGTTTCCTGCACCAACACAAGTGCGAAAAGTGGTTTTTCAACACTAACACAAGTGCGAAAAGTGGTTTTTCAACACTAATACAAGTGCAAAAGTTTTTTCCTGCACCAACACAAGTGCGAAAAGTGGTTTTTCTACACTAACACAAGTGCGAAAAGTGGTTTTTCAACACTAACACAAGTGCGAAAAGTGTTTTTTCCACACTAATACAAGTGCAAAAGTGGTTTCCTGCACCAACACAAGTGCGAAAAGTGGTTTTTCAACACTAACACAAGTGCGAAAAGTGGTTTTTCAACACTAACACAAGTGCGAAAAGTGGTTTTTTCACACTAATACAAGTGCAAAAGTGGTTTCCTGCACCAACACAAGTGCGAAAAGTGGTTTTTCAACACTAACTCAAGTGCGAAAAGTGGTTTTTCAACACTAACACAAGTGCAAAAAGTGTTTTTTCCACACTAATACAAGTGCAAAAGTGGTTTCCTGCACCAACACAAGTGCGAAAAGTGGTTTTTCAACACTAACACAAGTGCGAAAAGTGGTTTTTCAACACTAACACAAGTGCGAAAAGTGGTTTTTCAACACTAACACAAGTGCGAAAAGTGGTTTTTCCACACTAATACAAGTGCAAAGTGGTTTCCTGCACCAACACAAGTGCGAAAAGTGGTTTTTCAACACTAACACAAGTGCGAAAAGTGGTTTTTCAACACTAATACAAGTGCGAAAAGTGGTTTTTCAACACTAACATAAGTGCGAAAAGTGGTTTTTCAACACTAACACAAGTGCGAAAAGTGGTTTTTCCACACTAATACAAGGGCAAAAGTGGTTTCCTGCACCAACACAAGTGCGAAAAGTGGTTTTTCAAAACTAACACAAGTGCGAAAAGTGGTTTTTCAACACTAACACAAGTGCGAAAAGTGTTTTTTCCACACTAATACAAGTGCAAAAGTGGTTTCCTGCACCAACACAAGTGCGAAAAGTGGTTTTTCAACACTAACACAAGTGCGAAAAGTGGTTTTTCAACACTAACACAAGTGCGAAAAGTGGTTTTTCCACACTAATACAAGTGCAAAAGTGGTTTCCTGCACCAACACAAGTGCGAAAAGTGGTTTTTCAACACTAACACAAGTGCGAAAAGTGGTTTTTCAACACTAACACAAGTGCGAAAAGTGTTTTTTCCACATTAATACAAGTGCAAAAGTGGTTTCCTGCACCAACACAAGTGCGAAAAGTGGTTTTTCAACACAAACACAAGTGCAAAAAGTGGTTTTTCAACAGTAACACAAGTGTGAAAAGTGGTTTTTCAACACTAACACAAGTGCGAAAAGTGGTTTTTCCACACTAATACAAGTGCAAAAGTGGTTTCCTGCACCAACACAAGTGCGAAAAGTGGTTTTTCAACATTAACACAAGTGCAAAAAGTGGTTTTTCAACACTAATACAAGTGCGAAAAGTGGTTTTTCAACACTAACACAAGTGCGAAAAGTGTTTTTTCCACACTAATACAAGTGCAAAAGTGGTTTCCTGCACCAACACAAGTGCGAAAAGTGGTTTTTCAACACTAACACAAGTGCGAAAAGTGGTTTTTCAACACTAACACAAGTGCAAAAAGTGTTTTTTCCACACTAATACAAGTGCAAAAGTGGTTTCCTGCACCAACACAAGTGCGAAAAGTGGTTTTTCAACACTAACACAAGTGCGAAAAGTGTATTTTCCACACTAATACAAGTGCAAAAGTGGTTTCCTGCACCAACACAAGCGCGAAAAGTGGATTTTCAACACTAACACAAGTGTGAAAAGTGGTTTTTCAACACTAACACAAGTGCGAAAAGTGGTTTTTCAACACTAACACAAGTGCGAAAAGTGGTTTTTCAACACCAACACAAGTGCGAAAAGTGGTTTTTCAACACTAACACAAGTGCGAAAAGTGGTTTTTCAACACTAATACAAGTGCGAAAAGTGGTTTTTCAACACTAACACAAGTGCGAAAAGTGGTTTTTCAACACTAACACAAGTGCGAAAAGTGGTTTTTCAACACTAACCCAAGTGCGAAAAGTGGTTTTTCAACACTAACACAAGTGTGAAAAGTGGTTTTTCAACACTAACACAAGTGTGAAAAGTGGTTTTTCAACACTAACACAAGTGCGAAGTGTATTTTCCACACTAATACAAGTGCCAAAGTGGTTTCCTGCACCAACACAAGTGCGAAAAGTGGTTTTTCAACACTAACACAAGTGCGAAAAGTGGTTTTTCAACACCAACACAAGTGCAAAAAGTGGTTTTTCAACACTAACACAAGTGCGAAAAGTGGTTTTTCAACACTAATACAAGTGCGAAAAGTGGTTTTTCAACACTAACACAAGTGCGAAAAGTGGTTTTTCAACACTAACACAAGTGCGAAAAGTGGTTTTTCAACACTAACACAAGTGCGAAAAGTGGTTTTTCAACACTAACACAAGTGCGAAAAGTGGTTTTTCAACACTAACACAAGTGCGAAAAGTGTATTTTCCACACTAATACAAGTGCAAAAGTGGTTTCCTGCACCAACACAAGCGCGAAAAGTGGTTTTTCAACACTAACACAAGTGTGAAAAGTGGTTTTTCAACACTAACACAAGTGCGAAAAGTGGTTTTTCAACACTAACACAAGTGCAAAAATGTTTTTTCCACACTAATACAAGTGCAAAAGTGGTTTCCTGCACCAACACGTGCGAAAAGTGGTTTTTCAACACTAACACAAGTGCGAAAAGTGGTTTTTCAACACTAACACAAGTGCGAAAAGTGGTTTTTCAACACTAACACAAGTGCGAAAAGTGTATTTTCCACACTAATACAAGTGCAAAAGTGTTTTCCTGCACCAACACAAGTGCGAAAAGTGGTTTTTCAACACTAACACAAGTGCGAAAAGTGGTTTTTCAACACTAACACAAGTGCGAAAAGTGGTTTTTCAACACTAACACAAGTGTGAAAAGTGGTTTTTCAACACTAACACAAGTGCGAAGTGTATTTTCCACACTAATACAAGTGCCAAAGTGGTTTCCTGCACCAACACAAGTGCGAAAAGTGGTTTTTCAACACTAACACAAGTGCGAAAAGTGGTTTTTCAACACCAACACAAGTGCGAAAAGTGGTTTTTCAACACTAACACAAGTGCGAAAAGTGGTTTTTCAACACTAATACAAGTGCGAAAAGTGGTTTTTCAACACTAACACAAGTGCGAAAAGTGGTTTTTCAACACTAACACAAGTGCGAAAAGTGGTTTTTCAACACTAACACAAGTGCGAAAAGTGTATTTTCCACACTAATACAAGTGCAAAAGTGGTTTCCTGCACCAACACAAGTGCGAAAGGTGGTTTTTCAACACTAACACAAGTGCGAAAAGTGGTTTTTCAACACTAACACAAGTGCGAAAAGTGGTTTTTCCACACTAATACAAGTGCAAAAGTGGTTTCCTGCACCAACACAAGTGCGAAAAGTGGTTTTTCAACACTAACACAAGTGCGAAAAGTGGTTTTTCAACACTAACACAAGTGCAAAAAGTGGTTTTTGAACACTAACACAAGTGCGAAAAGTGGTTTTTCAACACTAACACAAGTGCAAAAAGTGGTTTTTCCACACTAATACAAGTGCAAAAGTGGTTTCCTGCACCAACACAAGTGCAAAAAGTGTTTTTTTCCACACTAATACAAGTGCAAAAGTGGTTTCCTGCACCAACACAAGTGCGAAAAGTGGTTTTTCAACACTAACACAAGTGTGAAAAGTGGTTTTTCAACACTAACACAAGTGCGAAAAGTGGTTTTTCAACACTAACACAAGTGCAAAAAGTGTTTTTTCCACACTAATACAAGTGCAAAAGTGGTTTCCTGCACCAACACAAGTGCGAAAAGTGGTTTTTCAACACTAACACAAGTGCGAAAAGTGGTTTTTCAACACTAACACAAGTGCGAAAAGTGGTTTTTCAACACTAACACAAGTGCGAAAAGTGGTTTTTCAACACTAATACAAGTGCAAAGTGGTTTCCTGCACCAACACAAGTGCGAAAAGTGGTTTTCAACACTAACACAAGTGCGAAAAGTGGTTTTTCAACACTAATACAAGTGCGAAAAGTGGTTTTTCAACACTAACATAATTGCGAAAAGTGGTTTTTCAACAGTAACACAAGTGCGAAAAGTGGTTTTTCCACACTAATACAAGTGCAAAAGTGGTTTCCTGCACCAACACAAGTGTGAAAAGTGGTTTTTCAAAACTAACACAAGTGCGAAAAGTGGTTTTTCAACACTAACACAAGTGCGAAAAGTGTTTTTTCCACACTAATACAAGTGCAAAAGTGGTTTCCTGCACCAACACAAGTGCGAAAAGTGGTTTTTCAACACTAACACAAGTGCGAAAAGTGGTTTTTCAACACTAACACAAATGCGAAAAGTGGTTTTTCCACACTAATACAAGTGCAAAAGTGGTTTCCTGCACCAACACAAGTGCAAAAAGTGGTTTTTCAACACTAACACAAGTGCGAAAAGTGGTTTTTCAACACTAACACAAGTGCAAAAAGTGTTTTTTCCACACTAATACAAGTGCAAAAGTGGTTTCCTGCACCAACACAAGTGCGAAAAGTGGTTTTTCAACACTAACACAAGTGCGAAAAGTGGTTTTTCAACACTAACACAAGTGTGAAAAGTGGTTTTTCCACACTAATACAAGTGCAAAGTGGTTTCCTGCACCAACACAAGTGCGAAAAGTGGTTTTTCAACACTAACACAAGTGCGAAAAGTGGTTTTTCAACACTAATACAAGTGCGAAAAGTGGTTTTTCAACACGAACATAAGTGCGAAAAGTGGTTTTTCTACACTAACACAAGTGCGAAAAGTGGTTTTTCCACACTAATACAAGGGCAAAAGTGGTTTCCTGCACCAACACAAGTGCGAAAAGTGGTTTTTCAAAACTAACACAAGTGCGAAAAGTGGTTTTTCAACACTAACACAAGTGCGAAAAGTGTTTTTTCCACACTAATACAAGTGCAAAAGTGGTTTCCTGCACCAACACAAGTGCGAAAAGTGGTTTTTCAACACTAACACAAGTGCGAAAAGTGGTTTTTCAACACTAACACAAGTGCGAAAAGTGGTTTTTCCACACTAATACAAGTGCAAAAGTGGTTTCCTGCACCAACACAAGTGCGAAAAGTGGTTTTTCAACACTAACACAAGTGCGAAAAGTGGTTTTTCAACACTAACACAAGTGCAAAAAGTGTTTTTTCCACATTAATACAAGTGCAAAAGTGGTTTCCTGCACCAACACAAGTGCGAAAAGTGGTTTTTCAACACAAACACAAGTGCAAAAGTGGTTTCCTGCACCAACACAAGTGCGAAAAGTGGTTTTTCAACACTAACACAAGTGCGAAAAGTGGTTTTTCAACACTAATACAAGTGCAAAAGTGGTTTCCTGCACCAACACAAGTGCGAAAAGTGGTTTTTCTACACTAACACAAGTGCGAAAAGTGGTTTTTCAACACTAACACAAGTGCGAAAAGTGTTTTTTCCACACTAATACAAGTGCAAAAGTGGTTTCCTGCACCAACACAAGTGCGAAAAGTGGTTTTTCACCACTAACACAAGTGCGAAAAGTGGTTTTTCAACACTAACACAAGTGCGAAAAGTGGTTTTTCAACACTAACACAAGTGCGAAAAGTGGTTTTTCCACACTAATACAAGTGCAAAGTGGTTTCCTGCACCAACACAAGTGCGAAAAGTGGTTTTTCAACACTAACACAAGTGCGAAAAGTGGTTTTTCAACACTAATACAAGTGCGAAAAGTGGTTTTTCAACACTAACATAAGTGCGAAAAGTGGTTTTTCAACACTAACACAAGTGCGAAAAGTGGTTTTTCCACACTAATACAAGGGCAAAAGTGGTTTCCTGCACCAACACAAGTGCGAAAAGTGGTTTTTCAAAACTAACACAAGTGCGAAAAGTGGTTTTTCAACACTAACACAAGTGCGAAAAGTGTATTTTCCACACTAATACAAGTGCAAAAGTGTTTTCCTGCACCAACACAAGTGCGAAAAGTGGTTTTTCAACACTAACACAAGTGCGAAAAGTGGTTTTTCAACACCAACACAAGTGCGAAAAGTGTTTTTTCCACACTAATACAAGTGCAAAAGTGGTTTCCTGCACCAACACAAGTGCGAAAAGTGGTTTTTCAACACTAACACAAGTGCGAAAAGTGGTTTTTCAACACTAACACAAGTGCGAAAAGTGTATTTTCCACACTAATACAAGTGCAAAAGTGGTTTCCTGCACCAACACAAGCGCGAAAAGTGGATTTTCAACACTAACACAAGTGTGAAAAGTGGTTTTTCAACACTAACACAAGTGCGAAAAGTGGTTTTTCAACACTAACACAAGTGCGAAAAGTGGTTTTTCAACACTAACACAAGTGCAAGAATGTTTTTTCCACACTAATACAAGTGCAAAAGTGGTTTCCTGCACCAACACAAGTGCGAAAAGTGGTTTTTCAACACTAACACAAGTGCGAAAAAGTGGTTTTTCAACACTAACACAAGTGCGAAAAGTGGTTTTTCAACACTAACACAAGTGCGAAAAGTGTATTTTCCACACTAATACAAGTGCAAAAGTGTTTTCCTGCACCAACACAAGTGCGAAAAGTGGTTTTTCAACACTAACACAAGTGCGAAAAGTGGTTTTTCAACACCAACACAAGTGCGAAAAGTGGTTTTTCAACACTAACACAAGTGCGAAAAGTGGTTTTTCAACACTAATACAAGTGCGAAAAGTGGTTTTTCAACACTAACACAAGTGCGAAAAGTGGTTTTTCAACACTAACACAAGTGCGAAAAGTGGTTTTTCAACACTAACCCAAGTGCGAAAAGTGGTTTTTCAACACTAACACAAGTGTGAAAAGTGGTTTTTCAACACTAACACAAGTGTGAAAAGTGGTTTTTCAACACTAACACAAGTGCGAAGTGTATTTTCCACACTAATACAAGTGCCAAAGTGGTTTCCTGCACCAACACAAGTGCGAAAAGTGGTTTTTCAACACTAACACAAGTGCGAAAAGTGGTTTTTCAACACCAACACAAGTGCAAAAAGTGGTTTTTCAACACTAACACAAGTGCGAAAAGTGGTTTTTCAACACTAATACAAGTGCGAAAAGTGGTTTTTCAACACTAACACAAGTGCGAAAAGTGGTTTTTCAACACTAACACAAGTGCGAAAAGTGGTTTTTCAACACTAACACAAGTGCGAAAAGTGGTTTTTCAACACTAACACAAGTGCGAAAAGTGGTTTTTCAACACTAACACAAGTGCGAAAAGTGTATTTTCCACACTAATACAAGTGCAAAAGTGGTTTCCTGCACCAACACAAGCGCGAAAAGTGGTTTTTCAACACTAACACAAGTGTGAAAAGTGGTTTTTCAACACTAACACAAGTGCGAAAAGTGGTTTTTCAACACTAACACAAGTGCAAAAATGTTTTTTCCACACTAATACAAGTGCAAAAGTGGTTTCCTGCACCAACACGTGCGAAAAGTGGTTTTTCAACACTAACACAAGTGCGAAAAGTGGTTTTTCAACACTAACACAAGTGCGAAAAGTGGTTTTTCAACACTAACACAAGTGCGAAAAGTGTATTTTCCACACTAATACAAGTGCAAAAGTGTTTTCCTGCACCAACACAAGTGCGAAAAGTGGTTTTTCAACACTAACACAAGTGCGAAAAGTGGTTTTTCAACACCAACACAAGTGCGAAAAGTGGTTTTTCAACACTAACACAAGTGCGAAAAGTGGTTTTTCAACACTAATACAAGTGCGAAAAGTGGTTTTTCAACACTAACACAAGTGCGAAAAGTGGTTTTTCAACACTAACACAAGTGCGAAAAGTGGTTTTTCAACACTAACACAAGTGCGAAAAGTGGTTTTTCAACACTAACACAAGTGTGAAAAGTGGTTTTTCAACACTAACACAAGTGCGAAGTGTATTTTCCACACTAATACAAGTGCCAAAGTGGTTTCCTGCACCAACACAAGTGCGAAAAGTGGTTTTTCAACACTAACACAAGTGCGAAAAGTGGTTTTTCAACACCAACACAAGTGCGAAAAGTGGTTTTTCAACACTAACACAAGTGCGAAAAGTGGTTTTTCAACACTAATACAAGTGCGAAAAGTGGTTTTTCAACACTAACACAAGTGCGAAAAGTGGTTTTTCAACACTAACACAAGTGCGAAAAGTGTATTTTCCACACTAATACAAGTGCAAAAGTGGTTTCCTGCACCAACACAAGTGCGAAAGGTGGTTTTTCAACACTAACACAAGTGCGAAAAGTGGTTTTTCAACACTAACACAAGTGCGAAAAGTGGTTTTTCCACACTAATATAAGTGCAAAAGTGGTTTCCTGCACCAACACAAGTGCGAAAGGTGGTTTTTCAACACTAACACAAGTGCGAAAAGTGGTTTTTCAACACTAACACAAGTGCGAAAAGTGTATTTTCCACACTAATACAAGTGCAAAAGTGGTTTCCTGCACCAACACAAGTGCGAAAAGTGGTTTTTCAACACTAACACAAGTGCGAAAAGTGGTTTTTCAACACTAACACAAGTGCAAAAAGTGGTTTTTGAACACTAACACAAGTGCGAAAAGTGGTTTTTCAACACTAACACAAGTGCGAAAAGTGGTTTTTCCACACTAATACAAGTGCAAAAGTGGTTTCCTGCACCAACACAAGTGCAAAAAGTGTTTTTTTCCACACTAATACAAGTGCAAAAGTGGTTTCCTGCACCAACACAAGTGCGAAAAGTGGTTTTTCAACACTAACACAAGTGCGAAAAGTGGTTTTTCAACACTAACACAAGTGCGAAAAGTGGTTTTTCAACACTAACACAAGTGCAAAAAGTGTTTTTTCCACACTAATACAAGTGCAAAAGTGGTTTCCTGCACCAACACAAGTGCGAAAAGTGGTTTTTCAACACTAACACAAGTGCGAAAAGTGGTTTTTCAACACTAACACAAGTGCGAAAAGTGGTTTTTCAACACTAACACAAGTGCGAAAAGTGGTTTTTCCACACTAATACAAGTGCAAAAGTGGTTTCCTGCACCAACACAAGTGCGAAAAGTGGTTTTTCAACACTAACACAAGTGCAAAAAGTGGTTTTTCAACACTAACACAAGTGCGAAAAGTGGTTTTTGATTTATGGGAGCGAGACATGGGTAATGAACGTAGAGCAGCAACGAAGGTTGGAAAGGGTGGAAATGCGAATGGTTCGGTGGATGTGTGGAGTATCGTTGAGAGAGAGGAAGACAAATGATGAATTGCGAAAGATGATGGGAATAGAGCCTGTGATTGATGCTGTGAAGAGGAACAGGTTGAGATGGTTTGGTCATGTGTTGAGGAAGGATGAAAGTGACTGGTTGAGAAGAGTGATGGAAATGAATGTAGAAGTAAGCAGAGGACGGGGAAGACCGAGAAAGACTTGGCTAAAGATGGTGGAAGAAGAAATGCGCGCAAGGGAGTTAACAAGGAGAGATGCAGAAAATAGGGCAAAATGGAGAAGATTGTCATGGGGACAGCAAGGCTAACCCCCGCTTTTGCAGGGAAAATGGCCTTTAAAATGCATGTTGTTGTTGTTGTATACGCCGAGTTGGTCATGGGTTCATGCTACAGCAAGATAATGACCCTAAACACACCTCCAGGCTATGTCAAAACTAACTTCGAGGAAAAGAACAAGACAGTAGGCTTCAAATCATGGAATGGCCAGCACAGTCTCCAAACTTAAACCCCATCGACCTGGTTTGGGATGAACTGGACAGAAGGTGAAAGCAAAGCAACTTACAAGTGCAACACATTTGTGGGAACTTCTGCAACAGTGATGGGAAGAACTTCCCGAACAATATTTGATTTCCATTGCAGAAAGAATGCCACGAGTGTGTTCGGTGGTTTTACCTGCAAAAGGTGGCTACTTTGCTGAGTCAAAAATTTAAATTAAATTTTGTGAAACAAAATGATTCTATGATTTCTTTTTTATCTCCAATTGTTTATTTGTTCTATGCGTAATTTCAGAGAACATTGAGACATTAAACTGCATAAATTTCAATAGAAACTGGAAAAATTGAGATGTTCTAAAACTTTTGTTCGGTAGTGTATAATGTTGTAAAGATTAACTGATTAGAATTTGGGGTCAAGAGGTCAAAGGTCAAAGTCTGTGATAGGTCTATAACTCGAGAATGGCTGAACTGATCTAATTCAAACCTGGTACAGGTATGTATAATGATGTAAAGATTAACCGATTAGATTTTGGGGGTGCCGAGGTCAAAGGCCAAAGGTCACAGGTCTTGTCAGGTAAAAATGTGAGAACTTGTGAACAGCTGAAGGGCTTTAAATTAAAACTTGGTACAGGTATGTATAATGATGTAAACATTAAATGATTAAATTTTGGGGTCAATAGGTCAAAGGTCAGTTGTCATGTCAGGTAAAAATGTGCTAACTGGAGCACAGCTGAATGGATTTAAATCAAATTTGATAAAAGTATTATGATGATGTAATAATGTGGGCGGAGGCATATCAGTCGATGTCGTGACGTCGAAGAGTGCCGTTCTTGTTTAACTATGTTATATATCGCTTTTTGCATCCATCCATCCAAACATAACCTCCATCCAGCTTCGGTGCCGGAGGTAAAAATACAACAAAATAAACATTGAGAAGTTAAAGAATCACTGTAAATGAGACAGGAAAATGTTGGAAAGACTGCAACATAATGTTTTTTTCTCCATTTTTGTGGACTTCAATATGTCGTCAATCACGAGATGAAAACGAAACTTTCGCTGCGAACTCAAGGACAATGTAAAAGACCATGTCATTTTCTCCATAGTCGATAAGTCGCACTGTGGACAGAAGGTAAAATTGTAGAAACAAGTCATGAGATCAGCATTTAAACTTCCAATGGAGCTCTTTCACAAGTGTGGATTAGTTTTATTGGTGGAGGTTATATTTCGGACAAAGATGATGATATCTTTTTCTAGGTAATAACACCAGCTGCAGAGGTGTTGTGATTTGGTGCAAACAATTAGCAGCTCATGACGAATGTAATAAAAACGACGTGAATGTCCTTTCTCAGCTGTTATATAATGAGTGCCATGAACTCACCGATGTTCTGATGAGAGAGATTCTGGAGAATTCGGACCTCTTTGTGAAACTGTGAATAAAGATGTGGGCATGTATTTTAGACAAGATGAAAACTAAACACAGCTCAACATCATCACTACACCAGATGGTGACAATTAATTTACATGTCTCACTCCCTCTCCCCTCCCCCTCATCTCACTGCCCTTCCCCTCCCCATATTCTCATTCCCTCTCCCCTCCCCTCACTCCCCCTATTCTCACTCACTCTCCCCTCCCCTCACTGCCAAACCCCTCCCCCTATTCTCATTCCTCTCCCCTCCCCCCACTGCCCATCCTCTCCCCCTATTCTCACTGCCCATCCCCTACCACTATTCTCACTCCCTCTCCCCTACCCTTATTCTCACTCCCTCTCCCCTCCCCCTGTTCTCATTCCCTCTCCCCTCCCCTCACTGCCCATCGCTCCCCCTATTCTCACTCCCTCTCCCCTCCCCTCACTGCCCAACCCCTCCCACTATTCTCATTCCCTCTCCCCTCCCCCCACTGCCCATCCTCTCGCCCTATTCTCACTGCCCACCCCCTCCCCCTATTCTTACCCCCTCTCCCCTCCCCCTATTCTCACTCCCTCTCCCCTCCCACTATTCTTACTCCCTCTCCCCTCCCCCGATTCTCACTCCCTCTCCCCTCCCCCTCCTCTCACTGCCCAACCCCTCCCCCTATTCTCACTCCCACCCCCGACCCCTATTCTCACTCCCTCTCCCCTGCCCCTCCTCTCACTGCCTATCCCCTCCCCCCTTTCCCCTTTCCTCCCCTCCTCTCTCCCCGCCCCCATCTCCCTCCTGTCTCTTGCCCATCTCTTAATATTCCCATCAGCGAAGCGACTGCATTGCCCAGTAACGCCAGGCACCTTTGCGAGTTACTGAAATAAAGCCCACATGACTTTGGAATGACTGATTGTCAAGGGAGATCTTGGAGACGACGTCACGGATTTTCGAAGCTCTACCCGGTCTCCACGTTTTCAAAGTTAAGTCACTGTTCACAATTACGTTTTGTCGAAACTGTATTTATCTTTCGGTGTGTGAACCTATAGTGTGCCCCTTGGAAGTTTCTCGGTGTTTATCTTTCATAAATTAATCGTTCATGTTTGCCGCGCGTGTGCGGCCTTGCCTCAGGCTTCCCCCATCAAAGTTTGTTCCTTCCTTCGCTGTTTTTGTGAGGATTTTTGATTTTCCCTTCTCCCCCAAACTTCCCGAACATCTACTCTTTGTCTAACGTTGTAACCCCCATCCCCTCCCCCCAAAAAAACATTTCCCTTTCTCCTCGTGTGCTTTTGTCCCATCGTGCGCCTCTGTCCACATGCGCTGTCCCGCCCGCCCCCATTATCGCCTTGCCTTCCACCTTTTGCCCTGTTCAAGTGACTCATGGTTGTCCCTCAAGGCTCCTTCTCCCTGTTGGTATTTTTGTGAATATAAGACTGTTCTTCACGGTTCTGTTTAAATATGTTTAAACTTTCCCCTGCAGTGTTGTATTTCTGTGGTTTATTACAACACGCTGTTTTTCTTCCGATTTAAAAGGCTCCTTTCAATTTCCTCTTCAACTCATTCCATTTCAAAAAAATATTCAATCTCTTATAATTCTTTCTCACTACATGCTCTAAATTCTCATTCATTCCACCCCTCCTCCATCGTTCTTAAACGGATCGCTAACTTGAAAATCACAATAAACCCAATTTGTTATTAATGTTCATCTTTCATTAATCATCCACTTTCTAAACTCCCCCCTTGCCCCTCCCCTCCTAAACTCCCCCCTTGCCCCTCCCCTCCAAATCTCCCTCCTTGCCCATCCTCTCCAATGCCAAACAGGAAATTAGAGCTGTCTCCCTTGACATATCACGTGCCTTCGATACGGTCTGGCACCCCGCTCTGCTCAACAAACTCTCCTCCTTTGGTATCCATGGAAATCTCCACACATGGCTGGCGGATTTCCTCTCCAGTCGTAGTCAACGTGTGGCCCTGAATGGGTTTCTCTCATCTCCTCTTCCTGTTCAGGCTGGAGTTCCCCAAGGCAGTGTTCTCGGCCCTGTGCTTTTTCTGGTCTTCATCAATGATCTCTCTGACTCTCTTGAAAATCCTCTCTATCTCTTTGCTGATGACTCTACTCTCTGTCGTTCCATTCTTCATCCCTCAGATCGGCAGTCTGCAGCCTCATCACTCTCTGCAGACCTGGACAAAATCACAGACTGGGCAAACAAGTGGAACATGTCTTTCAATCCTGACAAATCTCACACTCTTACGATGTCTCGCCGAAAAGACCGACTGGACAACCCTCCCATCCACTTTCTGAATAATCCTCTCCAAGAAGTTCTGTCACTCAAGCTTTTGGGTCTCACTATCTGCCATGATCTTTCCTGGGAAAACCACATTTCAAATCTGGCCTGCAAAACCAGTCGCCGACTGGGCATTCTCCGTCGTGCGAAGTCCTTCCTTGGCACACCTGAGCTCCTCACCACATACAAGGCTTTCATCCGCAGCTCAATGGAATACTGCTCTCCACTCTGGGCTGGTGCTCCTGCCTCACACCTAGCTCGTCTTCACGCTGTTGAAACCAAAGCGTTCAGAAACCCCCCACCCCTTCCCACACCTCCTCCCCCCATGCCCTCTCCCTCCCACACATCTCCCTGCTCTCAAATGTTATGTTTGTGTGCTTCTCCTCTCCCCATCTTGTCTGCCGCTCCCTCTTTTTAAATATTTTGTTTGTCTGGTTGATTTGTTTGTGAAATAAATGTTAGCTCTTTCACGAGCCTCGATTCAGTATACAAAAAAAAAAAAAAAAAAAAACCTTTCGTCCTCCCCATCCTTCCCTTTCTTGAAGAACTTCCCGAACAATATTTTATTTCCATTGGAGAAAGAATGCCAGTGTGTTCGGTGGTTATATCTGCAAAAGGTGGCTACTTTGCTGAGTCAAAATTTTAAATTAAATTTTGTTAAACAAAATGATTCTTTGATTTCTTTTTTTTGTCTCCAATTGTTTGTTTGTTCCATGCTTAATTTCAGAGAACATTGAGACATTAAACTGCATAAATTTCAATAAAAACTGGAAAAATTGAGGTGTTCTAAAACTTTTGACTTGTAGTGTACATATGAAATAACACATCATTACAGTATTGACTTACACTTTCCTTTTGTGCATCCGATGCATCGTCTTTATGGATTATTTTCAAAGCCACCTGTGAGAAAAGTGTTTCCAGGGTTATTTCAGTTAAATAAGTAGAAAACGCAATCAGATATTGCAGACCCTCACTGGGGATGTATTGGTGTATTTTGTGTGGCATATAAATGGAAGGATGAAAGCTAATTGATTGCAAATGAAGCATAAAATGGTCTAAAGGGCAAACGTTTGAAAGGGTGTGAAGGGTAAAGGTTGAAAAGGTATGAAGGGATCTAAAGGGTCGAAAGGGTCTTAAAATACTGTTAAGATTATTGGGTTAAGTAAGAAAATACAGCAGGAAAGGTGGAATTATATAGAAATAGTATGGGCCGTGTGACGTGTAGGAGCATTTTGATGTACTAAGTAGGAAAAATGTAGCTTAGCTTAAGGTTGTGTTTAAATGTCATCATACGGGGGATGATGCCATGTTAATTAGAGTAGGGTTCACGGTTAATTTTTGGTTGGTGCGACGGGATCGTTTCTGGTTGAAAAGAGTGGTTGGTGCGACGGGATCGTGAGGGAGCTTCGACTGGTGGGCTCTTTGGTGGGCTGGAGGCACCGGCGGAGGTTGGGGAGGGGCAGGGGGGAGCAATGCCCCCACCTTTATTTTTTCAGTAGTTTACAATTAAGATAAAAACATCCCGTATTTAAACCTGGGTAACAATAATGAATGTAAACTGCATTTATGATTTCACGTACATTGTAACTACACCAACAAACGGTAATTTTGGAAGTCAGACCCAGCTACCTAGAAGTCAGACCTCGGTATTATTATTAATTTTAAGCCCTTGCCCTCACCCCCCCCCCCCCCCCCCCCGCCCCACCCAAAAATAGAGAAGTCGAACTACGTCCAATGGCTGGAGGCTGCCCTGTCTTTTCCGAAGTGGAGGAGACACAAAGAGGGCCGTCTTCATGACTCGCCTTATCCCGGGCATGCCTTCGCACGCACGGCGTTGCCACCATTCTTTGCCGCTGCCCGCTTGGTGGCCCTGAGGCTTCGCCAACTTCCAATACTACAGGATCCATTTTGGGGCCAGTTGTGTGTGCCGGATCGTCAACTTTTATTTTCTTACCTCTCTGTGTGTGTGTGTGTGTGTTTGTAACTGCGTTTGTTTGTGTAACTGCGTGGAGGTACCTCAAGTTACCATTTTTACCTCAGCCTTATTTTGCCTTGCGCGCCTTTTTTAAAATATAAATCCTTATTGTTGCATGTTATTTGTCTTATTGGTTTGGGTTTCGGATTAAACCCGTGTTTCTGTCGTCAAACGCTTCGTGTCTCTTCCCTTTCACGCGCGCAATAAATGCCATAATCGGGAGGTCGCCTCAGGAGTTAAGGCTGGTTCGGCTCATCCATCCAAGGCTGGTGTTCACTTGCTACGGATGCGATAATATCTAAGGGGTCTCCGATGGTGTAATTTAAGGACTAAAGGGTCTGAATTGTATTAAGAGGTCGAGAGGTCAAACGAGTCAAAAGTGTCAAAGGGGTATTAAAAGGTTTGAAAGGTGTGAAGCTCTGAAAAAGGTCTAACAGTTCTAAAGGAAACGTAATTTATATCTATTCTTTTAACTATTTATGTCGTTCCAAACAAGTGACGTCTGGTCGTCACCACTGTGCTGCAATGCGCAGCACACACCATCATCAAACAATCAGCTGGAGACTCCCATGATGCTGTTGGTGTGCCTTTTGCAACTAATGTCATAAAAATGAACCGCCAGTTGATACTCCTCATAGGGGAATGCAGCACCTCATACACCACACCGTGGATAACGAATGTGATGACGCACTGTGTGATGCTCTGAGCCGCTTATGCATAGAGCTTCGACCATTGGATGGACCTGTTGTCAGCCACACAAACCCCACCCCCACCATACGTCTGGTTCACAATGAGCTTCTTCAGCACCATCGTATGAGATTTGAGATTGTTTGCAGCAAAAACCTGAAGAAGAATCCCATCGCGCTCGAGAAGGCAGTTTGTGAGTTCGAGGACGTGCTTATACATCAACATCCAATGGGAGGTAAAGCACACGAGGGGAAAAGGAGAGGGTTAAAAATTCCCAGTTTTTCACAGCATCATATGTGGTTTGCTCATCTCCTTGAATTTACACTAACAGCACTGTATTAAAACTCAAACTTACAATTCAACATGACCGATTGTTCTCATCTTGCTGTTATATCTTTTTCATTTTTTACCCCGAATAGCAAAATTTGCTGAAAATGTCAACAAACCTTTCATTCTTCATTCCCGTGAAAAGTAGAACTACACGCGTGTACGTACCTCTTCTCCAGTCAGCATATTCTGCGCAAACCAGACGGTCCCACATGCCCCACTTCCAAGACGATGGAGAATTTTCAAATTGGGAATTCCAAACTAGAAGAAATACACAAAGTAACAACCATTCAACTCAATAACATGAAAATTCTTATCATTGCATCTTCATAGTGGATATATTCCTCCCCCACATTTTTAATGACCTACCATCGACCATGAAAACTTTTTTTTTTACAAGACAATTTGCAGTGTCAGGTCAAACACAATTCAAACCAGAACGGCACTTGGTAGAGCGTATCCCTCCACCAGGCTGAATGGTTCACTTTTGTATCCCACTGATAGGCCGGATCTGGATTCGGACCTGAACCAAAATCTAATCACCTTGTTGTTGTCGCCAAACCAACTCGTCCCCCAAGTTTAGGCATAACTCATCCACAGCTTTTTAAAATATTATGTTACATATCACTTTTGGCCCAATCTCTCAATGGTGACGAATCATTAGCAAAATTAAATAATACTCGTATCCGAATCCATATTCAGATCTTCACCAAAATCGAATCGAATCGTCCTTGTCAGACACCCAACCTGTCCAACAAGTTTCGTCCAAATCCGTACATAACCTTTTGAGATATCTGCTATGTGTCGTTTTTAGCCCCGTCACTCAATGGTGAAGAAACACGTAATAATTAAATAATTCTCACATCCGAATCCCACATTCAGATCTTGTAATATACTGTGATGTCATATCCTTTTCCGGGTTCCCACTGTGCGCTGATACATTGAGATCACTGTCAACGAGTCATTCCACAAATGAATAAACAGTCAACAATTACATTTTAGTGCATAAATTATACAATTGCTGGTCAACTTAGTCCTAGCGAACTAGCAGACCCGGGCATTGTCACTGTAAAAAAAAAAACCACCTTTAGAGGCCATTTTTCCCCGCAAGCGGGGGTTGGCCTTTTTCGGGAACCGTGGTTGTTGTTGTTTTTTGGTCCCCTTTTTGAAGCAATGTTTTACGGCCGGATGCCCTTCCTGACGCCAACCCTTTTTGCCGCCTTTAGCGACAAACAGGGAATTACCAGTGAACTGGTACTCAATTAGCCGACCTCGTAAGGATGACAGGCTGAGTCAACCCCCCTGGCGTTAATTCAGCGATCGACCGGGATTCGAACCCAGGATCCTGGGATCCTAAGCCGGCACCCTAGCCGCTAGCCCAACACCAGGGATTGTCACTGTCAATTTTGTCACATTGTCACTGTGCAGGTTAATATTTCATCAATGACAATTCACAATATGCGGTCCGCGAGGGCGACGTGAGCCTGACGACAAGGCCCGACAGACATTGAAAATCAAAGTCATGAAGAAAAAATTTAAAACTTACTGATGGAAAGTCACTCCTTTCTCTCTTTTGTTGCGCTCATCGCGGTTTGTACAACCAAACGAAACCCACGCAGGCATCCTGTCGCTTGTCACAATAAAATTCTTAAAAGAGTTGATTTGCAATCCAAAATTACTATAAATATCTAGCTTTTATGGCAGCATTCACCAGGTCCGCAAGCACGCGACAAGTCGAATGAACGATTGTTTTGGGGGTGTCAAGATGGCGCCAGGTCACTTCCTGTTGCCTCAACGAGAATAGGCCAATCACCATTAGTCCACCCATCCAGTTATTATAGAGATCAGTGCGCTCAACAAGAGGCACATATTAGAGCAGGAAATATTTAATTGCATGGGTTTATCCCTGGTCTGTTCTAACTTGTTATAACAGATCTTCAACTCGCAGAACTGCTGTTGATAATCAGGCAAAGAACAAAATAATTTTGGCCTAGCAGCAAACAAAAATACAGACTATAATTTCAAATTTTACTTTTATTTTTATGTCAACCGACAAGTATTGTTTATAGTAAATTTTGTTCTCCCTGTGTGGGAATTCCCATTTTCATTTTATCATGACCGACTATTGTTATATTTCATGACAACATCTGTCAACCAATGCAAGGATGACATTAACAGAATGTATTTGGCATGCAGGTTCCCACACTGTGATCCAGAAAGGCTACGGAGGTGGGTGTTGAACACAAAGAGGGACAAGTGGCTACCTAATTCAAGATCACGTCTCTGTTCCGACCATTTCACAGACGACAGTTTTGACAGGACTGGTCAAACAGTTCGTCTGAGGCCAAATGCAGTTCCCACCATTTTTGGATTTCCTGACCACCTTCAGAAGGTAAATGCAAATGTCATAATCTCATGAGTACATTTTCAACAACAAATTAAGTTTCATGTCTTTTGTCATTTGATGTTAGCTGATGTAATTGCTATCGATTTCACTGCATTACACAAGACGATGTGATTTCAGCAGTCTCAGGATGCCTTCTTGAGACGATTCCAACGCAATCAGCCTTGTGTTTCTATGTCAATTAGTTCCTGAGATATTACGCAAAATGTGATTCTAAGGTTTTTTGAGATCCTGATCTCGTACAGCTCGTATTATAAAGCACCAGAGCATTTGTAAAGTTGTTCTGGATAGATATATACTGGAATATAATTATTTTTAATATTTAATTTCCAGAAAGCTACAACTCGCAGACAAACCAAAGTCAAGAACGACTGCACCACTGAACCAGGCTCCAGCACAGAGTCCACTCAACCTGATCCAACATCTGAGTCCATGTGCCACCAAGACCACTCCTATGCCACGATGGCATCTCCAAGAAAATTGAAACACAAATTGGATGACGCCAGTGCTCAGCTGCAAAGTTGCAATAAGAAACTAAAACTTGAAAAGCAGAAAACAAGGCGTTTGTTGCAAAAAGTGAATGATATGAGTGTGGTTGTGACATCTTTGCGTGATAAGAACTTGATCACCACAAATTGTGCGGAAATGTTGGAGACAACATTCAGTGGTATTCCAAAAGAAGTCATGAAGAGAATTCTGAGCAATACGAATAAATCTGCATCCTATCCAGAGGAACTAAGATCATTTGCTATGACTCTTCAGTTTTACTCCAGTAAAGCATATGACTATGTGAGTCTTTTGATTTGGCCTTGCCACATCCACGTCAAATTAGGTCATGGTACAAGGGCATCGAAGGAGATCCAGGTTTCACCAAGGCTGCATTTAATGCCCTACAAATGCGCACCAAAGACTACGCAAGCCAAGGGAAGGAGGTTGTGTGTGCCATCATGTTTGATGAGATTGCAATTCGCAAGCATGTTGAATTCGCCAATGGAAGATACCATGGATATGTCGACATCGGTAGTGGGAAATTTGATGATTCTACACCGGTGGCAAGAGATGCTCTGGTGTTCATGGCCGTATCGGTGAATGAATCTTGGAAAATACCCTTGGGATATTTCCTCAGAGTTGCCATGAATGGCGAGCACCGCGCTAATGTTGTCACGGAATGCTTTCACCGTCTACATGAGGCAGGTGTTCGAGCCGTCTCGCTTACATGTGATGGACCTTCTTGTCACCTGGCCATGATGCGTTGTTTGGGTGCAAAAATCGATGTCACTGCATTGGATCCATCTTTCGCCCATCCAGCTGATCCAACCCAAAAAGTGCATGTGATTCTGGATGCCTGCCACATGTTGAAGCTGTTGCGGAATGCATTGGCAGACGGTGGACTTTTCCAGACCAGTGATTGCAGGACTGTAAGGTGGCAGTACATTGAAGAGTTGAACGCTCTCCAAAAATCCGAAGGACTTCGTCTTGGAAATAAACTGAGGAGTGCTCACATACAGTGGAAGAAGCAGAAGATGAAGGTAAATCTCGCTGCGCAAGTTTTCAGTGCCAGTGTTGCTGATGCATTGCAATACTGCAATGAGGGTCTCCAACTGCCACAGTTCAAGGGATGTGAAGCGACAGTGGAATTTATCAGGCACATCGACAGTGCCTTTGACGTGTTGAACAGCAGAAATCCCCTTGGGAAAGGCTTCAAAGCACCTATGAGGAAAACCAACAAAGACAGATGGTGGAAAATAATGGAAGGAGCCAAAAAATTCCTCCTCAGTCTGAAAGATAGATCAGGCTCTCCGATGCATCTCGGTCCTCGGAAGACAGGGTTCATTGGTTTTATTGTTAGCATGGAGAGCACAATCAACTTGTTCTCTGAACTTGTTGATTCACCAAATGCCCCTCTGACATATCTCCTGACATACAAATTCAGTCAGGATCACATCGAACTATTCTTTGCAGCTGTACGGGCACGAGGTGGCTTCAACAACAATCCCACAGCGAGACAGTTCAAGGCGGCGTATAAGCGCCTTCTGGTCCGACATGCAGTCAAGAACGGAACAGGAAATTGTGCAATCTTGGACAGAACTGATGTTCTCCACATTGACAACGTATCGCAATCCACAGTTAACGTGGCAAGAAAATATGACCTGCTCATCAGAGATCCCACTGCAGATGAACATGATTATGCAGATACACCGAATTTTGAGGAGGTGTCAGAGTACAAAGAAGCTGCTGTCAACGACATTGCTGGTTTTGTGGTGCGCATGATGTGGAAAAGAACAAGTTGCATGCAGTGCACGAAAGCAATGGGTGCTATCAATGTAGAGAGCCACCAGTTTGTGGCCATTAAGGACCGTGGAGGCCTGGAGAAGGCATCCTCAAGCATCGTCTCCGTATGCATGGAAACTGAGAAATGTTTTCAACGTATGATGAAAATATCGGATGGAAAACTTCCACAAGGTCAAGGAATCTGTTCCGCAGTGGCAAGGAGTGTACTAAAAAACTCATCTGCAATGAATCTTTTTCCTGATCTCCATTCGCACCAGTTCGATACAGCAGTGGAAGACAACCACATCCACAAGCTGGTGACCATGGCTTCATCCTGCTACAGCAAAATAAAGCTTTTCCACATGGGAAAAGAACACACAGAAATTATTACTGGTGATAAAAGGGCGAAAGAAAATGTCAAGATTAGTGCTGTTCAAGCATCAGTGAATTGAATCTATTTGTGTGTTTTGTGCACTGATCTCTATAATAACTATAGAGATCAGTGGTTTGCGTCCATGTAGTGTTCATCATTGTGAACTTCAGTATTTTGTGGAACATTAATGTCCACAAGTCCTGTTTATATACTGTCAAATGTGACATGGATGTTGTATATGTTTGTTATTACTTACCTAGTTAATATCGTGACATCATTTTTGCACATGTAATTTTTATTTGCACAAATATTTGGGTTTGTTATTATTGTTTCAGTGAAAGTTGCATCTTGCCAAATTTATTAATAATTCCTATACATGTGTTTTGTAATTACTTTGTTTCATTTTGTAATTGTTGGAATCTCGCTCTTGATGTATTGGTACTATATCTACAAGACAAATTCTTTTGCACAATAAGTCATACAATAAATTTGTTATAAATAATAATTAAGTTTTGTTGCTGCATTTTCCAAGATTGTTCAAAAGTATGTTAAAATGCTTGTTTGAATGGCGTTTTAAGCTGAACTTAACCTTGTAATTCACTTCGGATACACAGAATAACAACATCTTCTCAATCCATGTATACATCATTATGATAAATTTTCAGATATCTGACGCTGAATAGAAACCAAAATGCACCTCCTCATTTAACTGAAACTTAGACAATTATTAATGAGGATAACCTGGAGTTGGCAAGAACAAACAACCTATAGTAACCATAACTATTATACACTATATACACCATATGAAGTAGGTGCAATTTATGTTTTAATATAGCACTGGTTCTGTTATGAAACACGTATTTGAATGCGTTGCTAATGAACATCCGCAAAGTGAGTTGGACAGTTCTCACTAAAAGCCTAAAATATATCCTTCCAAAGCGTTTTGATATTCAAGTATGATTCAAGCGCTATATAAAACATCATATTATATATCTTTTATGTTTATTATAATAATAGTTATTGTCATTTGCGTGCAGTGTTTGGTGACGGTCATCGTATAGTTAGTACAAGGCATCGCTCTTTTTGGGGGTTCCAAGATGGCGGCGGTTTTGCATCATCCAATGAGGCGTCTCCGCCCATCCAGTTATTATAGAGATCAGTGGTTGAGCGCCCCGAGGGCTTTTTCCTGTGTCGTCACTTCCGGGAATAAAACGCTGTTTGGACGTTTGCTCTGTCTCTCTGAATCCTTCGATTTGTGATGCCATCAGTCTCGTAAGGACTTTACAGTGGCGACGAGGAGCTGGACTGTGTGTTCCGGCTCACGTGTGGTGTGTTCGAGGTCACGTGTGGTGTGTTTGAGCTCACGTGTGGTGTTTTATTTTCACGATGGCAGTCGCTAGGATCGGGATTTTGAGTGAATTCAATCCGAGTTCAGATGACGGTTGATTTTTGCGAGAGACTGGACGAGTATTTCGTTGCTAACGGAATTGAAGGTGCTGATGACGCACTTTGACGTCTTGTCCTATATTTGACAAGGAAAGTTTCTTCGGAAAGTGACGTCATACCCCCAGGACCGGTCAGACGGCCAGCTTAACAGGACACGGGGATTAACCCCCCCCCCCCCCCCCCCCCCTTGTTAACGGGAGTGCCGTCCCCCGGATCCGTAACAATATATATATATATGTTTTGGAGCAATGTGGAACAAAGAGCATGTGTCCCTCAACATGGCACGTGTACAATGCATGTGCTTTGTCATAGAGAAAAATCAATCAGATGTGTTCTGGTTCACCACAATATGTCTGTGCATTTGCCGAATGGATACATGTATTTTAGTCATTGGCTAAAGGTACAGACTGTGGAGCTCAGCTGTATTTGTTCAGAGAGTGGATTAGTCTTTGTAATGAATTTGTACACGAACCAATGAATGCACTGTTTTGTGTTGAAAAATAAAACAACAGATTAATAACAACATAAATAAATAACAACAATAAATAAAATACAAGATTTTCTTTTTAATCACTCGATAGTGTCAAAACGTTTGTTTACCCTGACCCCATTAGACCCCTGACCCCATTCCTTAGAGGGTGCAGCGAGATGTTTTAGGCCCCCACAAAATATAGATTTTTTTTTTTATTTCGTCAAAATACCAACAGGATGAGAACAGCACCGAGTAACGCCGGGTATCCCTGCAAGTATCCAATATAATCACGACCCCAAATCCCAACATCCCTCCACCCTCTCTCCTCACTCGGTGTTGGGAAGCATGGCTCTTTATCGGCCACATTGATCCGTCCACATGAAACATTGTCCTCTTGTTTGTGAACGAGTGTTCGGTGTGTTACTGTCATGGGTGTTATGTTTGCACACAAACCTCATTATCAGACGTCACATGCTCAACTTCAGTCACAGCTTCTGTTGATGGAATATTCTGCAACAAACACACAATTTCAATAATTACAACAATTTATGGATTGGTGGGAAAAATATCATGATAATAACTGGGTATAAAACATATAAACATGTTACATGTAAACCGTATGAATACCATACAATGCGATGTTACCGGGTGTCGAAAAATCCCATGTGGTGTTCAAAATATGAAGTCACGTCCTCCACATGCATGGGGTGGAAAACATGGATACAGAAGCAAAATCTGAGGAAGGACAGAGGTGGGCTTTGGAGAGTTGGGGGGAATGTGGGGGATTAATGGGATAGAAAAGATTATGGCTTTGGATGGGGGATGATCTGAGATGGTGGTGAACAGCTGTCTTAAAGATCTGGAAGGAAGAATGAGATTGAAGAGAATGTAGAAGTTGGTTCCACAAGTGGGGAAAAAGAGGAATGAATGAGTGGAGGTGAGGAGTGATTCTGGATGTTAGGAGTTTCACCAGAAGGGGGTTGATGGCGGACCGTGTGCTCCATGCAAAAAGCTGGGTGGGGAAGTGTTAAGAGTATGAAAAGAACAGAGGGTGCAAGACCAGAAAGGAGGCGGTAGAGGACAGAAACCACCGATCTGTCTGCGATGGGAAAGTGATAGGCCTGTGGACTCAGCTTCATCGTGGGAGATTCCAATAACCTTGAAGGATGAAGGCTTATAAACATGATCTGCTTAACAAAGATCATGGCACATTGTGAAATCCAAGAGTTTGATTATGGTATTGAAAATAATGTTGAGAAAGCAGATGGAGAGGTTGCCAGACGGTCCTTTCGTAGAGAGATGGTGAGAGTGTGAGAATTGTCAGGTTTGAAAGTTGTAGTCCAAGTGCTTCACCATTTTGTGATATTATTCAATATCTGAAGAGAGGGAAGAGGATGTAGCCTGCCTGTCTGAAGGATGAGGGATGTCACGGCAGAGGGTGGAGTCATCAGGATAGATAAAGAGGATTTTCCAGAGAGTCAGAGAGATATTATTATTATTTATTTGCATGCAGCCAGTGGCTGCTGGGCTGCATCATTTCCTGGGCGCACCACAGGATTCAGTGTACTATGAGGAGGAAGAAGGGGAGGATAGCCGACGATGACATGGGATAAATCTGTCCATGAGAGATAGCAGGTTTCTGTGGAAGAATTCCCAAGTTGAGTTGACGTCAGCAACAATAGATGTGGGAGACCAGTCCTGAAGAGAGATGGCTGCTCGGCGCTTTCAGTGATGACATCTTAAGAAGAGGAGAGAGGAGTGAGTCTGTCCCAGCTCAGTAAACAAAGTTATTCACCTGCAAGGTACTCTACTACGACGACTCGACTGCTGTAGTATTCTGTCCCAAGCAAACCCCGCACTCCGTGTATTAAACACGAATGTACAATTTATCTGTCGTTAATTAACAAATCTAGTTCAACATAATAAAATAATACAGCTCATGTGTCGTCATGAATGTGAAATATTAGGAAATATAAAACTTCAGGTTCAAATAAACCAAGAATCGTCATTCCTTTATTCATCAACTCGATGGTATTCATAGAATACTTACCCTGCGCAGTCAACTTGGTGTGAGCCAACTCTTCGATTTTTGAAAGTTTCTGTTTTTTTGATCCAATATGGCTGCCAGACCACGTGACATACATTTATTTTAATTTATGTCGCTATATTATAGTCGAGGCACTTCATCACCTCGAATATAATATGAAGTTTCACGTCGATCAATGAAGCGGTTCAAGAGTTATAAAAATTTTCTAATATTTTCGTTTAATTATTTATATCTGCCAAACCACGTCACCTATCGCAAATTCCAAAAGGTCATTTTAGTAGAGACTGATATGCTGAACACACCTGTGAAGCTTCCCCTCGATAGGACCAAAAATGAGGGAGGAGTTCGGTGTCAAAGTAGAGCTCCAATCGCTGCCTAAACATCTTAAAAAAGCCGCCGCTGTGTTCGGCGCGGTCCAATCCATGCACGGAGTTCCCGCCAGGTCCGCCATTGTGAACGGGGGTGCGAGGTCGACGAGGAATGAACCGATTACAAGAGGGACGGGAAACACCGGCTTTGTACCTCGAATATGCCTCGTAAAACCGCCGCCACCATGTAAAGTTCTGATGTGGAATCGATCACGAGGCGACGACAAAGAGAACAATCATTTGTTGCAGCACCCGGAATGAGGTTCATGGCGACGACCCCGTGCACACACCGCCTGCCCCCTGGCCGGAAGTCCTCTTCATTCTCCAAAACGCGAGCGAGCACTTCCGGGTCCACACAACTGGCGTGAGACCATCATAGATGTGAAGTTCCTTCCGGTTGTGTGAGCGCCGTTACGAATTCAAAATCGCAATTGTATTCACTCCATTCCAATCATCAATTGGTACTTTCACAAAACGATTAACACGATTAACGTTTAACGATTTAACATTCCGAATGATGACGGTTGTGTTTGGATATTATCAAACCGGCGCATTGCCGCCATCTGCCCACTTCCGGATCCGCTGCAGGTTCGGAGTTCTCATCAAAATCTAAACGGTATTTGTAAAATTTCAATAAAACCCACGTCACTGTTGATATCGGTAAATATTATTCCTACGTGTTTGGAAAATTGGAAAACTTGGAAAAATTTGAAAAACAATATACATCTAGGCTATTTTACTCCGGGGGGGTAGGGGATGGGGGGTCCCAGGAATTCCCGCCCAAAAATATCGCTGCGATCGGTTGAGCCGTTTTTGCGGTAAATTCGAACGGACAAACGGACGGACATTTGGTGGATTATAGTCAGATAATAAATACATGTGTTATTATATAATCATTCATTGCATTGTGGGAGTCTTCACAACAATAACCGAGCTTCATCGCCTATTTTTATATTCATTCTCCTCACGGTTACTTCATCACAAATATTAGCAAAAGGTGAAGAGAAATGGATGTTACTGCACCCGGTTTGTTCGGAACCTGGTGCTGAGATTCCTCCACACGGAACGCGCCGGCTCCCGCTGCCTCGTTTCGTTGTTTCCCATCTCGAAGGAAAAAGTGAACAAACTTCACGAATATCGCGGAGTCGTTAAAAACACAACCGGCTCCTCTGAAATCCGTTGGATTTGTGAAGAAATAACGATCACTTCGCCGACTGATCAAATGTAACCTAGCAACAGTAACATTGCGTCGATGACATTGCAACGGAAGAAGAAGAAGCATCTTGGTACTCACCACAACATGGAAAAGTCCTATTTTAAAAAAAACAACAACTCCGTTTATTTTAAAACCTGCTCTTGGGACGGCCGCGTCGCATCATCAGCAAACACACTCTCCTGGGCCGGTTGAGAGTCCAAATATGGCAGCCGAGTGGCTTCATCAGCAAACGCATTCTCATGGGCCGGTACGGAGTTCAAATATGGCGGCCACGAGCCGAAGTCAGCAAACACACTCTCCTGGGCCTGTTGGGAGTCCAAATATGGCGGTCGCGTGGCTTCATCAGCAAACGCACTCTCCTGGGCCGGTACGGAGTTCAAATATGGCGGCCACGTGCCGACATCAGCAAACACACTCTCCTGGGCCGGTTGGGAGTCCAAATATGGCGGCCGCGTGGCTTCATCAGCAGATGCACTCTTCGGACCGGGTAGTTTCTCCATATTGTGGAGTTCGTGCTGCCTCAATCTGAATGGGATATTTTTTTTATATATATATATATATATTTTTGTCTACACTTTGGTTTTACAGATTTAAAGTTATTTGATTAAAAAGATAAATGTTGTGGTAAAATCAGGAAATAATGTTTCAGGTGTTCTATAAATTATAAATCGCTTACCCGGGCTCGAACGTGGCTAACATAACATCCGCCATCTTGGCGATTGGACATTCCGGTCAATGGGAAGTCACCGGGTTGGGACCGTTTACTTTTACTTGGATCTTTCCGTTACGTTGGTTTGTTTGGTATTCTCACTGAGGAGCCTTTCTTCATCTCTTGACAGGAAAGAAGGATCGCGATGTTCTCGGCTGTGCTCCCTGCGATGAGGTCGAATCTCTGCAACGCGCCGCATGTTCAGCTCGCCGCGGAGGTGGAAGCTGCGGATCGGCCCGGATCGAACAGCCCGACCGAATATCGTCGCTTCGCGGCTGCTTCCGCCGCCGGTAAGAACCTGGATGAGTGTTCGTGTGTCGCGCTTTGTCCTCACGCCCTAAGATCGCTCGGACCGCCATTTGCCTTCTCGTCTCGTTGCCAGATTGATGACCTTGTTGTTGTGAGAAGTGCATTATTTTTTATGGTTTCTTAGGAATACGGATCTGAAGAGAAAATTTAGTTTGGTTGCCAGATCGGCACCCTTGGGGAAATCCCGTAATTTGCATAAATCCAAAATGGCCGCCTCGGATGGCGGTGGATTATGAGTTATGACTTTTTAACCAACTAACTTACAATCGCATATGATGTGTTTTCCATATATTTTTCACCTCAGGAATCGGATATCTGGAGGCAGTTTTGTGATTTGGGATAAAATTCAGGGTAAAAGTTCAAATTCAAACATTTGCAGCCAAAAAATTGAAACGATAGATTTCACATAAACAAGGCCATCATTCTGACAACTGGATTAGTAAAGACTTGATAGATTCCTATTAGGAATAATATATATATATTCATTTATATAGACACCATACCCATATTCCTCTATTTTTATTCACAGAATCATAATACTATATGGCTACCTCAAAGTGCATCGTCCCATTGTGTCACGGAGGTGGAGAAGAAAATAAATTCACTTAAGTCTGAATCAAGAAGCTGATCTCACGCGCCAAAATCCGTGGTGATGGAGATCTGCAGGCGAAGCTGCAGAACATTGTTAATGGTGGTAGTAATACTAATAGTGCAGGTATATTGTATCGTCTGCCACAAAAGTTGCTCAAAATCAAAAGAGAAAATGGCAAGGGTTCAGAAGTCAAAGAAAATAAAAACGGAAGATGAGGGTGTTAAGACAACTACAAGATCTCAAAGTAAGGTAGCTGACAAAGGTACGTTTGAGTACACACGGGATTGTATTTTCTGTGCCGAGGAATGTTTGCCCATTGATGAAAGACACCCTGATAGATGGAACCGTGTTCGTCAGTGTTTGAAGAACGATCGTTTTGACAAAAGGCAATCCCCTCCCTACTATGAAAGATATGCTCCTTGACGTTGCTGAACAGGATCCAGGCCACAGTGCAGATGTAGCGTTGGGATGGAGCAGTTTGGGACATTAACGCGACCTGTGCACAACTCAGCTCAAAATGCCTACAAATTCTGGGGATGCACTATCTTACTGGCGCAGATGCCACCTCATACATGTATGGCAAGGGAAAAGCGTCAGCTTTGAAGACACTTCGAGCTGGTGACGTCCCTGGCCTGTACTCAATTTTGGGTGAACTTGATGCCACCTATGCAGAACTTATGGAAGCAGGACAGGCCCTCTTCTGTGCTCTATATGGTCAACCCATTGATGGGTTGAAACCCATCAATGGTTGAAACCCATCAATTGATGGGTCAACCCATTGAACCTTTTGTCCGCCCCATTCTTCCCTTTCTCCAAGCTATTCTGTAATCTCTGACACACCTTCAACAGCTCTCCCTACCTCTTCCTCCTCTTCCACATCTTACCCTACCTTTCGGAGATTTATCCCATCTCGTCTTCAGTTGTCATACCCTTCCTCCCGTCCATGGTACACGGAATCTTGTAGTGAGGCTGTTGCCCAGAAACAACTTGCCTTCGTCTCCTGGAAAGCAAATCCAACGGAAGGAAATCTCATTTCCTTTCACAAAGCCCGAAACAAGTGTGTGTCCACCCTCAGGAGAGCCAGGAAACAATATCTCTCCGTTCTCAAGACCGAACTCTCTTATCTGTCTCCCTCTTCCAAATCCTGGTGGCATCTGGTCAAATCCGTTTCTGGTGTTTGTTCCCCCTCCATCCCCTCCCTTACCTCAAACGGCTACACAGCTGACTCCGCACGTGAAAAAGCTGAATGCCTCAACTCTGTGTTTGCCTCTAAATCTTGTGTCCCAAACCCATCCCTCTCTGTACCCACCATACCCAGTCGTACCCAGCTGCTCCTGGACTCAGTGTCCTTTCCTCCTGACAAGGTGGAAAAGTTTCTGTCAACCCTCGACTCTGATTCTGCAACTGGACCCGACGGCATCAGCCCACGGGTCCTAAAATCCTGCTCTGCCGCTCTATCTCACCCTCTCTCTGTTCTCTTCACCCTCTCTTTTGCTCAAGGTCAACTGCCATCTGCTTGGAAATCAGCCAACATCACCGCTTTGCACAAAAAAGGTGCAAAAACAGATCCTAGCAACTACAGACCAATCAGCCTTCTCCCAATTATCAGCAAAGTCATGGAATCCATCATTGCTTCAGATATGAAATCTTTCCTCTTCTCCAATGGCTTGATCTCTGATCATCAATTTGGTTTCAGACCAGGTCACTCTACTCTGGACATGCTGCTTCTGCTGTCTCAACAATGGATGGAGGTCCTCAATGCCAAACAGGAAATTAGAGCTGTCTCCCTCGACATATCACGTGCCTTCGATACGGTCTGGCACCCCGCTCTGCTCACCAAACTCTCCTCCTTTGGTATCCATGGAAATCTCCACGCATGGCTGGCGGACTTCCTCTCTAGTCATCGTCAACGTGTGACCCTGAATGGGTTTCTCTCATCTCCTCTTCCTGTTCAGGCTGGAGTTCCCCAAGGCAGTGTTCTGGGCCCTGTGCTTTTTCTGGTCTTCATCAATGATCTCTCTGACTCTCTTGAAAATCCTCCATCTCTTTGCTGATGACTCCACTCTCTGCCGCTCCATTCCTCTTCCTTCAGATCGGCAGTCTGCAGCCTCCTCACTCTCTGAAGGCTTGGACAAAATCACAGACTGGTCAAACAAGTGGAACATGTCTTTCAATCCTGACAAATCTCACACTCTTACTATGTCTCTCCGAAAAGATCGACTGGACAACCCTCCCATCTACTTTCTCAACAATCCTCTCCAAGAAGTTCTGTCGCTCAAGCTTTTGGGTCTCACTATCTGCCATGATCTTTCTTGGGAAAACCACATTTCCAAGCTGGCCTCCAAAGCCAGTCGCTGACTGGGCATCCTCCGTCGTGCGAAATCCTTCCTCGGCACACCTGAGCTGCTCACCACATACAAGGCTTTCATCCGCAGCTCAATGGAATACTGTTCTCCCCTATGGGCCGGTGCTCCTACCTCACACCTAGCTCGGCTTCACGCTGTTGAAACCAAAGCTTTCAGAATTATTGGAATCTCCCGCGATAAAGCTATCTCTGAGGGCCTTTCACTCACTCACCGCAGGCAGGAAGGTGGTCTTTCTGGCTTCTACCGACTCCTCTCCGGCCTTGCACCCCCAGCTCTCTCTGTGCTCTGTCCCCTAAATATTCCTACAGGTCGCACAAGATCTGCCAGCAACCCTCTGATGGTTAAACTGCCGAAATCTCGGCTCTCTGCTCACCTTCACTCTTTCATTCCTCTTTTATCCCGCCTCTGGAACAAACTCCCTCACTCCCTTCAATCCCACTCCTCCCTCCAGGTCTTTAAAACAGCTTTTCACCACCATCTCTTATTTTCGCCCATCCAAAACCTTGATCTTTTCTACCCCCGCTAATTCACCCCAGATCCACCTTGTTTGAAATTCCAACTTCTTTCCTGGAAGTCCTGGCAGTGTCCATATGTTTTATACCTCTCCCACCCCCCCTTCCCATGCCCCCCCCCCAAAGCCCTCACCCTCTCTCAGATCTCTCGATGTCTCCATGTCTCTCGGTCCCTGCTCTCAAATGTTGTGTTTGTGTCCTTCCCCCTCTCTCCCCATCTTGTCTACCGCTCCCGATGTTGTATGTTTTATGTGTCGGTTTGTTTTTCTGTGTGATTAATGTTCGCTCTTTCACGAGCCTCGATCTTGTATACAACAACAACAACAACAACAACAACAACAACAAAAAATCCAGGAGGATTCTCGCATAAGTAGCCGTTCGCGTTTCCCGCAACCAAGGCAGTCACAGCCAGACTCGAACCTTTGGCTCCGAGCACGTCCATCGACCCGAGGGGGTTTCAGCTGCAGGACGTTTCCCAGTAGCATCGTTTTCCAGGCGTCTTGCCGGAGTTCGTCACAACTGCTCCGGCGTTCGGACCTCGGTGACCATCACGTGCTCAGACGACGTAGTTTCTGAACGAAATGCTTGAGGGGTTCCAATGCATCCGGTCTCTTCGTGGCAGACTGGTAGCGAGGGTAGTTGGCGCTCCGTGGCTAGAGCTGGCTCGGCGGGTCCTCCGCTTGACGTTCTTCCCTGAGGAGGGGTAGTCGCAGGAGCGTGGGCATCATCTCGATTCAGAACGATGTCAGGAGAGGATCACGATTAATTGTTGTAATCATCAGAGATACAACATTGTCTCAGAGTAGAGTTTAATCATGATCGATCTCAGACAGCATCGAAAGAGAGAACCAGCAATCATAGTATTAGTGTTACTGCAGGCACATACAGGTGCATACAGGTGCATACAGTTGATATCTCGTCAAGTGAGCATGCAGCACACAATGCAGAATCCTTACCATTCTCCGGAAGCCCAGAGGTGCTCTCGGGTTACATAGCACAGAACTACCTTCTGCGCTGAACGGCAGTCTCTTTTAGAGGAGCCGCGTGGGAGTCGCGTAGTGGCAATGCGTAGAATAACACCAGGGTCGTAAATTAGATGACAATTTCACCACAAACAGTATCAACAACACCCTACTGGGGGGGGGGGGTGGGTGATGGGAGATGGTCGCTCTAGTGGGAATGGTCACCCTTCTGGGGGGGATGGTCGCTCCCATAAAGATGGTCACCCTACTGGGGGGGGATGGTCGCTCTAGTGGAGACGGACGCCCGCGGGGGGGGGGGGGGGTTGTTTAAAGTTAGATCGAGGGTGCAGGTAAATTGAAATGGATATTGACACCTGTGGTGCTGATTGTAGAATGTAGTGTTTTGTGAGATGCAGGAGGCAGTAGAATGGCTGGGCGTGTGGTTTGGTTGGGAGAGATGGTTGACCGAGGCACCCCGGGCACTGGGAGCTCGTCGGCCAGGTAAGGCTGTAGGTAGGCTCAGGAAGCCAGTTAGGTTAGTGTGTGAGTGGGGCCCGAGAATCCAGGGAGATTACTCGGGTGCCAAATGCCAAGGTGGGCATCGGGTGCTAAGTGCCAATGAGGGCCTTCCCCAAATAGGTAAGGGCGAGGAGTAGGCAAGCCTGGGAGGCAGCTCCGGTGGACGAGGGGTCGTAGGCAAGTAGACCTGCCAGGTTAAGCCACACGACCCAGCCCTGAAATTGTGCAAGGGCACAGATAGAAAAGTCATGGGGTGAGACCCAAATTCGGGGGGGGGGGGGAGGAGGGGGCACTACTGTGTGGGCAATGGGAATTCGGGTTCTTAGAACCACATCGTTTAAATAAGGCCGATTGGCAGGGTACGACCCCAGGGAGGTTAAATGTGTAAATGATGTTGGTGTAGTTAGAATTTGTGAAGACCCCTTCGTACCACCTACAACCATCCACAAGGGGAAACATTTTGCACCACGGGGCTCGAAGTTTGATGGGTGAGATGCATCATGACGTGGGTGCAAAACATTGTGTTCATTCCGTCTTTCCTTCCTGGGAGAACCTGGGGGGAGTTGGGGACGAATTTGGCAATAAAGAGGGGACGTGGGAGACAAGACGTCGAGACGAATTGTAAATACAAGGAGGGCTAGGGTAGTGTAGTAGACGGTGGGGGTACGTAAGGTTAGGGCCAGGCTCGAGTTCACTCTGCCGGCATTCCTCTCACCCGTTCCATTTGCCTTGTTTTGCATGTGCCAGTGGTGCCACAGTGCCCTTTCCTTGTGCTCCTTGCGCTTTGTCTTCCTCCCCGCCCCAGGACCATCATGAGGTCTCACCTTGCTGTCGCAGCGTCTTGCTGCCATCCATCACATTATGGACCACTCGCCCTGTGGCCACACCTTCCTGCTGTTGCAGCTCCTCGCTGCCCCCATCATCTTGCTGGATGGCCTACCTGTTGGGTGGCATTGATGCCACATCTTTGGACCACGTGTCAGTGGCCCTGTTCACAAAATAAAATGACCCATGTGTGGAAAGGCGAAAATTAGATGGCCTTATGATCTTGACATGGCCTGTATACCGGTCAGGGCCAGCTGGTTTTGTTAGGAAGCCGACCAAGGCAAGAAGCCACAAGATGACTCCAGCAACAAGTCCTCCATTCTTTATTCCTTGAGTCCAGGTCCTGGGTCTTAGTTTTTGTAAATAAATCGTGTCGTGTGTAAAAGTAAAAATGTTGCTCACTGGATATGTGTTTTGTTTCAAAATTTCGGCAATACACGAACAGTATAAGGTTGTGGGTGTGAATCTGTACTGTAGTTTGTCAACGCATTCGGCGGGACATACGTATTAGTTTAAATAGTCGCACACATTGGGGTTAGAGTTTAAAATGTTAGGGGAATTACATCTTCGTGTCACACTAATGGTAATGTTAAATGAGTGCCAGCTCCCCCAGCCGCTCCTGTGTGGACGACTTGGGACGAGTCTGGGTGAGAGGAGGGGGAAGTGTTATGGGTTTGCAATGAAGGACATCCCTCAAGTGAATTACACGACAACATGTAGCCTGCATTAGTCAGTTATTTCTTCTTAAATGTAAAGATTAGTTCCCTTTCCATTGTGTTGAAATAAAAGCAGATACAACCATCTGCTTAGAGCCCAGCTTCTGCTCAAGCCTAATCAATTCTACTCCCCTCCACATATTTTCCCAATGCAGGCACTGCCCAGAACACAACATGCAGTTCACCGGGACGAATTTTTTTTTTTTTTTTTTTTTTTGTGTACAGAATCGAGGCTCGTGAAAGAGCTGACATTTATTTCACAAACAAATCAAACAGACAAACAAAATATATAAAAAGAGGGAGCGGAAGACAAGATGGGAGAGAAGGGGAAGTACACAAACACAACATTTGAGAGCAGGGATGTGTGGGAGGGAGAGGGCTTGGGGGGAGGAGGCATGGGAAGGGGGGGTGGGGGGGTTGGAGAAATATAAAACACAAGGACACCAAGAGCTTCCAGGACAGAAGTTGGTATTTCAAAAAAGTGGATTTGGGGTGAAATTAGCGGGGGTAGAAAAGATCAAGGTTTTGGATGGGGGAAGATAAGAGATGGTGGTGAACAGCTGTTTTATAGACCTGGAGGGTGAAGTGGGATTGAAGAGAGTGAGGGAGTTTGTTCCAGAGGCGGGAGAAAAGAGGAGTGAAGGTGAGCAAAGAGTCTTGATTTTGGCAGTTTAACCATAAGAGGGTTGCAGGCAGATCTTGTGCGACCTGTAGGAATATTTGGGGGACAGAGACCAGAGAGAGCTGGGGGGGGGCAAGGCCAGAGAGAAGTCAGTAGAAGATGGAAAGACCACCAACCTGCCTGCGGTGAGTGAGTGAAAGGCCCTTGGAGTAAGCTTCATTGCGGGAGATTCCAATGAGTCTGAACGCTTTGGTTTCAACAGCGTGAAGACGAACTAGGTGTGAGGCAGGAGCACCAGCCCAGAGGGGAGAGCCGTATTCCATTGAGCTGCGGATGAAAGCCTTATATGTGGTGAGGAGCGCAGGTGTGCTAAGGAAGGATTTCGCACGACGGAGGATGCCCAGTCGGCGACTGGCTTTGGAGGCCAGATTTGAAATGTGGTTTTCCCAGGAAAGATCATGGCAGATAGTGAGACCCAAAAGCTTGAGTGACAGAACTTCTTGGAGAGGATTATTCAGAAAGTGGATGGGAGGGTTGTCCAGTCGGTCTTTTCAGAGAGACATCGTAAGAGTGAGATTTGTCAGGATTGAAAGACATGTTCCACTTGTTTGCCCAGTCTGTGATTTTGTCCAGGTCTGCAGAGAGTGAGGAGGCTGCAGACTGCCGATCTGAGGGATGAGGAATGGAGCGACAGAGAGTAGAGTCATCAGCAAAGAGATAGAGAGGATTTTCAAGAGAGTCAGAGAGATCATTGATGAAGACCAGAAAAAGCACAGGGCCCAGAACACTGCCTTGGGGAACTCCAGCCTGAACAGGAAGAGGAGATGAGAGAAACCCATTCAGGGCCACACGGTGACTACGACTAGAGAGGAAGTCCGCCAGCCATGCTTGGAGATTTCCATGGATACCAAAGGAGGAGAGTTTGGTGAGCAGAGCGGGGTGCCAGACCGTATCCAAGGCACGTGATATGTCAAGGGAGACAGCTCTAATTTCCTGTTTGGCATTGAGGACCTCCATCCATTGTTGAGAAAGCAGAAGCAGCATGTCCAGAGTAAAGTGACCAGGTCTGAAACCAAATTGATGATCAGAGATCAAGCCATTGGAGAAGAGGAAAGATTTCATATCTGAAGCAATGATGGATTCAATGACTTTGCTGATAATTGGGAGAAGGCTGATTGGTCTGTAGTTGTCGGATCTGTTTTTGCACCTTTTTTGTGCAAAGCGGTGATGTTGGCTGATTTCCAAGCAGATGGCAGAATATAAACTGCTTCCTGATGTCATCTCTCTCCACCCACAGCTTCATTGCCATATTGTGCAACTGAAGATCAAGGGTCATCACGGTGATCGATTCACTTCCCATTACACCAGTCGTGACACCATGTGCTCTCATGAGACCGGTGAAGGCCGACAGAGTGCCGTAATCTGTAGGACGTGATCTTATCAAAGGTGGTACTTGTGCAACATTGGTCTGGAAGTTGGTGGAAGACAACAAGGAATTAAAGGCTCCCCATGTTCCCGGAGCAATGGATTTAACTTTATAGTGGTTGCCATCTTGGTTTTGGTGGCCATCTTGGATTTGGAAAAAATGCCACCCTCCCTTTTTTAGACCTCAATAATACCTTAATACAGAATCAAGTGATAATTTGCTTTAAACAAACAATAGACACGAAAGTTGCTTCAATGACATAGCCTACACTATCAAGGAAGGTATTGAATTTGAGTCAATTTGTGACTCGGAAAAAACAAAAACATTTTGACAACGATGTTGATCACTCCGGTTTGTGTGTTTGTTTGTCTGTTCGCTCACTTATACTTGTCTACAGGTCACAATTTTAAACCAATTTTCACGAAACTTCACCAAATGGTAGAGTTTGTGGTCCCACAAAATACTATATATTTTTGAGGTCAAAAGGTCAACATAGGCCAAAGGTCAACCACTTTTTTCAAAATTTTTAAATCCACAATTTTCATCCGAGTGATTAGCAAATTGAATGGGATTTATATATCAGCGAACTGAATGAAATGAACAGCTATTTTGAGGTCAACATAGGTCAAAAGGTCAACATAGGCCAAAGGTCAACAACGTTTTTTAAATTTCTAAAATCCTCAATTTTCATCCGATTGACTTGAAAATTGAATGGGATTTACATATCAGCTAACAGAATTCAACCACAAACTATTTTTTTGATCAACATAGGCCAAAGGTCGACAACTTTTTTCAAATTTCGAAAATCCTCAATTTTCATCCGATTGACTTGAAAATTGAATGGGATATACATATCATCGAACAGAATTCAACCACCAACTATTTTTTTGATCAACATAGGTCAAACCGTTAAGATAGGCCAAAGGTCAACAACATTTTTCAAATTTCTAAAATCCTCAATTTTCAACCGGTTGACTTGAAAATTGAATGGGATTTACATATCGGCGAACAGAATTCAACCACCAGCTATATTTTTGATCAACGTAGGTTAAACCGTCAACATAGGCCAAAGGTCAACAACTTTTTTCAAATTTCTAAAATCCTCAATTTTCCTCCGATTGACTTGAAATCTGAATAGGATTTTCATGTCCGCCAACTGAAACCAACCACCAACTATTTTTTTGATCAACATAGGCCAAAAGGTTAACATAGGCCAAAAGGTCAACATCCGCCAAAATGTCAACATCAGTCAAATTTGTAAAACTAGCAACGGCACCCACCCTATGGGCGGGGGCTTCAAATGGGAGGCCCAAATGGAAAGGTAAATTCTTAATGTAATTAACCAAATGTCCGTCCGTCTGTGTGACAGGCCACGTCTGTCTTTCGTCTGTCTAAATGTCTGTCTGTCGTCTGTCTGTCCGTTCGAAGGTACCGTAAAAACTGCTGAACCGATCGCAACGATATTTTGGGTGGATAATGCTGGGATCTTCAGGAGTAAAATAGGCTATTTAGTTTTCCCAATTTCAGCAATTTCAGTCAATTTTCAACCGATTAACTTAATTTGAAGAAGATTTGCATATCAGATCACATAATTCAACCACTAACTATTTGTGAAGTCAAAAGGATGCTTTTCCGAGCGCCATTCTACTTTGTTCTCTTTTACCAAGTGTCGCTCTTTGAGTGATTTTTCATTTGTCTGTCTGTTTGTTTGTTTACTTCCGACACCGAAGGTGGATTCTTCACCATTGAGAGATCGGGTGAAAACAGATATCTTACTATATTTCACCAAATGTCTGTCTGTCTGTCTGTCTGTCTGTTCGAGGGTACCGTAAAAACTGCTGAAACGATCGCAAAGATATTTTGGGTGTATAATCCTGAGATTCCCAGGAGTAAAATAGGCTATTTAGTTTTCCCAATTTCAGCTTTAGTCTCCAGCATTCTCAGGTTTGGACGCCCGCATAACATTCGCGTTTGCATGACGTTCATTGCGACGTCTTCTTACGTCGAGCAACGGTACCCACCCTATGGGTGGGGCTTCAATTGGGAGGCCCAAATGAAAAGGCTAAATATCGGAAATTGAAGCCTTTTTTTCTTTTAAATGATTTTTATAAACATCCGCCATGCGGAAACGTCATGCGGGAGCAAGTATCAGCAGGATGTGGCAGTGTGGCAGCCCACGTTTGCACCGATCGCTGCACCGTGTGCCGCACAAACGACTGCACCGATCGCTGCACCGTGTGCCGCACAAACGGTTGCACCGATCGCTGCACCGTGTCCCGCACAAACGGCTGCACCGATCGCTGCACCGTGTGCCGCACAAACGGCTGCACCGATCGCTGCACCGTGTGCCGCACAAACGACTGCACCGATCGCTGCACCGTGTGCCGCACAAACGACTGCACCGATCGCTGCACCGTGTGCCGCACAAACGGCTGCACCGATCGCTGCACCGTGTGCCGCACAAACGACTGCACCGATCGCTGCACTGTGTTTCGCACAAACGGTTGCACCGTGTGCTGCACAAACGACTGCACCGATCGCTGCACAGCTGCATTGATCGGATGTGGCGTGAAGGAGGATCTGCACTTCGGCGTGAAGGAGGATCAGATCTAACAGATCGCTGTCTCCATCGATCTTGCCAAGGCCGTAACACCTGTCGGCTCAAAAGCCTTTTCACTGTTGATTTGGTACAGTTACACGTATCGGGAATTTGGTACACGTATCGGGAGTACATACGACATGGCGGATGTGAACACTATTATCGATCACGATTCACGATCACGATCATCACGATCATTGTGTATCGATGACTATTTGAAACACGATGAAATAATATTTACCGATATGAACAGTGATGTGGCTTTTATTGAAATTCTCAAGATACTGTTTAGATTTTGATGATTCGCGTGTGATATGATTCAACGAATGTTTATATGAATCGTTTAAAACAAAAAAACTCACTTTCTGATATTTTCCCATCGCCATATCCAGATTCGCCACGGACCCACGATCGATGTTTCTCTACGTGAACGTGCCCGTTTGTTTGCGAACAGGTACGTTTTTCATGGAAGTCCTTCACGAACTTGCTGTCCATGTCTGACGTGCGAATGAAGGTGCTACAGGAATGTGGAATTTATTGATTTCATGGTTTAGCATTCACCGTATCTGCATCGCCTGTTTGCCTCTGGCCTCCCACCTGTGCGTAGCAGGGGTATTTCTCTCGTATAACATGATGTCAAAATAAGTTATGGACGAGTTATGAATAAACTTGGTGGACGTGTTGGTTCAGTGACAAGAACAATAGATTTTGGTTCATGTCCGAATCCAGATCCGGCCTATCAGTGGATACAAAACGTAAACTGTTCACCTGTGGAGGTATGCCCTCCACCGAGTGCCTTGCTTTTCTCTGCAACCGTTGGTCTGATTGACAGGAAGTTTTCAGCACAGGTACGCCCCTTTTTTATGATAATTATGATGTGAAAGGGAAGAGATAATTATGTTGCGAATGCAGTAAATTATGTTGTGGTTTTTACTTTAACAACGTTATTGTTGATGTACTGTACGATGGAGTCTTCCTTGACGACAATGCACCACGTGGTAACAACGGAGATGTGACGACACAATAATCAGGTTTGGTTCAACTTAAAACTGGTAACCTAGCAATAATCCCACATGATGTATGACGTCACAATAATCGGCTTTAATGCAACAAACAGCTGGTTACGTTACTCGTTCTTTGAACGTGAGCAGGTATTGGACGGTTTTCCTGAAGCACCTGTTATTTTTCGATTACGAAAGAGAATGCAACGAAGGTAACGTGCCTCACACGGTTTTGTTTCTCATCATCAAATTAATTTAATCTTTTAATGTCGAGTTTAACCATAACTCAGGTGGGAGAGGTGTAAAACACATGGACACTGCTAGAACTTCCAGGAAAGAAGTCGGTATTTCAAAAAGTGGATCTGGGGTGAATTAATGGGGGTAGAAAAGATCAAGGTTTTGGATTGGGGAAGATAAGAGATGGGGGTGAACAGGTGTTTCAAAGACCTGGAGGGAAGAGTGGGATTGAAGAGAGTGAGGGAGTTAGAACAAGTCAGACGAAACATGTTGGGCAGGTTGGTGCTGTGAAGGACGAATTGATGATATTTTGGTGAAGGTCCGAATCCGGATATGGAGGTATGCGCTCTACCGAGTGCCGTTATAGTTTTATTTTACCTGGTTTTATGTGTCATTATGGTGTCTAAATGAAAGAAAAGATTTGTTCAAATGGAGAATGTGTTCATGTTTTCCGGTCGAGCACACCTGTATTAAGCTGTGGATGAAAGAAAATGTTCTTTTTCAGGGAATCAGAGATGTTTCCGTCATCATCAATCGAAGATGTTGATGTGAACTCCTCACCTCCACACGATTCACCAAAGGAGAAAAACACCCTTTGGAAGCGTGTGAAGTAAATAATTTCATTCACCCCCATCTGCACTTTTGAAAACTTGATTTTGGATATATCTACCTCAGGGAATGTACAATAAATTGACTTTTCAATCTCTTTCAACTTAGACACATCTTCGGAAGAGACAACAACAAGGAGCGTTGTGCGGACGTTTCACATTCCGTGTAAGTAAGAGAATCACCTTTCAGGACGTCATGACATTCATTGTGCTCGCAATAGAAATGGTATTCCTTTGAGGAAACTAATGTGAATCTTGTCGTGTTTCGATCACATTTTGATCCATAATTATTTTCTATATTATCAATTGGAGGTTTCACCGCTGTGGGATTTCTTTGACGTGCCTCCATCGAGTTGTTTACCTGGGGTGGGAATCTTGATCCAGATATAAAGGGTCATGCGGGTGTTTTGTATGAAGAGCGAGTTTATCATATGTATATATATACAGTCACGTGAAAAAGTAAGTACACCCCATGTAAAGTTTTGACTTTTACAACATATTTCAACATACGGCTATTTGATCTTCATTTCAACAATATTGAGAGATAAAGGTGATATAATATAACAAATATCATGAAACATTTACATTTTGTAGTCCATTGTATAATTTAAATAAACATAAATGCAAATTTTGCATGTGGAAAAAGTAAGTACACCCCTACATTTATCACTACTTCAAATACCTAAAATTAGAATCAGGTGCACCAGCTCAGGTGCAAATGATTAGAACATCGTTGGAAAGGATCTTGGAGGAACCTGTCTTATTTAAACCTCAGACATTTCGTTTGGTTTGCTCTTTGTTGTTGAAGTGTGCGGCGTCACCATGGCTAGATCAAAAGAGCTCTCTGAGGCCTTCAGAAAGAAGGTTATAGATGCCTACCAGTCTGGGAAGGGATTTTAAAACATCTCCAAATAATTTGAAATCAATCAATCGACTGTCCGGAAGATCATCTTCAAGTGTAGAAGATCCAAACAACTGCCAACTTGATCAGGCCAGACCGCCCGAGCAAGTTCAGCCCGAGAGCAGACCGCAAGATGCTGAAAGAAGTCTCCAAGAACCCCAGAATGTCATCACGGGACCTACAGGTAGCATTTGCCACGGTTGATGTCAAAGTGTACGAGTCTACCATTAGAAAGAGGCTGCACAAATTTGATCTACATGGGAGGTGTGCCAGGAGGAAACCTTTGCTGTCCAGAAAGAACATCAAGGCAAGACTAACGTTTGCCAATGAACACCCTGGCAAAGACCAGCACTTCTGGAACAATGTGCTCTGGACAGATGAGTCAAAGGTGGAGCTATTTGGCCACAGTACCAGAAGACATGTTTGGCGAAAACCAAAGACAGCATTTGACCACAAGAACCTGATACCAACTGTAAAGCATGGTGGTGGAAATATAATGGTTTGGGGCAGCTTTGCTGCATCAGGGCCTGGGCAGCTCACCATCATAGAATCCACTATGAATTCTTCATTGTACCAGAGGGTGCTTGAGGATAATGTGAGGCCATCTGTCGGAAAGTTGAAGCTCAACCGAAGGTGGACCTTGCAACATGACAATGACCCTAAACATACCAGTAAATACACCAAGGAATGGCTGAAAAGAAAGAAATGGAGGGTTCTGGAATGGTCAAGTCAAAGCCCGGATCTAAATCCCATTGAGATGTTGTGGGGGGATTTGAAACGAGCTGTGCATGCAAGAAACCCCTCAAACATTGCACAGCTGAAAGAATTCTGCATGGAGGAGAGGGCAAAAAGTTCTCCTCGTCGATGTCAGAGACTGGTAGACAGTTATAAGAAACGCCTAATTGAGGTTGTTTCTGCCAAAGGGGGCAATACCACCTATTAGAGCCAAGGGTGTACTTACTTTTTCCACATGCGAAATTTGCATTTATGTTTATTTAAATTATACAATGGACTACAAAATGTAAATGTTTCATGATATTTGTTATATTATATCACCTTTATCTCTCAATATTGTTGAAATGAAGATCAAATAGCTGTATGTTGAAATATGTTGAAAAAGTCAAAACTTTACATGGGGTGTACTTACTTTTTCACGTGACTGTATATAGGGTAGGTGGGGGTAATATGGACCCCCTAAGCCAAAGTCCCGATAGAGACTATACAAATAGATAAGGAATATTTCCAAATAATGGTTTATTTAGACAACCAGACAGACTACATCCCCGTGCAGTTTGGGTTGAATAAAATCAAAGACATATGATTGAGGGGACAAATAAAAATATGCCATCAGTGTCCATATTCCAAACAACGTGGGGAATATGGACGCCCCCTATGGGGTAATATGGACCTCGGGTCCATATTACCTCAATGTGGTAAGTCTAGTTTATTTTAGACAAATGTTCCCTGGGACAAATGTGACTTTCGGAATTTTCAGTGAACAACAACCTTAGCGACACTCGTCACAGACGAAAGCACCTGTACCCTCATTGTCAGTTTCGTTTTCGTGGGCCCATTGCTTGCATTCACTGCATTGGATCCAAGAAAATTCAGGTGGATCAACAAATAACTCATAGCAATATATGCAGGAGACATTACTCATGCAGTTTTCAGGACCTTTTCTGTGTTGCTTGGCAGACTTGGTAACCTGCTTTCGAACTGGAGGACCGCGCTTTGTTCGTGGTCTGTTGCCTTTTTTCGCTTTCAAATTAGTTGGGGATATAGGATTCTGCTTCTCGCGTGTTGGCCCTTTCTTCAATGCCCTTCTCTCTTGTTCTTGATGTTCCACGATCAAACGTCTTTTAGAAGGAGAGGATGTGATGATTACGCGTTTTCGGGGCGAGTTAAATCTCCGACAGTGCATAGTCACCGTCGGATTTTTATACAGAATCAAGTGTACATGTTATCGGCTGTTCACAAACAGCCGATACTTGACGGCGACTTGGACCATGCCTAGTTTTGCTTAGTCACATATTTCGGTGCAGAAAAATTTATTTGATTCAAATTTTGACAGTGAACATGCTGTTTTGTGGACTTATTCGATAAGCTTCCTGTGTGGGGAATATGGACATTGACCGTGGGGAATATGGACATGGGTCCATATTAGACACTACCAAAGGGTCCATATTCCCCACACCATGCCTCTCGATCATGTCAGCATGCCCAGTACATATGGGCTGGGATGGAGTTTTCTACACACAGTGGTGCTGTAGACAGCTCTCACGTGTACTCAGCCAGGGACACCACTCATCAAACAAGCTAGTGACTACATGTACATACACAGTACTGCATGCTTATAAATTGTAAAATTTGAGATGAAAACTTTTGGAAGTTTGCACTTACCATCATTAAAGAGTTTGAATCAACTGCAGTTGGTCACTTGCTGGTCGGCCATACTTGTTTATCCCGTGATATGGAGACGAGGGTTGATGCAGTGCATCATGGGAAATTCAGTGGGGTCCATATTCCCCTGGGGTCCATATTACCGCCACCCACTATATGTACATCAGGAAGAAGATAATTGTTTTTTGGTCATTTATTGTTGCATATCTTTTCTACCTGTCCCTGCTTGTATAATAATAATCATAAAAGTAGGACCGTGGGTCCTGAAGCTCACCTGGATCACGAGCTACAATCACTCAAACCCCCCACAGACCCTCTCAGACAATGATGTTTTAAACAATGGTGTCTCATACAATGATGAATGTCTCATGATGAATGATGATGTCTCATGTCTCGTCTCATGATCAATGATGAATGATGTCTCAGACAATGATGAATGATGAATCAGACAAACAATGGTGTCTCAGACAATGATGTTTTAAAAATGAGCAAAGTGACCATTAAAAGGATCATCAAATATCCAAAGATTGGGGCTGATATGTATCCCAAGCCATATGAAGATCACGGTCCGTATCAGCCTCAGCGAACCAGGCAGGGCTCTGTCGTCTATACACCGCCCAAATAACTGGCATTCCCTCAAGCAGGGCTTTTACCGTGGACCTTATGTGGGTCAATACTATTATTTCCGACTATTTTGTCTAAAAAAAACTCGAACAAGGACCATAAAACCCAACTCCACGGGGTTTCCGCGTATCTCGCGGGATTATCAGTTGGACAGGTGACTGTGGTGGCCCATGACATGTAAGAGCTGTTTTTTGAACATGATTTATGTGAAATCCATGACAGCATGATAGAGGAAGGGAAAAGCGTTAAATATTCTGCTCTTTCGAGGAGGTTATGAAGAAATGTGTTATAATCGAAGTGTGGAATGCCCTTTTGCTTTTATGAGCGTGAGGAGGGGAGGACTGAGTTGTGGCTGTGAAGGAGGAGGAGGTACAGGTACATCCCCGACATCGAAAGCGCATTCACTCGTCTCGACCAAATTACTTTTGTACATTTTACTCCTTTTCCTGATCATGTTTTATATTCTGTGGCGTGTTGTGTTGGGGACATTGCAGCGTCAGTTGTGAAAAGAAAAGATTTGTTGAAATTGAGAATGTATTTATGTTATTTGGTATAACAAACTTGCAACAACTTGTGGATGTTATTTTACCAGGAAAACAAACAAGAACAAGTCTCCTGGTTCTCAAGCGAAGTGCGCGAACCCGTCACGTGGACGAAGTTATGAAAACGCGGTTTTCATGGAGGGTCCACCGCACGATTCACCACAGAGGAAGAAGAAAACCACGCCGTGGAAGCGTGTGAAGTAAATAAATTCATTCACCCCCCATCTGTACTTTTGAAAACTTGATTTTGGATATATCTACCTCAGGGAATGTACAATAAATTGACTTTTCAATCTTTTTCAACTTAGGCGCATCCTCGGAGGAACTGGGAAGAAGAAGAAGCGACGTTACATGTTTACATGTGGCGACATTCCACATATGTAAGTAAAAGAAGAATCCCTTTTCAGGATGTCATGACAAGATTTGTGGTAACGATATAATGGCATTCCTCAAAGGGAATGGAAGCTGATCTTGTCATATCTTATGGCATCTTCCATCTTCTTCAAAGTCAGCTTCCATCACCTTTGTCAGACAATCTTGCTGCTTATATTTGGAGCTTTCAAAAATCTCTTTTCCTTCCCTGCAAAGCTGCGCTGGATGCTTTGGGATGAACCTCTGCTTAAAATAAATGAACTTAAACATTTTCTTACTCAGATTTACTCCAACTCAGAAATTGTTTAAACTTTTAAAATAAGAAAACGATGATTTCCAATACCGGATACCACCTTGTGGTGCTGGTTTCGATCACACATCCGGTTAGTTCTTCGGCTTCTGAAAGTTTGGATACACAACTTCCACTGCGCTTCCCTCATCCACGTATTCTTTAACTTTCAAACTCAGTGTACACAGACGTGGCGGATTCCTGAAAGTGAGGATTTGAATTTCCCATTTTGATGACATGTTGGGCTGTTTCCACTCCCTATTTGACCGCTTTTCCTCTTGAGGCTCAGCCATCATCATTTCATGGGAGCTGCTGGTTTGCATCATTGCTGGAAGCGTGGATGTGCCGCTGGTGCAATGTCCTCTGCTGGTCAGGGTAGGAATTTGTTCAGGGAGTCTGCGATAGCTCACCTACTTTTCTCAAAGGAGCAAACTGCCATCTGAAGGAGAGCACACACATTGATGAATTGCCCTACCTGTGAAACACCAGGATGACATTTTATAGCTGGGTCGGGATTCAAACCCTGGCTAGACTGATTGGAGGCGAGTGTGGAAGATTGGGAAACCAAGGGGAAACAAAATTGTGGTTTTTGTTAACTTCACACCCTCTTCACCACGTCACATTTCTTCTCTTCATTGCCAACTGTGGGTGAAGGTACTTAGAAGGGAGCAGTCCAGTCTTGTTTGCTCTCTCAATGCAGAAAATAAATAAAAAACTGATGCAGTCCGACCCATTGCATTTTTATTTTTACATTGTTTCTTTTTGTAACTTTTTTTAACTTCAGCTGCACAAAATCTTTCTCATTTTTACAGGAATGATGTGTCTGAAATGTCAATACAACCGGTTGAGAAACAGCAGCGATCTGGTGAGTGTTGAAAATAAATATTTCCTTCTAATAAATTAGTTATCTCGGTTGCAAGTATTTTGCATGCATTTGGATGTTTAAGCACCTTTAGGAGGAGAGACATGGAAATGGTTGCTGTTACCTCCGCCACTGAAGGTAGATGGAGTCGGTGGAAGACAGAAAGACCACAAACCTGCCTGCGGTGAGAGAGAGAGAAAGGCCCTCAGAATCAGCTTCATCATGGGAGATTCCAATGATTCTGAAAGCTTTCGTTTCAACAGCGTGAAGCCGAGCGAGGTGTGAGGCAGGAGCACCAGCCCAGAGGGGAGAGCAGTATTCCATTAAGCTGGGGATGAAAACTTTGTATGTGGTGAGGAGCTCAGGTGTGCCAAGAAAAGACTGCACAACGGAGGATGCCCAGTCGGCGACTTGCTTTGGAGGCCAGCTTCGAAATGTGCTTTTGGCAGAAGTCCTTGATCAAAAGAGAAGCTGACGATAACAGAGACAGGGTGAGATAGAGCTTCCAGGGCTCTATATAGAGAAAGCAGAGCAGGATTTTAGGACCCGTGGGCCGATGCCGCCCGGTCCAGTTGCAGAACCAGTCGAGGTTTGGCAGAAACTTCTTCACCTTGTCAGGAGAGAAGGACACAGAGTCCAGGAGCAGCTGGTTTGACTGGGTAAGTGGGTACAGAGAGCGATGGGTTTGACCAGACACCACTAGGATTTGGAGGAGGGAGACAGGTTTGAGAGTTCAGTCTTGAGAGTGGAGAGATATTGTTTCCTCGCTCTCCTGAGGGTAGACATACACTTGATCTGAGCTTTGTGGAAGGAACGGAGATTGCCTTCCGTTGGATTTGCCTTCCATGAGGAGAAGGCAAGTTGTTTCTGGGCAACTGCCTCACCACAAGTTTCAGTGTACCATGGACGGGAGGAAGGGTACGACAAGGGAAGACGAGATGGGATGAATCTGTGCATGAGAGAGAGCAAATTTCTTTTAAAGAATTCCCAGAATGAGTTGATGTCAGAGGCAGTAGAGATCAGAGAACAGTTCAGATGTTTGATGGCTGCTTGAAGAATCCATGTTCCATCCATGTTTCATAAAATCAAATTGGTGCTTCACAGGTCGGGCGTTTGGTCACAGGTGTGCAGTCCATAAAGTGAAACATTTGCTGGATTTCCCGTCTGATGGCATTATTTTGGAGACATTAGACATCTCTCGGTGTCTTTCATGAAGAGTTGGCAAATTTTCACCGACACCCTCAACAAGTTACAAATTCCTGTCTTTACCAACTTCAATCATGTCAGGCCTAGCAAACTGGTTCCTGAAAGACTCGAGCCAATATTGCATGTTCTGAGCACTGGACTTCTCACTCGGTGACATGGTATATGAGCAGCTACCTGGCCAAGAAGAAGAAGAAGAAGATGATTAAATAATGAAAATGACGTCTAATTTCCACAATAGCATGCACACACACACACACACACACACATACACACAAACACAGGTGCACGCTTACACACACACACACACACACACACACACACACACACACACACACATGCACACTCACACACACACACACACACACACGCACGCACACACGCACATGCACACATACACACACTCACACAGACACACACACACACGCACACACACGTACACACGCGCACATCTGAACATGTTGATATTATCTCCATTGATGTTCCGTCACAATATCACTATTGTGTTGACTTTTGCTTCATTTTTGAAGGTGATTTGGGTCCTTCCTCCAAGCGGAAAACAAAGACTGAGGAATTTCAGGATCATCACCTGGTAAGCAAGATTTTGGATCTCCTACAGTGTTGTGCAAAAGTATGAGTCCACTTAAATCGATGCCAAACATTCTACAATCGCAAATGCAAACACTAATTTGTCATATTATATAAGATATGCAGGGGCGAATCCAGTAGGGTGGGGCACACCTGGGCCGCCTCCCCCCACAAATACCTCACCTCCAATAAAAAGCGATCTTTTTTTTTCACATGTGTTGAGGTGGGATCACCCGGTATTCCTCAAACCACAGCTGATGTTGACCATAGCGTTCAACATATGTGTTTCAAACGTTCAACATTGTAACAGTTCAACATGTAACCGCAAAACCATAATTCTGATTGAAGGTTACTTCCACCATGTCAAATCATGTTCAATATGTCAGACATTGATTTGTTTTGATCATTATGTCACTTGTTTAATTGCATGCAATTTCTGCTATTCATTCATATTCATTCATTCATTCATATTGCAATGTCTGTTATTCATTCAATTGGATTTTTATGATGAGACAAAAATTTAAATAAATGTTGAGGTTTGAGGAAACGTTTTTTTCATTGGAGTACTTTTTTTAGAGTACTTCATTACAGTACTTAGAAGCAAGCTTTGCGGGATATCCCACCATTCACACTGTAAACGTAGCTTTGCAGGATGTTCCAACATTCACACTGTAAACTGCTTCATGGGAGTATCCCACCAGCTGCTTAACACGTAATCCCCCATGAGTTACTGCACAGAATTAAAACATTCCACCACATGTATTTGTGCAATTAGCTATCCCCATTTTCTCCATTGAAACATTTACCAGACAAGCGCAGATTTTCCGAGACATTCACGGGATTTTCCTCGACATTCACGGGATTTTCCTCGACATTCACGGGATTTTCCTCGACATTCACTGGATTTTCCTCGACATTCACTGGATTTTCCTCGACATTCACTGGATTTTCCTCGACATTCACGGGATTTTCCTCGACATTCACTGAATTTTCCTTGACATTCACGGAATTTTCCTCGACATTCGTGGGATTTTCCTCGACATCTATGGGATTTGCCGAGAGATTCGTGAATTTTCCACAAATCAGGAACTGCCGGGAACCTATTCAAAGAATTGAAGGAAAATGGACAATGATCGTCAGTATTTCCCATGTTAAATCCTTGAGGTATCATACTTCGGGCTCGTGTAGAAATTAACAGAAGGGCGGGTAAACGGCGGGAGTAACCTTTTATTTGTGGTGGGATTGATTCTCTTACACTCCACCCATCCTCCCCTTCCTCCCTCCCCTCTCTCCATTCCCTTCCCTTCCGCTGCACTCTGTTGGAGGTCGAGATGTATGCATACAAAGCTTGGGGCCGCTAGGTTTCATGGTTTTGGAGTTATGAAGGACACATACACACGCGCACACACACGTGCGCGTGCACACACACACACACACACACACACACACACACACACACACATGCGCGTGTACACGCGCACACACACACGCGCACACATACACACGCGCACACATACACACGCGCGCGCGCGCGCGCACACACACACACACACACACACACACACACACACACACACACACACACACACACACACACACACGCGCGTGGACACACACACACACTGCCTTTTATTATTATAACAGAAGCATTGTTGTGAAGTTTTGTTTGTGCCTTTATCAGATTGGGGACTGGGAGGTCATCTCCAAAATTGCACAAGGCGGCCTTGGGAAAGTTTATCAAGCAAAGGACATCAAGTCTGCAGTGGAGGTACAAACTTGTGGTATACTTTCTGTCTTCCTTTCACTTTCTGGGAGCTGGAACAGTTCGTGGGAGAGCTAGATAGAACACCGTGGAGGGACACGACGGAGGGTAAACGGAAGAAGGGAATGGGGAGATTCTCCTGCATCTGAATTTGTCTCCTTCATTTCTGTCTCGATGAAAGATGCTTTTTCCTTCGACTTGCAGCTCCACATAATTCCTGTGGAAGATTCCATCAAAGATGTAATTACAATGAACAAACCAGAACGGCACTCGACAGAGCGCCCACCTTCACCAGGCCCATTGATCGGCCGGATCGGACCTGAACCAAAATATAATTTGCTTGTTCTTGTCACCAAACCAACTCATCCACCAGGTGTTTGAAATATCGTTCTCCACATCGTTTTTGGCCCCATCTCTCAGTGGTGATGAATCACTTAAAATCTGGTATCCATATCTGGATTCGGATCTTCACCGAAATTGAATCAATTAGTCCTTGGCACACACCCAACTTGTCCACAAAGTTTCGTCCAAATACAGCTCTAACTTTTTAGAGATATCCTGCTTACAGACAAACAAACAAGAATGATGTCATGGACAGCACAATACTTGCAAAATCCATGAAACAAATTTATCCTCAAAAATATTTTGGTTGTTGAATTAATTGACTTGATATTCAAGTCCTCTTCAAATTTCAAGTCAATCCAATGAGTTGATATTTGGCCTATGTTGACCTTTTAGTTTGTGTTGAGACCTCAAAAATAATTGGTTGTTGAATTCAATGACCAAATAATCACATTAGATGAAAATTGATGATTTTAGAAATGCGGTGTATGTTGACCTTTTGGCCTTTATTGACCTCATAAAGAATTGGTGGTTGAGTTCAGTGACCTATTATGAAATCAAATTCAGTGACAAATCCTCTTGAAATTCAAAATCAATCAGAGGAAAATTGAAGATTTTTCAAAATTGGACCTAAGTTGTTGATCTTTGGCATATTTTGACCTTTTGACCTCAAAAACAATAGGCTTATTGCTTAGGACGAACCCGTACCATTCGTGAAGTTTTGTGAAGATCGGCTTAAAATTGTGACCTGCAGATGATTGATAGACAGGCAGACAGACAGAAAGATTAACGTACGCGACCAGCCAATATACAGTGCTGTACTTGAAAAATCTTCGATTTTCACAAGTAACAAACAAGAAAGATGTAAAGACAGTGAAGGTAGGCCGGCGTTACACACGACATCAGAACCTTCCCTTTCACTCTTCTTAAAATATTCCTGTCTGCCATTCCACGCTCCATCCTCCTCCACGCATTCGTACCCACCTGAATCCTCTTCCGCACCTCTGCCTCTGACTTACCATCCCCGCTCACTGTTCCCCCCGGATACTCAAACCTATTTCCTGATCTGATCTCTTTCTCTTCCAACCTGATATTCAATTATCTTCTCTGCTGCCCGTCCCACATCACCTCCATCTTCTCGTGGAGATGATGCAAATCCTCAATGTAAATGTGTGTCATGCAGCGCCACCTTCAGGTGGGAGAGGGTATTACAAGTCCCACTCTTTGCAGTACAGTATAGTACAGTCATGTTCCTGTCCCCACCTTTTCCAGTGCATTGAGGTGTTTTGGTATTTTAGAGGTAATTTGAATTACACATTTGATTAAGAATAATAACATAAACTCCTTGGCTGCTGCACAAATATCATATGTTGTAATCGTTTTTGCGCATTGTAGAAAGGTCGAAGGTGTTATCATGTGGACCTTTTGTTTTCTCTTCCAGGTTGCTTTGAAGAAAGCGATATATGTGAAGGGGAACGATGACGTAAGTTTGTGTGAATGTGGAGATAACTATGTTTTAACTGCTGAACCAACAGTTTAATGTAACTCGGAACTGTCTTGATAGAACTTTTGATGTGCTGGATCCTTGACGATTGGCCCATGATGATGTGAGTCCCACTGTGTGAGTTACAACTTTGTGGGTGCAGCTACGGGGTAAGTTTACCTTTTATACAGGTTTTCTTTTCTTCTTTTGTAGCTGTTGGAAGAAGCTGAGATGTTGCGGCGACTTGACCATCCACACATTCGTAAGTTTGGATTTCACTCAAACTTATTGCAATATGCACTATGACGTCACTCGAGTGAGTGCATACCTCCGCCAGGTTGAACCTTTTACATTTTCTATTCCATTGATAGGCCCGATCTGGATCCAGACCTCCAAAATCGAATGAGCTTGTTCTTGTCACCAACCCAACTCATCCACCAAGTTTTGTCCAAATGTGTCCGTGGATTGAAGCATCGACCAAATGTGGATTGAATAAAGATTGCTGGAACGGACGGAGTGGGAATTGTTGGAACGAACCGAATGGGAATTGAAAGAAACAGACAGTTTGAATTGGGGAGACACCACACTGGGAATACATCGACAAACTAACTTCAACACATGTTCCCATAACCTGAACCCCTTAGACAATGGGCAAAGGTGTACCTTTACCTGGACGAAGAAATAACTATCTTGGGATTCCTATAGTGCACATGGATGCGCTCCCTCATCGATACATTTTCCAAATCCACAGCAATATCCGGTACATATTTTTGGCCATTTCTATCAATGATGAAGAATCGCTTTAGAAATTAAAATTCTCGTATCTGGATCCGGATCTTCACTAAAAAGAATCAAAAAAAGACCTCAGGATCCCAAGGCCACCGCCCGAAGCATTAGGCCAACACCAGTGCCAGTGATAACTCGCCCACTCTTCATGAAGGACCCCGTGGGATCCTCAACGCACACGGACTCATGTCCGCAGATGGGATGCCGGTTTGACGTCCATCCGAGGGACAGCACACAGAATCACCTGTGAAACACGAACTTGTCACACTGTTGATCAGTTGTCATCGGAAGGGTCACACTAAATTCATGTGTTCATCATGAATGTTTAAAGGTGTTTAACTTTGGACGAGTTTCTTTATGCCATCTTAACTTGTGCTCCGCCATGTTGTTTCCTGACAGTGAAGCTGATTGGCGTTCATCAAGATCAGATCTCGAAGGAAGTGGTCATCGCCATGGATTATGTCGCTGCAGGTGAGGTTGCTGAAGTTGTTGTGCTGAAACTCCGCTGTTTGTGTCCATCACTTTTACTTGAGGAGACAAATAACTTAGTAATTGGAAAACTTGAATTATAATGTCTTGATTGTTGGGACTTTTTAGGTTCATGCTCGACCATGAATATTTGTTATGGGAACAAAAAGAGCAGAAAAGATCATGTGAACATGTTTTGTTTCATCTTCTCGTGTTCTCAATCTGATGTCCCGATAACCAGGTGTATTGAGCTCAACCATGAGTGTTGATCAGAGGAGCAAAGTAAATAAATTGCATTTGAAGTTGAGGCCTGTTACTCTGATATCTGGCACTTCTTTCAGTTCTTACAATTCCCAAGAGAATATCCATGGCGTTTGTGCAGAAAAATACAGAGAAGTCGCATGAACATTGAGCAGAGAACAAACACCAAGGTGCACATGCAGACCAAGCAGCGGGCGGAGGGGCGCAGGAAGGTGCGCGGTGTTGGGCCCGACAGCGAGCAGATCAGTTCATGAGCAGAGGGAGGGCAGCCGTGGCAGGAAGGGGGTGGTTTGGGAAGTGGTTTGGAGAAGTTTGATTTGGGAAACCACATGAGAAGTGGTTTGGGAAGTGGTTTGGGAAGTAGTTTGGAGAAGTGGTTTGGACAAGTTTGGTTTGGGAAACCACATGAGAAGTGGTTTGGTCTCTTGACTTTATAGGCCTCACCATCAGCCATGGTAGTACAGCGTTTACCTGGCCAAATTCACCCTAATTGGTAAAATCATGATAGAAACATGAAATTTGGTGGAAATGTTCATTATTATATGTAGAACTACAAATGACTGGTACCCAGGAGAGCAACCAATGAGAACCGCATCTAATTGGCCACCATTTCCAAGATGGCCACCAAATGTATAAGAAGTAGCTATTTTACAATGTTTATGGAGTTGTGTTTCCGGAAAACGATTCAAACACATTCTCCCCTCCAACACCTCAAGCAGGGATGCACCTCCATCTCGAGTCATCCTCCACCTTCCTTTTCCTATCTCCGTGAACCCTCTTTTCACTCCACTCTCTTCCAGTTCCTCCCCTTTCTCTTCCTCTCTTGTTCTCCCTCACTCCTCTTCCTCTTCATTCGCTCTTTCTTATGTCCAACTGTGACTGTCTGTCAGTTTTATTTTCCATGACCTTCGATTTTGCAAACAAAATTTATCTTTATTGTTTTGTTTATCGTTCCTCCCCTTGTTCCTCTTCTCGTGTTTTGTTAAAAATCAATGATCTCATTGCCCTTGTATGTTTGTGTTCGATGCGTGCAGGTTCGCTCTCTCGCCAACTTAAGTTGCAGAAAACATTCTCTTCACCTAAAGCGTGGTGTGTCATGAAGCAGGTGAGCTGACACATCTTTCAGCCTCAGTGTAATGTTGACGTGTTTTTAAATATGACAGAAAACATTGAACTCGAAATTGTAAAATCTGTCTCCATGTTTTGATATTCTACCTCCACCTTCCAGATGGCTTCTGCTTTTACGTACTTGCACAACAAGAACATTGTGCACCGGGATATAAAGGTAACCAACGGCACCACCATGGACCGTGATATGTCCTGTGTAACACTGCGATGAAATATATATTTCCTTTGGGCAGCACAGGAAGGAAGGAATGGAGTGGGAAGTGGAGACGGGAGGAAATAACAAAATGTATATCTTTGTATAATTACCAACAAGGGGGGGGGGGTGGGAGGGCGGTCACATGTCCACCCCATTTCTGCTCATCACACAATTCATTAGACCTTTCTGTGAAGGTGTGTGCCACACTGAACCACCCACTGTCGGAGTGTGTATTTCATCTTTACATCTCGATTCATGGCGACATTGTGAACATGTTATTGCACATTTTCTCCATGAGGATTGCCCATTTCTCTGCTAATGATTCCCCTCCTGCTCATCTTTTGCACCTCTCTCCCTGCACTCTCAAAATTGGCCTTCCTCACATCTACTATCCTCATTCTGCAATCTCAAACCGAATTCCCTTGCACACGCTATGTTATGGTCACCTGTCCATTAAGGCGGTTCTACCTCAACCATCTCCACCACATTCGAGTTCTCCACCACACATGACAGGTCTAACACTCCATTCCTTTTTCTTTTCTTTTTTTTGGTATACAACATCGAGGCTCGTGAAAGAGCTAACATTAAATGAGAGAAATCCATTCAGGGCCACACGTTGACTACGACCAGAGAGGAAGTCCGCAAGCCATTCGTGGAGATTTCCAGGGATACCATAGGAGGAGAGTTTGGTGAGCAGAGCGGGGTGCCAAACCGTATCGAAGGCACGTGATATGTCAAGGGAGACAGCTCTAATTTCCTGTTTGGCATTGAGGACCTCCATCCATTGTTGAGACAGCAGAAGCAGCATGTCCAGAGTGGAATGACCTGGTCTGAATCCAAATTGATGATCGGAGATCAAGCCATTGGAGAAGAGGAAGTATTTGATATCCGAAGCACTGATGGATTCCAAGACTTTGCTGATAATTGGGAGCAGGCTGATTGGTCTGTAGTTGCAACGATCTGTTTTTGCACATTTTTTGTGTAAAGCGGTAATGTTTGCTGATTTCCAAGATGCTGGCAGATGACCTTGAGCAAAAGAGAGGGTGAAAAGAACAGAGAGAGGGTGAGATAGAGTGGCAGAGCAGGATTTTAGGACCGGTGGGCTGATGCCGTCTGGTCCAGTTGCAGAATCAGAGTCGAGGTTTGACAAAAACTTATCCACCTTGTCAGGAGAGATGGACACAGAGTCCAGGAGCAGTTGGGTTCGACTGGGAAAGGTGGGAACAGAGAGAGATGGGTTTGGGACACAAGATTTTGAGGCAAACACAGAGTTGAGGCATTTGGCTTTGTCACGTGCGGTGTTCACTGTGTAGCCATTTGAGGTAAGGGAGGGGATGGAAGGGGAACAAACACCAGAAACGGATTTGACAAGACACCACCAGGATTTGGAAGAGGGAGACAGGTTTGAGAGCTCACTCTTGAGAGTGGAGAGATATTGTTTCCTGGCTCTCCTGAGGGCAGACACGCAGTGAGTGAGTGAAAGGCCCCCAGAATCAGCTTCATCGCAAGAGATTCCAATGATTCTGCAAGCTTTCTTCCCAGGATGAGGTGATGTGAGAGGAGGAGGAGAGGAGGGGTCGTTTAGGAGGGGAAGGGGTAGTTTAGGAGGGGCGGGGCAAGGGAGGAGATTTGAAAGGGATGGGTGAGGGGGGAATTTAGGAGGGGAAGGATGAGTTTGGATTTTAAAAAGTGTTGGACGATGAATAGAAACCGAACAATTATTGCAAAATGACTTTCTTGTGATTTTCAAGTCAGAGATCTGTTTGAAAACGTTAGATGAGGGGTGGAATGCAGGTGAGTTTTGGGAATGTAGGAAGGAAAAACTGTAATAGATTGAATTTTTATTTCAAATGAAGAGATTTGGTGAGCAAATCGAAAACAGCCTTTTAAAGAAGAAGAAGAAAAGTGTGTTATAAAATACAACAGAATATAACACTTCAGGGGAAAGTTTAAACATTTAAAAACTAAACAGTGAAAACTTTCTGGGGAAATTCCCTAAATGAGGGCATGAAGGATTCCTAAGGGGGATTGAGGAAATCCAGCACAGGTTCAGAAGCAGGAACAGAAGAATAGAAGATTGACAGCCTGGAGAGCAGAGAGCGAAGGAACAGGCAGGTGTATAAGCAAATGTGTTAGTACGGGAGGAGAGGTCTGCTTTTTAAATTCTTCGTTAATATGTTTTTTGAAGGTTAGGTGAAAGTGGATCAGAGTGAGAAGGATAAAGTTGAAGAAGTATGGTGAGAACTGGAATTGGAAAGGTGTCGGCTGGAGAGGATTGAGTTATGAAGGAAGGAGAGAAAAAAAACGGGTGGGGCGAAACATGTGGTCGAAGAATGAACGAACACTGAAGAAAGAAATTAGACATATATTTTTTTTAATTACGACTTTAAACAGAGGGTAAGATGTTCGGGCAAAGGGTAAGATGTATAGGGTGAAAAAAAGACTGGAAAAAACAGTGAAAGAACGAAAGTAAATGGACCACAAACGACCGCCGAGAGGAGACAACAAAGCCTCGAGGCCTGGAAAACCAGGCCTGAAAATGCAGCGGGAACCAACCGATGATGATACACAGGTATGCATGATTCACACCAATATCTAACAAGAAACACACAGTCGGCACTCACACCATAAAATAAAAATACAGTTTTGACAAAAATACAAATGGCAAAAATTATTAACTTTGGTAGCGTGGAGAGCTTGGAAAAACACACGACCTCGCCAGCAAAACCCGGAGCGGAAGTCCCGATAGTTATATTAATATAGTTATAGTTATAATTTATAAGTTATATTAATATAAGGATAGTTATAAGTTATATTAATATAACTATTGACATAATGAAAGCAAATTGCACAAAAAGGGCAAATAAAATAGCACGTTTTTAGCAGACGTGGCACCGCCCGCAGCTCCCAATGCATGCAAGTGGGAAAGCAGGCCTTTGTTCGTCAATTGATGTCCTTTTTAAAGGAAGGAAATAAATAAAATATACTCAGGAGGAGGGAGCAGGGGGTATTCCATCTAAAATCAAAAAGGCATTTGTAATTTTAATTTTAAAAACGACATCTGCTGTGATAAAAAGACAATTACACCACTTGTGACTGTATTGCCATAGTGTCCAAACATCGTGCTTGCTTTTACGGCATTATTTCACGTGTCTATATACGCCACACAGCCAGACATAACAGTGGTGAACAAATGAGCCTTTATGTAATATGTAATACTATATCGATTTCCCGCTCTCTTTTTTAAATACCAGAACTTTGATAATGTGCTTTAATTCGTCCGTGAGAGGCCATTGTTGAAAATCGCATCATATAATGCATCAAATCATTTGAAGCTCCCAATTTGAAAACGATAGCAGCTACAATGGTGATGTAAACAACGATTTGTAGGTATGAAGACCAGACATTCGATGATGTGAGTGAGGAGAGTGAAAACATAAATTTTGAGCGCGTAATTGTGCAGAAACTGTTGCGGCCTGTTCCAAGGAAAGGCGTTTTTGAGCAGGTTGAAAAAGCACAAGACCCCTGTGAGGGATAGGGTACTGACCAAAGATAAAGCCTGTTTTTGTTTAAATTAAACAAGGCCGGTAATTGTCTTCAATAAGGGTGTTTTAACACACGCAAACACCCAGTTTTCATTCGTGCACACCCTTTGAGTTGAAGAAATGTGCATGCAGAGAATGGGGCCGTTAGGTTTCATGGTTTTGGAGTTATGGAGGAGACACACACACACACACACACACACACACACACACACACACACACACACACGCACACACACAGAGACACACCACACTGCCTTTTATTATTATTATTATTATTATAGATAAACTCCTGATATTTATAGCGGATGTTTTTTTTTCTCTCTTCCTGGAATTTTATTTTCCTGCATGCCCTTCTCATTAAACTTTGAATTTTGATTTTAACATGTTTTATCATCAAAGGTTTCACCTTTTTAAAATATATATTGATTTCTGTTTATTCTCCAGCTTGGCAATGTGCTTTGTGATAATCAGTGGTTGGTGAAGGTCATTGACTTTGGCTTGGCCAGAATTTGCAAGCCACATGAAAAGCTTAATACCCACTGCGGAACATTTGCTTACATGGCACCCGAGATATTCAACAAGGAGATATATGAAGGTCCCCCAGCCGACGTGTGGGCACTCGGCATTCTGTCCACACAATTATTTGTTGGACACAAATCTGATGGACGTGATCTTTTTCAAGTGAGTATTGTTCATAATGGTGTGAAGATCATTATCACATAGACATGTGACCATCATTATAACATGCAAAGTTGCCTTTTGAACATAACTGTTCGAATTGTTGTTTTGAAAACATTTTTTGTTGTTGAAAGTGTTAGGGTACTTATCGCTTGAAAGAATGGAGGAAGTGCTGTGGATAGCTTGAAATAACTTGGCAGGAGGTAACAGAATGTGAATATTGTAGTGTCGACCTTGTAGTGAGGACCTCAAGGCGACGGATGACCAAACGAGCCTTAACTCCGAGGCGTATACCCAAAAATATGGCGGTGCTATCTCTTTGGCATGCGTGGGAGAGAGATAACGAGGTCCCTACCTGAACGGACGGGTGTGACAAGGGTTTATCCGAAACCATGAACACAGAACACGAAAAACAATTGAAAATGCAACACAGATGAATTTAATGAAATTAAGCAAAGAATAAAAATGAACAGTGAGGTAAATTGAATATTTACTAATGTGAGACGTTTCCACTCAGACACGAAAACAGACAGGGGAATGCAAACATAAAATAAAATAAAATCCCCCCTTTTGGCCAGTACTCAGTTCTGGTCTCGAAGAGGACTTTGCTGGGGTGAGTCAACGAGAGGACCGCACGTCGAAGCACTCGAACAATGGCGCCGGTCAATCACCAGGGCACACCGAGCTGTGCAGCATGCAGCCAAACGTCTCAGCGCTCAATCCTGGGCCAGCCAGCACAACACAGTCCCCAGCTCCCCCAAAAAGCACCAAGTCGAACAACCTCCCCTCCTCCAATGTGGCAAAGGCTCCCCAAAGCTCCGAAAATGTTCTCTTTACAAAAAGCGCACACGAGCCAGCCCCGAGAGCCAGAGACAACAACGTCCACCTGCCACCAAACTCCGGACAAGAGAGAGAGAACAATGGCGATCCCTTCGCTTTTCTTCCTCCTTTCTCGATCGTTAATCTGACGTCACGCTCGCTCCAATCACCAAGCGTGATTCAATCACCCCATTGTTCCTCAACCAATCCTCATTCAGGGCCTGACCTCACGACCATTCTTGACTGCCCATCGAGAATGTTTGGGGGTGGGGCTCCCTGACTGATCGGCCAATGTGCTGGGTTTCTGTCGGGCTTGTCGGTGTGGTTGTGGCAATGTGCCGAATGCATGGCTGGCCGAGTCAATTTTATAAGAACAAAGGGAAAAATCACAGGGACAATTACACACTGGGTATAATTCTTAAGCCCTACCTAATTAGCATAGCTCCACCCCTCGTATGGAGACATATGCGATCTTACTCGGACATTCGGCCTCGTTAGATACACGAATGTTCTTCTCCGTCGCGACATTCGGGGTACGCCAATCGATACAGTTCTATCTTGACTAAGGTATTTCATTACCTAACCCCACACATGTAACAACATATATATATATATATATATATATATATATATATATATATATATATATATATATATATATATATATATACAGTGGTACCTCGGCTTACGAGTGCCCCAACGTACGAGTTTTTCGGGATACGAGCCGTCGCTCGGGCGGTTTGTTGCTTTGGGATACGAGCCGAGATCCGATGTACGAGCTCAAAAAATTTATTTTTTGAATTTTCCGGTTGTGGCTTCCGGTTCCGGTCACGTGGTTATCTTGCCGTGAAAGCATCTCTGCTTGGATATAAAACACGCAATCGTCGAAATACATGAGCGAGGAATCTCCTTGCTCCAGCCGGTGACGTCATCGGCGGGGATCCCCGCCTCCAGAGTGGCTGGTCACGTGACCGCCAAAGCGTGTCGCGCGTGCGGGTATAATGAGCTACACCTGTGGATCACGTGACCACGGAAGCACGCCTCGCTTGAGGCATGGCTTTCGGTTTGCGTTTTGCTTTATAAGGCGCGATAAATGGGCTTTTGAGTGTTAGCGGTTCATGGCGTTGACGGTTCATGACGGTTCATGACGGTTCATGACGGTTCATGGCGTTGACGGTCAAAAACCCATTACATCAATTTTACCAGGCACTGTACAGTAAGTACAGTGGACACCAAATGCACGGTGGAAGGCTAGAAGTAGAAGATCGTCCAAGACAAGTGAGAATAAGCCATACTTTGGAGATGACGTCATTCGCTGGTCCGATAACCAAAGATGTGGTATAAAAAACCAGGTGAGCTAACAATGCAGCAATGAAGGAATTCGGCCAAGGCACCGGCACACAACGACCTACCTACATCGAAAGACTCAATGCCAATGGTGACAGAAGCCAAGACGGCCGGCTTAAACACCGCCGAAAGACCACGGTGTACCAACTTACGATGCAGAACATCTTGCACTTAATATGATGACAACAGGTGCCATCCTCTGACGTACCATTACAGGTACAGGTACAGTACACGTGAGCACAGAGCAAAAGTTCACTGAAACCGAGATTAAGAAAAAAGAAAAAACACCTCGTGGTCCGTGCTCGATATCCGAGTTTCAATCTTTTCAAACACATGATGCTCTCGGTCACGGTATCTCCTGCGAGCTGCTTCTCCTTCAACCACACAAACAACAACTTCTCCATATCTTCATGGATAGAGGTCCGGAGCTTTGAAATAATCGTAACGCCCTTGGCTGGCGTTATAGCCTTTATGGACTCCTTCTGCTTCAAAATCGTACATATCGTAGAAGGAGTACGATCGTACTGCCTCGCCAAGTCGACAACACGCACACCTCACCTGGCATGCTCTTCTCCTCTGCTTAATAAAACCAGTTTATTTCTTTACATTCTCTTGTATTATGTACAGTATATACGAGGTCGTGCTTGTTTATACATTATTTGTTATTTATAAAGTACATTTTTGTTATTTAAAAGCACCTAACAAAAAAAATTGGTGTTTTTTTTTTGAGGCTGGAACGGATTAATAGCATTTCAATGCATTTGAATGGGAAAATTTGCTTTGACTTACGAGCGATTTGGCTTACGAGCTCCGTCACGGAACGGATTAAACTCGTAAGCCGAGGTACCACTGTATATATATATATATATATATATATATATATATATATATATATATATATATATATATATATATATATATATATATATATATATATATATATATAAATATATATAAATATATATATGTATATATATATACATATATATATATATATATATATATATAAATATATATATATATATATATATATATATATATATACATACATATATATATATATATATATATATATATATACATATATATATATATATATATACATATATATATATACATATATATATATACATATATATATATATATACATATACATATATATATATACATATATATATATATATACATATATATATATACATATATATATATACATATATATATACATATACATATATATACATATACATATATATATATATATATATATATACATATATATATTGTTGCGAATATGGAATTTGGCCTCCATATCCGCTTGTAAATATTCCCCTATTTTCTCCAATACTCCCCAACTTTCCCCGATCCCCCATTCCCTAGTCCCATTGCATGTAAATAACAATCAGTAGAGCCGACCTTCCCCTTATTCCCCCATTAAATGTCGTGCCCAGGTCCACCGCACCACACGTAGACAACTTTCGGACATCTTCCTAGTTATTCTTATTCTATGTCAGTTAAGGCCTCGTCTCCATTAATTATGACTCTTCGTTGCACCAGAATGTGATTATATGGCACCAGTAGTGAGTTTAGGACCTTCCCATACCTCCTCCCATCTTCTTCCCCAAACAACAACAATAACAACAACTACAACAACAATTACAACAACAACAGAGGAGATGGCGGCGGAGCGGGGGAGGATGCGTCCTCACACCGGCTCGATTAGCTCCAGACCATGCGCTCCACGGGGTTACCCCGAAGGGGCTGGCTGTCAGCTCCTCGTCAGGGGCGGAGCCAGTAACCCCCCCCGCACGCACCCAATGAGAAGCAACGTGCCGATTCCACGAGGCGGAGCTAACGAGCCGAGGGCGTGTCACTCCCCGCCGGATATACGCAGCCGCTTGCCGGACGTGACGTGAGATGCGCCCCCAGCTTGAGACGAAAAGACGCCACCTGCGAGCGCTGAGAGAGAAAGGCCCGCCTGTGAAAGAACGTCCCCTCCGAGCGCTGTGAAACCTCCCGCATCTCTGGACCGGACCGGGTCGATTCTGCCTTGAGCCAAGAGTGCACCTTGAGCCATCGCGACCTGCTGTTCCTTTTCATCAACCCCCGTGTGAGTCAGCATTTTGTCCCGTGTGTCTGTCGTCTGTCCGGGGTTAATATAAGGTTGTGTCTAAGTGCCTGTCTTCCTATGATGTACCTCTCGTCCCTGTAATCTGACCTTCCGCACGAATATAACCTCCTCCGGAGGTCTTGAGAACTGAACCCCTGGTGTCGTATTGTGTCATTATAACCCAGCCGGGTGTCTTCTCTTTCCTATTGAGCCAGCGTAGCGCGATTAGTCAACATTCGGGCACAATCGGGTAACTTGTGCAGACGTGGTCATACCATAAAACCGCTCGGTAAATAACATCCAAGCCACGTCTGTAACAATTGGTGTCGAGGAGTGGAATTCGAACCCGGGACTAAATTAGTTAGGCCCAAATTTTGGGAGGGAAAATCGATTCGGAGCGCGTTTCCCGCGCGAAATTATAACGGCGAAATTTCAATTTGTTTTACGAAAATAAAAAATAAAAACCGAATTTTGAAAGTCGCGCTATGGCGGATCAAGACGGCTGGGGTCCGGTAGGGGAGAGTGAGTTAGGGTCGATCCAGGACCAAAATGAGGGACAGGAGGAGAGCGAAGCAGTGAGGGCGGCAGGTTCGCAAAATAGCGCCGTCACGCACGAAGAAGCGGGCGCGCAAAATGGCGCCTCGCTGATCACCGCGCCCGCGACCGTGGCAGCGCCCCTGGTGGATCCGAACCTTTTTATGTTGCAAATGAGGGCCCTTATGGAACGAATGGGAGACCAAATTGTGGGAATGAGGGCTCAGGGTGAGCGATTAGAGGGCCAAATGGGGGTAATGGGGAACCGGATGGATGCTCAGGGTGAGCGATTGGAGGGCCAAATGAGGGGTACCGGTGAGGGATTAGAAAAGAAATTTGAGGGGTTAGACAACGGGATAAAAGAAGTAAAGAATGGGTTAACGGGGGTAGAAAACAGAATGGCCGCTCAAGAGAATCAGATAGAGGGAGTGAAACATGGGTTAACGGGGGTAGAAAACAGAATGGCCGCTCAAGAGAATCAAATAGAGGGAGTGAAAAATGGGTTAGAGGGGTTAGAAAACAGTATGGAAGGCAAATTGAGGGACATGAGGGACCAAGCGGAAAGGGAAGTTAAACAAATGGAGCAGCAGATAGAGGGGGTCAGAATGGGGGTAGAAACCAAACTGGATGCTCACAGGGAGGAAATGGAGCAGATGAGGGTGGCATCTGGGCAGGAGATGCAAGTGATGGGAGAGGAGATCAGAAGAGGAGTGAGTGAGGAGGTCGGAGGAGTGCGCGAGGAGGTGAGGCACTGTAAGGAGCGCATGGAGAAAGAGGTGAGAAAGGGGACTGTAAAATTGCAAGGTGGTATAGAGGAGTTGACGCTGGGAGTAGAACAACTGACAGTGGGACAAAAGGAGTTGGGGGACCAGGTAAAGAAGAACACAGCGGTAATAGAGGGTTTAAAATCGACACAGAAGGAGATGAAAAAGGACGTAGGGGTAATTAAAAAAGAGTGCCAGACGGTACATGAGGACCTGACGAGGAAAATGGACAAGGTGGTAGAGGTAATGGAGGTTAAAGAGCGGGAGGTGCGGGAGCACATAGAAAAAAATAAAGTGGAGTTAGAGGAAGAACTTAAAGGGGCGCACGAAGAGATGAAGGAGATGAAGCAAAAATTAGAAGAAGTGGAAGAAGGGGTGAGCGAAATTAAGAAGCGACGGAGAGAGGATAAGAAAGAGATAAAGGAGGAAGTAAAAGAATTGGTCCAAAGTCTGTGTTCGGATCGTGATGATGTGCTCATTAACCGGATGAGGGATTCGCAGGTGATGGAGGAGAAGCGAAGAGAAAGAGGACCCGGTGTAAGTGGTGACCAATATGGTCGTGCGTATGATGCGCCAGGTGATTTAAGAAGCTTGGGGGTCGAGATAGACCCGGGTGTTCGTGAAAGGCCGTTGGTGAGGTGTGTGACAGGTCTGGTGTGCGAAAGAGGAGGTGTGCGAGAAAGTCCGACTCTGGGGTGTGTGAGGAAAAAGTGTGTGCCCAGGAGTGAGGGTGTTGGCGAGAATGAGTCGGTCGTAGCGCGTGTGCGAGGGAGCACATGGAAGCGTGGTGTGGTGAGTGTTACAGAGGGTGTGACGGGAGAGTGTGCGCAGGAGTGTGCGCGAGAAAGGTGTGTGACGGACAGGTGCATGAGGAAAGAGTGCGCTGTCGGAAGTAAGGAAGAGTGTCCACCTGTGGTGAGTGTTACAGAGGGTGTGACGGGAGAGTGTGCGCAAGAGTGTGCGCGAGAAAGGTGTGTGACGGACAGGTGCATGAGGAAAGTGTGCGCTGTCAGAAGTAAGGAAGAGTGTCCACCTGTGGTGAGTGTTACAGAGGGTGTAACGGGAGAGTGTGCGCGAGAAAGGTGTGTGACGGACAGGTGCATGAGGAAAGAGTGCGCTGTCAGAAGTAAGGAAGAGTGTCCACCTGTGGTGAGTGTTACAGAGGGTGTAACGGGAGAGTGTGCGCGAGAAAGGTGTGTGACGGACAGGTGCATGGGGAAAGAGTGTGCTGTCAAGAGTAAGGGTGAGTGCGCTGTCAGGAATGGAGGTGAAAGTAGTGAGAGTGACATGGAGCGTGAGTTAGTTGTGACAGGTGAGCGAGGATGTACACCTGGGATGGAAGGATGCACACCTGGAATGGTAGAGCGTGAGTGGGAATGCACGCTGGAGTTGGTGGTGAGGCACGTGGTTGGGTGTGCGAATGAGAGCACACCTGTGATTGTCACAGAGGAGGTGACTGAGGAGGGGGCGCGAAGCGGTGTATTGGTGAGGTGTGCGAGCAACGAATGTGTGCCAAAGTGTTCGGTGGTCAGGTGTGTGACCAAGGCTGTGAGTGGAATGGGTGTACCTGGGTGTGTAAGGAAAGGTACGAGGAGCATGGGCACAGCTGGATGTGTGAGCAAGGAACGGGCTGCGGGGTGTAAGCATGCAGGTGAAGCATCGACATTAAACGGGTTAGAGGTTAGGTCGACTTTTAGCCGAATCGGGCCCTCGGTGCGTGCTGGGCCTCGCTTTGAACGGCCGCGTCCTTGCTCCACTAGGCGGAGCGGGCGGCCCGATAGAAAGGGTCGTCATGGCGACCACTTTTTGTTGAGGCATTCCGGCAGGTCGAGATCGGGACATTGGATGGCTCCACGCCGAGGTGATGCGTGGGATCTCGGCCCGGGTAAGCCCCCGTCCCTGCACCGAGTGCCGGACGCATCCAGCCGCTGGCACAAAACAACCAGCATCCATTGCTTGGCTTCACGAAGCCGGGCTTTGGACAGGGATTGGCGCACCGAGAGGTATTAGTGAGTCGACTGGGTGATGAGGTTAGTGTTTTGGACCCAAAATTAGAGAAAAACAAAATTTGATGATTGGCAAGGGATTGGCAGTAGTGATTGGCAGATGATGGGCAGTGATTGGCAAATTTTTAATTTGTTGAAATTTGATGTGCAAAATTGGTAGTGAGAGACCCCCGATGTGGTGGGATGGCAAATCCACCATCCTTCCCATGTGGGGGGGCAGAGGAGCAATAGCTTATGGGGTGTATGGCAGTGAAAACTAGCCCGGGTGGGTTAGGATATTGTGTGTAGGGATCTAGAGAAGATGACCTTAGGTAACGTTAAGTTTAGTTAGTGACTGATACCTGTAGTGGGGACGCAGGTAGATTAGTGTGGATGATAATGACGTGGGAGCGCAATAGTTTAAAGGGACGACTGGGAAGCGCAAGTTTCAGAGGGGAGTAGTCAGCTGAGATGATGCCGTGTGTGTGAGGATGGAACAGGTGTGATTGCACAGGTGTGCAACTGAACAGGTGTGATTGCACAGGTGTGCAACTGGACAGGTGTGAGGAACAGTGTGTGAGTAATGAGTGTTGTGGATCAGCGCGAATGCGCTTGGGGAGAGAAGGGTGCAGGTGGCACCAGGTGTGAGAGCACAGGTGTGCAGGTACAGGTGTGTGGAGAGAGTTGGAGTAAGTGGTACGGAGTGGTGTGCATGGTGCGAAGGTGTGGATGGGGGAAGAGTGGACCCCTATCACGGATACCCGGGGCGGGTAGTGTAAGTGTTAGGTAGAGGGTGCAGGTAAATTGTGGTTGGATATTGGCATTTGTGGTGCGGTTGCAGAATGGTGTTGTGAATGGGTGCATTAGTGTTGTGGAAATGGCTGGGCGTGTAGCCTGTTAGTGTGTGTAGTTGGTTTGGGCACTCCACCACTGTAAGGATGTCGGCCAGGTGAGGCCGCAGGTGGGCTCTGGGAGCCGGTAGTTGTGAGTGGGTGCCTGAGGATCCCGGGTGTGGATCGGGCAGCCCAGTGCCAGAGAGGGCACCGAGTGGGGAGAGTGCCAGAGGGCCTTCCCCAGGTAGTTAGGTTAGGGCAAGGAGCAGGTAAGCTCGGAGGCAACTGCAGTGGTGGAGGTGTGCAGGTGGGTAGACCCACTGGGAGAGGTACACGCCGCAGCCCAGAAATTGTGCGAGGGCACCGGGAGATGAATCGGGGGAGTGAGACCCCAAATTGAAGAGCACCACAGTTTGGCCAATGGGAATTGGTTTTTAGAACCCATAGTGTAAGAAGGCCAATGGTTTGGCCGGAGAAAGACCCCGGGTAGTGTAAAGTTGTTAAAGTCATTTAGGAAATAGTTAGGATTGATGAACCTGTCGCACCATACGCAGCCACTTACCTGTGGTGATGATGATGACTCCACACCTGTGTTTTCTTTGTTTTGTGCAGGAAATGAGATTGCTGTGAGGATTTGTGAGACGCATCACGACGTGGATGAGACATTGGGGTGATTCCATCTCTCCCTCCCTAGGAGGGACTGATGATGAATTGGTAATGGCAAATTTTGATGAGAGTTGAAAATGGCAAATTTGATTGGTTAGGAGGGAGAGAAGACGAATTTGGTTTATGGGAGGAACGGGGAAGACAGTAGGGATGTTTGTTGATTTGTAAAGTAGATGTTTATGAGTAGTGTTGTGTTGTGTGGATACAGTAAGGGGTAAGGGAGGGGCCATGTAGGTTACCTGGTGGGGGGGGGGGCGTACGATAGGAACGTACCTGTCTCACCTGGTTCCCATGTGCCCCCAGTGTGCATCACCTTACATTGCGTGCACTTTTGCGCCCTTACCACCTTACTCACTTGTTTCTTCTTTTGTCTCCCACCTCCGAGGATCTGGCTTTGGGGTAGAGAGAGAGGAGAGAGAGGTGCTGGCTACGCAGTTGTGGGCCTGCACTTTCGCTGTTGGCTGCCTGGATCGATACACCATATGGACCGCAATGTTTGTGGCCACCCACAATGGACCGCAGCTCTTTTGCGGCCAAGCACCACCCGTGGAAGGACCTATGGGTCAACGTGGCACCTATGCCATAAAGGTGAACCACTGTTAATTAACACCAAGTGCACCACAAGAAGAGCAAGAGACACCTGCAGGGTTAGGGGTTGTCGAATTTATTTTTATTCCAATGAACAATGGTGACTGCACCGATTGGTGGTGGGGTGGTGCTTTTGATGCTCGGGAAGGGTGCTCTGCACGTTATTAAAGGCCGTCGGCCACAGAGCACTCGTGGGTTGGTGTATCGATGTTGGCAAGCGCGCTCTCTCTATGCATAACATCTGCATGTGTCCCTCCAAAAACAGGTCCTGGATCGTAGTGTAAATAGCAGCGTAGTCGTGTAAATAATGCTCCCTACCAGCTGTATGTGTAGTTTGAGAATTCTTTCCGGATTCGGTTATCCTGTGGGTGTGTTTCTGTGAGGAGAAGGGTGCAACGTCGCAGGGGGACATATTTACTCATTTGTGAATATCTGTAAAACTGTCGCACTCAGGGTAGAGTTAATAGTAGAGGGAACTACATTGCGTGCCACACTAAAGTAGGTAAAAATTTATCGGGTCGGGACGCCCCGAGGGTAGAGAAGGGTGCAATGTTGCGAATATGGAATTTGGCCTCCATATCCGCTTGTAAATATTCCCCTATTTTCTCCAATACTCCCCAACTTTCCCCGATCCCCCATTCCCTAGTCCCATTGCATGTAAATAACAATCAGTAGAGCCGACCTTCCCCTTATTCCCCCATTAAATGTCGTGCCCAGGTCCACCGCACCACACGTAGACAACTTTCGGACATCTTCCTAGTTATTCTTATTCTATGTCAGTTAAGGCCTCGTCTCCATTAATTATGACTCTTCGTTGCACCAGAATGTGATTATATGGCACCAGTAGTGAGTTTAGGACCTTCCCATACCTCCTCCCATCTTCTTCCCCAAACAACAACAATAACAACAACTACAACAACAATTACAACAACAACAGAGGAGATGGCGGCGGAGCGGGGGAGGATGCGTCCTCACACCGGCTCGATTAGCTCCAGACCATGCGCTCCACGGGGTTACCCCGAAGGGGCTGGCTGTCAGCTCCTCGTCAGGGGCGGAGCCAGTAACCCCCCCCGCACGCACCCAATGAGAAGCAACGTGCCGATTCCACGAGGCGGAGCTAACGAGCCGAGGGCGTGTCACTCCCCGCCGGATATACGCAGCCGCTTGCCGGACGTGACGTGAGATGCGCCCCCAGCTTGAGACGAAAAGACGCCACCTGCGAGCGCTGAGAGAGAAAGGCCCGCCTGTGAAAGAACGTCCCCTCCGAGCGCTGTGAAACCTCCCGCATCTCTGGACCGGACCGGGTCGATTCTGCCTTGAGCCAAGAGTGCACCTTGAGCCATCGCGACCTGCTGTTCCTTTTCATCAACCCCCGTGTGAGTCAGCATTTTGTCCCGTGTGTCTGTCGTCTGTCCGGGGTTAATATAAGGTTGTGTCTAAGTGCCTGTCTTCCTATGATGTACCTCTCGTCCCTGTAATCTGACCTTCCGCACGAATATAACCTCCTCCGGAGGTCTTGAGAACTGAACCCCTGGTGTCGTATTGTGTCATTATAACCCAGCCGGGTGTCTTCTCTTTCCTATTGAGCCAGCGTAGCGCGATTAGTCAACATTCGGGCACAATCGGGTAACTTGTGCAGACGTGGTCATACCATAAAACCGCTCGGTAAATAACATCCAAGCCACGTCTGTAACAATATATATATACATATATATATACATACATATATATATATATATATATATATATATATATATATATATATATACATACATATATACATACACTCAACCCTCGGCTATCGCAAACTCAGCTATCGCGTTTCTTTGCTATCGCGGCTACCGAAAAAACTGCACAACACACGACTATCGCGCCCCAAATACGCGCTATAGTGCACCGGAAATGGCGGAAAGGGTGCTACGTCATCACCGAGCGTGGGGAAAGGGAAATCAAGAAGAGGAAGAACTTAACTTACGCTCAGAAATTCGAAATTGTGAAGTTGATAGACAATGGTGAAACAAAGCGAAGTGTTGGAAAGAAATTTGGGAAAAAATGAGTCAACAGTGCGAGGTATTTACCAAAACCGTGATTATCGTAGAAACGTAGATACGATTTAACATTCAACAGTGAAGCAAGGTGCTCCTTTATTAATACGGCACTGGCAGGTTACGAGGAGCAGAATCATGCCCACGTCAACACCCTCCGCCAACGCCAGATCACCGAATTCTTACGGCCAGATTCGGCGTCAGAACAAGTCTAATCGGGGGGACATTAGGGTAACCGCAGGGGGGGGGGGGTACAAACTGCCGTTCGAGACCTCAATCTATGATGTAAATGCTTGATAATAAGAGTTTGCCGTGAACAACCAACACACCAACCCAGTTCCAATTTAAAAACATGCTGCAAAGTCTCTCTCTTTCACACAAACACACACACACACACACACACACACACACACACACACACTGCACAAAATATAGCCGACGTGCAAGTTTGGCGCCAAAGGCTTAGCCTGCGGGTGGGTGTGGGGGGGGGGGGCACAATAACTCATTTGGGTGGGCATGGCCCACGAATGCCCCCCCCCCCCCCATGACACCGACCCTGCTTACGGCGTCGCAACGAGGCACAGCACTCTGTCTTTGACGAGCCCTCTGACGTTGAGCGCTTCTCTGGTGCTTCAGCTGACACAATCCTGGACAAGTTAGAGGCACGTAGTGGTGGTCAATAAGACTCCACCCAAGCCTCGGAACCTACCCAACCACCTAAGCCCCTCATTGTCCCCAAAAAGGTAAATAAAATGGTAAAAAAGTACTTTTTTTACCATTTTATTTTTATTTACATATTGTGAATCTTGTTTTAATGTTTCTTTATATGTTAATGTTTCTTTATATGGTAGAATCACTTGGTAAAAAAGTGGCAAAAATAGGTTAAATATGTGGTCAACTTGGGGGTCCTGGCACCAATTAGACTTATTACCATACGTTCTTCAGTTCGGCTATCGCGATTTCGGCTAACGCGCACCGAACGCAGCACCAATTAGGCGCGATAGCCGAGGGTTGAGCGTGTGTATATAATATATATATATATATATATACTGTATATATATATATATATATATATATATATATATATATATGTATGTATATATATATATATATATGTAGTCACGTGAAAAAGTAAGTACACCCCATGTAAAGTTTACTTTTTCAACATATTTCAACAATTTGCTATTTGATCTTCATTTCAACAGTATTGACAGATAAAGGTGATATAATATAACAAATATCATGAAACATTAACATTTTGTAGTCCATTGTATAATTTAGATATACATAAATGCAAATTTTGCATGTGGAAAAAGTAAGTACACCCCTACATTTATCACTACTTCAAATACCTAAAATTAGAATCAGATGCACCAGCTGAGGTGCAAATGATAAGAACATCGTTAGAGAGTATTTTGGAGGAACGTGTCGTATTTAAACCTCAGACATTTCGTTTGGTTTGCTCTTTGTTGTTGAAGTGGGACATCAACTCATCCTGGGAATTCTTCCAAAGTAAATTGCTCTCTCTCATGCACAGATTTATCCCATCTCGTCTTCAGTTGTCATACCCTTCCTCCCGTCCATGGTACACGGAATCTTGTGGTGAGGCTATTGCCCAGAAACAACTTGCTTTCGTCTCCTGGAAAGCAAATCCAATGGAAGGAAATCTCATTTCCTTTCACAAAGCCCGAAACAAGTGTGTGTCCACCCTCAGGAGAGCCAGGAAACAATATCTCTCCGTTCTCAGGACCGAACTCTCTTATCTGTCTCCCTCTTCCAAATCCTAGTGGCATCTGGTCAAATCTGTTTCTGGTGTTTGTTCCCCCTCCATCCCCTCCCTCACCTCAAATGGCCAAACGGCTGACTCCGCACGTGAAAAAGCTGAATGCCTCAATTCTGTGTTTGCCTCGAAATATTGTGTCCCAAACCCATCCCTCTCTGTACCCACCGTACCCAGTCGTACCCAGCTGCTCCTGGACTCTGTGTCCTTTCCTCCTGACAAGGTGGAAAAGTTTCTGTCAACCCTCGACTCGGATTCTGCAACTGGACCTGACGGCATCAGCCCACGGGTCCTAAAATCCTGTTCTTCCGCTCTTTCACTCCCTCTCTGTTCTCTTCACCCTCTCTTTTGCTCAAGGTCATCTTCCATCTGCTTGGAAATCTGCCAACATCACCGCTTTGCACAAAAAAGGTGCAAAAACAGATCCCAGCAACTACAGACCAATCAGCCTTCTCCGAATTATCAGCAAAGTCATGGAATCCATCATTGCTTCAGATATGAAATCTTTCCTCTTCTCCAATGGCTTGATCTCTGATCATCAATTTGGTTTCAGACCTGGACACTCTACTCTGGACATGCTGCTTCTGCTTTCTCAAAAATGGATGGAGGTCCTCAATGCCAAACAGGAAATTAGAGCAGTCTCCCTTGACATATCACGTGCCTTCGATACGGTCTGGCACCCCGCTCTGCTCACCAAACTCTCCTCTTTTGGTATCCATGGAAATCTCGACGCATGGCTGGCGGACTTCCTCTCTAGTCGTAGTCAACGTGTGGCCCTGAATGGGTTTCTCTCATCTCCTCTTCCTGTTCAGGCTGGAGTTCCCCAAGGCCGTGTTCTGGGCCCTGTGCTTTTTCTGGTCTTCATCAATGATCTCTCTGACTCTCTTGAAAATCCTCTCTATCTCTTTGCTGATGACTCTACACTCTCTGTCGCTCCATTCTTCATCCCTCAGATCGGCAGTCTGCAGCCTCCTCACTCTCTGCAGACCTGGACAAAATCACAGACTGGGCAAACAAGTGGAACATGTCTTTCAATCCTGACAAATCTCACACTCTTACGATGTCTCTCCGAAAAGACCGACTGGACAACCCTCCCATCCACTTTCTGAATAATCCTCTCCAAGAAGTTCTGTCACTCAAGCTTTTGGGTCTCACTATCTGCCATGATCTTTCCTGGGAAAACCACATTTCAAATCTGGCCTCCAAAGCCAGTCGCCGACTGGGCATCCTCCGTCGTGCGAAGTCCTTTCTTGGCACACCTGAGCTCCTCACCACATACAAGGCTTTCATCCGCAGCTCAATGGAATACTGCTCTCTCCTCTGGGCTGGTGCTCCTGCCTCACACCTAGCTCGTCTTCACGCTGTTGAAACCAAAGCATTCAGAATCATTGGAATCTCCCACGATGAAGCTAACTCCAAGGGCCTCTCACTCACTCACCGCAGGCAAGTTGGTGGTCTTTCCATCTTCTACCGACTCCTCTCTGGCCTTGCCCCCCCAGCTCTCTCTGGGCTCTGTCCCACAAATATTCCTACAGGTCGCACAAGATCTGCCTGCAACCCTCTTATGGTTAAACTGCCAAAATCAAGACTCTCTGCTCACCTTCACTCCTTCATTCCTCTTTTCTCCCGCCTCTGGAACAAACTCCCTCACTCTCTTCAATCCCACTCCACCCTCCAGGTCTTTAACACAGCTGTTCACCACCATCTCTTATCTTCCCCCATCCAAAACCTTGATCTTTTCTACCCCCGCTAATTTCACCCCAGTTCCACTTTTTTGAAGTGCCAACTTCTGTCCTGGAAGTCCTTGGTGTCCTTGTGTTTTATACTTCTCCCTCCCCCCCCCCCCCCCACCCCCCCGCTTCCCCACGCCTCCTCCCCCCAAGCCCTCTCCCTTCCACACATCTCCCTGCTCTCAAATGTTGTGTTTGTGTGCTTCCCCTTCTCTCCCCATCTTGTCTTCCGCTCCCTCTTTTTATGTATTTTGTTTGTCTGGTAGATTTGTTTGTGAAGTAAAAAGCTCTTTCACGAGCCTCGATTCAGTATACAAAAAAAAAGGAAAAAAAGTGTGCGGCGTCCCCATGCCTAGATCAAAAGACCTCTCTGAGGCCTTCAAATAGAAGGTTATGGATGCCTACGAGTCTGGGAAAGAATTTAAAAAGATCTCCAAACAATTTGAAATCAATCATTCAACTGTCCGGAAGATTATCTACAAGTGGAGAAGATTCCAAACAACTGCCAACTTGTTCAGGCCAGGCTGCCCCAGCAAGTTCAGCCCAAGAGCAGACCGCAAGATGCTGAAAGAAGTCTCTAAGAACCCCAGAATGCCATCATGGGACCTACAGGTAGCTCTTGCCACTGTTGATGTCAAAGTGCACGAGTCTACCATGAGAAAGAGGCTGCACAAATTTGATCTACATGGGAGGTGTGCGAGGAGGAAACCTTTTGCGGCAAGCCTAAAGTTTGCCAATGAACACCTCGGCAAAGACCAGCACTTCTGGAACAATGTGCTCTGGACAGATGAGTCAAAGGAAGAGCTATTTGGCCACAATACCAGAAGACATGTTTGGCGAAAACCAAAGACAGCATTTGACCACAATAACCTGATACCAACTGTAAAGCATGGTGGTGGAAATATTATGGTTTGGGGCAGCTTTGCTGCATCAGTGCCTGGGCAGCTCACCATCATACAATCCACGATGAATTCTTCATTGTACCAGAGGATGCTTGGGGATAATGTGAGGCCATCTGTCGGAAAATTGAAGTTCAACCGAAGGTGGACCTTGCAACATGACAATGACCCTAAACATACCAGTAAATCCACCAAGGAATGGCTGAAAAGAAAGAAATGGAGGGTTCTGGAATGGCCAAGTCAAATCCCGGATCTAAATCCCATCGAGATGTTGTGGGGGTGGTACCATATATATACGTATATAGATATATATATATATATATATATATATATATATATATATATATATATTGTTGCGGATATGAGGACTGTATATTTTTTTGATTGTGTGAATTATTATTATTGGTTATTCTGTGCCTCCTGCCTCCGGAGCTGTGTAAAGGTCAAAGGGCATCCCATAATTAGTCCATAAAGCATCCACGCCACAGCCAATCATAGAATACCCCTGTTAAATAGTTATATCTTCTTCTGTGTTTTAGGGTAAGGCTGTGTCTCCCATTAATAGAAGTACTCCATTGCACCAAGTGAAAGAGATAGATTCCCTTCATTCCCATTCCCAAAACCTCCATTCCCCCTTTTCGTCGATTAGAAACTACCTCCGCTCCAATTACCGCCATTGACCACGAGGCAGGGTCGGAGAAGAAAGGCGTGTCTCCACCTCGTCATAGAGGGGAGGAGTGAGCCAGCCCCACTCGACCAACCATGAGCCAGGGGTTTGGCTAGGGAGGGCGGAGGAAGAGCTATCGGGGAGGTTCGCAAAGGTTGAGGGGCGGGGCCTATATAACCCGCAGCGCGACGCTCCCCAGGCAGTCGAGCTTTGAAGAAGAAAGAGATGAGTACTGAGCATTGAGATGAGAAGAGGCTGTGCTTTTAGAGAGAGGCGCTGAGAGGAGGGAATGAGCAGGCGTGACCGCAGCTAAAATCCACAGCGCGACGCTCCCAAAAGAGAAGCTGAGACAAGCTTTGGCAGAGATGAGCTTTTACCGGGAGAGAAAAGGGAGCCCAATCCGTTGAGAAGAGAGAGGGTCCAAGAAGCAGAGCTGAGTTGTGTGGTTTTGGTCGTCAGTGGTTGCGTTGTGGTGGTCAGTGGTTGCGTTAGTTGCGTTGAGTTGTCGGTGGTGAGGAGTGATTGGACCAAGAGAACATAGAGAACATCCAAGGAGAGGACATCCCAGAAAGCACAAAGCCTGCTGTAATCCTGGAAAAGCACGCGACGTCCACAGCAGCAGCAGCAGCGGCGGCCACAGCAGCAACCACACTCAACAGCCGCTTGGGGCCTGGACGGCGGTTTTGAGCAGGGCCGCGAAGGAACGGCGGCTGCTAAACGCGCCGATCGTGCTGCACAATACAACTCCTAGCCATCCTCTCCTTCCAGCCAATTCCTGTCATCATTCCCCGCGTGAGTCTGTCTTTTGTTTGTTCTGTCCATGGGTTAATTAAGACTGTAGGTAAGCTAGCGTTGCACTGTGTATCTAATCTCGTCTGTAAATAAACGTGACTGCTTTCTTTTTGCTTGTGTGTATAATAAATCCAATTACTCTTCTGTACGTCTTCTCGTCTTATTCCTTTTCCTCTTTGCATTCGGTCGTTTTAGAGTTTTACAGATTGGGCAGCTGCGGTGCGATACGGCCAAAGTTTGGGGTGAATCGGGTGAGTTGGGGAAGAATCGGGGGAACTGTTAGGTCGCGGTAATACACCACCGCTCGGTCAAAATAACATCTTGTCCGCGACCCGTAACAATTGGTGTCAGAAGTGTCGGATTCGGACCTGAAGCGTTTAACGCGCTCAAAATTACAAAGTAGCCGAAATTTGCTTTTTTTGTTTTGTTTTTTTGTTTTTTTGTATACAAGATCGAGGCTCGTGAAAGAGCGAACATTAATCACACAGAAAGACAAACCGACACATAAAACATATAACATCGGGAGCGGTAGACAAGATGGGGAGAGAGGGGGAAGGACACAAACACAACATTTGAGAGCAGGGACCGAGAGACATGGAGACATCGAGAGATCTGAGAGAGGGCGAGGGCTTTGGGGGGGGGGGGCATGGGAAGGGGGCGGTGGGAGAGGTATAAAACATATGGACACTGCCAGGACTTCCAGGAAAGAAGTTGGAATTTCAAACAAGGTGGATCTGGGGTGAATTAGCGGGGGTAGAAAAGATCAAGGTTTTGGATGGGGGAAGATAAGAGATGGTGGTGAACAGCTGTTTTAAAGACCTGGAGGGAGGAGTGGGATTGAAGGGAGTGAGGGAGTTTGTTCCAGAGGCGGGAGAAAAGAGGAATTAAAGAGTGAAGGTGAGCAGAGAGCCGAGATTTCGGCAGTTTAACCATCAGAGGGTTGCTGGCAGATCTTGTGCGACCTGTAGGAATATTTGGGGGACAGAGCACAGAGAGAGCTGGGGGTGCAAGGCCGGAGAGGAGTCGGTAGAAGACAGAAAGACCACCTACCTGCCTGCGGTGAGTGAGTGAAAGGCCCTCAGAGATAGCTTCATCGCGGGAGATTCCAATAATTCTGAAAGCTTTGGTTTCAACAGCGTGAAGCCGAGCTAGGTGTGAGGCAGGAGCACCGGCCCATAGGGGAGAACAGTATTCCATTGAGCTGCGGATGAAAGCCTTGTATGTGGTGAGGAGCTCAGGTGTGCCGAGGAAGGACTTCGCACGACGGAGGATGCCCAGTCGGCGACTGGCTTTGGAGGCCAGCTTGGAAATGTGGTTTTCCCAAGAAAGATCATGGCAGATAGTGAGACCCAAAATCTTGAGCGACAGAACTTCTTGGAGAGGATTGTTGAGAAAGTAGATGGGAGGGTTGTCCAGTCGATCTTTTCGGAGAGACATAGTAAGAGTGTGAGATTTGTCAGGATTGAAAGACATGTTCCACTTGTTTGACCAGTCTGTGATTTTGTCCAGGTCTTCAGAGAGTGAGGAGGCAGCAGACTGCCGATCTGAGGGAAGAGGAATGGAGCGGCAGAGAGTGGAGTCATCAGCAAAGAGATAGAGAGGATTTTCGAGAGAGTCAGAGAGATCATTGATGAAGACCAGAAAAAGCACGGGGCCCAGAACACTGCCTTGGGGAACTCCAGCCTGAACAGGAAGAGGAGATGAGAGAAACCCATTCAGGGCCACACGTTGACGACGACTAGAGAGGAAGTCCGCCAGCCATGCGTGGAGATTTCCATGGATACCAAAGGAGGAGAGTTTGGTGAGCAGAGCGGGGTGCCAGACCGTGTCGAAGGCACGTGATATGTCGAGGGAGACAGCTCTAATTTCCTGTTTGGCATTGAGGACCTCCATCCATTGTTGAGACAGCAGAAGCAGCATGTCCAGAGTAGAGTGACCTGGTCTGAAACCAAATTGATGATCAGAGATCAAGCCATTGGAGAAGAGGAAAGATTTCATATCCGAAGCAATGATGGATTCCATTACTTTGCTGATAATTGGGAGAAGGCTGATTGGTCTGTAGTTGCTAGGATCTGTTTTTGCACCTTTTTTGTGCAAAGCGGTGATGTTGGCTGATTTCCAAGCAGATGGCAGTTGACCTTGAGCAAAAGAGAGGGTGAAGAGAACAGAGAGAGGGTGAGATAGAGCAGCAGAGCAGGATTTTAGGACCCGTGGGCTGATGCCGTCGGGTCCAGTTGCAGAATCAGAGACGAGGGTTGACAGAAACTTTTCCACCTTGTCAGGAGCAAAGGACACGGAGTCCAGGAGCAGCAGGGTACGACTGGGTATGGTGGGTACAGAGAGGGATGGGTTTGGGACACAAGATTTAGAGGCAAACACAGAGTTGAGGCATTCAGCTTTTTCACGTGCGGAGTCAGCTGTGTAGCCATTTGAGGTAAGGGAGGGGATGGAGGGGGAACAAACACCAGAAACGGATTTGACCAGACGCCACCAGGATTTGGAAGAGGGAGACAGATAAGAGAGTTCGGTCTTGAGAATGGAGAGATATTGTTTCCTGGCTCTCCTGAGGGTGGACACACACTTGTTTCGGGCTTTGTGAAAGGAAATGAGATTTCCTTCCGTTGGATTTGCTTTCCAGGAGACGAAGGCAAGTTGTTTCTGGGCAACAGCCTCACCACAAGATTCCGTGTACCATGGACGGGAGGAAGGGTATGACAACTGAAGACGAGATGGGATAAATCTGTGCATGAGAGAGAGCAATTTACTTTGGAAGAATTCCCAGGATGAGTTGATGTCAGAGGTGGTAGAGATGGGAGACCAGTCCAGATGATTGATGGCTGCTTGAAGACCGTGCCAGTTGGCCTGATTGAAATGCCAGACTCGTCGACGCTGAGTAGGCTCCCTGAGGATGGTCAGAGAGATGTCCACTTTAACAAGGACATGATCAGATGATCCGATCGGAGCAGAAGAAGAGCAGCAGACATTTTCAGGGAAGTTAGTCATAACCAAGTCCAGAAGAGAAGATGTTCCGTTGACTGAGATCCGGGTCGGGAAATTGACAGATTGTGTCAGTCCCAGTGAGTCGCAGAAGTCCTTTGCTGAGGAGCCATGGCTGGTGAGAGAGGTACCCACACCCAGCCAACTGGCATGATGACAGTTGAAATCACCACATATGAGGAAGAGAGAGTTGGGATGAGTAGATAGAAGTTGGTCCATATCATCAGACAGCGAGATGTAGATGGAGTCATCACTGTTTGGTGGACGGTACAACACACATATGAACAAGAGGTGGGAGCGAAGGGGAAGCCGTAGCCAGAGGTATTCCTGGGGGTGAGGTGGAGAGAGTGCAGTGCAGGGCGAGTGAGGAAGAGAGTTTTTGATAAAGATAGCAACCCCGCCTCCAGGACGAGGCTCAGGTCTATCATACCGGAGGAGGGAGTAGCCCGGGAGAGATACTATGGAATCAGAGACATCATAAAGGAGGAAAGTTTCTGTTAAGCAGATCACGTCTGGTTTGACAGAAGCAACCTGTATGGAGAGATCAGTTAAGTTTGAACGAAGGCCCCGGATGTTTGAGGTCCATACCGTTAATGAAGAGGAAGGGGGAGCATCAGATACAGAACAGGGGGGAGGAGGGGTAGGGTAAGATGTGGAAGAGGTGGAAGAGGTAGGGAGAGCTGTTGAAGGTGTGTCAGAGATTTCAGAATAGCTCGGAGAAAGGGAAGGATGGGGCGGACAAAAGGTTTGATGGTGATTGGGTGAGCCACAATGAGGTGTTATTTGAGGAGGGGGAAGAGCGAGGCAGAAGGTTGGGGGAGATGGAGGTGAGAGTTTGAAGGGGGAAGAAGCGGGGAGGACGCTTTGAGGAGGGGGAGTGAGAGGGGGGAAATTGAGAAGCAATGAGGGTGGGGAGATTTGAAGGGGAGGGGTGAGGGGGGAGTTTGGGAGGGAAGGGACAAGGGGAGGGATTTGAAAGGGATGGGATATGGGGGAGATTTGGAGGGGAGGGGTGAGGCAGGAGTCTAGGAGGGGAGGGGCGAGGGGGCGTCTTGGCGGGGAGGGGTGAGGGGGTAGTTTAGGAGGGAGGGGGCAAGGGGGGAGATTTGAAAGGGATGGCTGATGGGGAAGATTTGGAGGGGAGGGGTGATGGGGAAGATTTGGAGGGGAGGGGTTATGGGGAAGATTTGGAGGGGAGGGGTGAGATTGGATTTTTGAAAGTGTACGATTTATGGGAAACGAACATTTATTGCAAAATGAGTTTCTTGTGACCTTCGAGTTAAAAATATGTTTAAGGACGCTGGATGGAGGATGGAGTGCAGGAGAGTTTAGGGAATGTAGAAAAAAGGCACTATAGGAGATGGATATTTTTTTTGGGATGAATTGATTTGGTGAGCAAGTCGAAAGCAGCCTTTTAAAGAAGAAGAAGAAAAAGGTGTTATAAAATATGACGGAATACATAACTTGAGGGGAAAGTGTAAACATTGAAGGTTAATGAGTGAAAACTATCTGGGGAAATGGGGGAGAAACACGTGGTCGAAGAACGAACGAACGAATAAGAATGAATAAACGAATGAGAACAGAGAAGGAAATGTTTTGTTTTACAAAAACCCGAATTTTGGAAATCGCGCCATGGCTGGTCAAGGCGATCGGATGCCGGTGGGTGAGCTAGAGGAGGGGTTAGGAGTAACCCAGGATCAAATGGAGGGGAGCAATGAGGAGGCGGTTGAGGGAGTATCAGACGCACAAAATGGCGTCCTCGCGCACGGGGCTTCAGGCGCGCAAAATGGCGTCCTCGCGCACGTGGGTGTAGCGGCACCAAATTTTGCCGCGCCCGTGACCGTAGCAGCGGCCGCAGCACCAATGAACTGGGGCCTATTCATGCAGCAGATGCAGGCCTTCATGGTCAAGGCGGATGAGGAGAGGGAAGAGAACAGGGGGATGAGAAACCAAATTTTAGGAATGGGGAACCGGATGGATGCTCAGAGTGAGCAATTGGGGGTAATGAGGGACGAAGCGAGGGGTACCGGTGAGGGGTTAGACAAGAAATTTGGGAAGTTAGACAATAATTTTGAGGAGTTAGACAAGAAATTTGGGAAGTTAGACAATAATTTTGAGGAGTTAGACAAGAAATTTGGGAAGTTAGACAATAATTTTGAGGGGTTAGACAACGGGATAAAAGAGGTGAAAAATGGGTTAATGGGGTTAGAAAATAGGATGGAGGACAAATTGCGGGAAATAGGGGAACAATCTGCCAGGGAAATCAAACGAATGGGGAACCAGATAGAGGAGGTGCAAATCGGGTTAGAAAGTAAACTGGATGCTCAGAGGGATGAATTGGGACAGATGAGGGTGGCATCTACAAAAGAGATGGAGGAGATGAAAGAGGGGATACGACGAGGTGTAAGTGAGGAGGTTTCGGGGCTACGCGAGGAGGTAAAGCGAGGTGAGAAGCGTATGGAGAAAGAGGTGAGAAATGGGACGGCAAAGTTACAAGGGGGAATAGAAGATCTGACGGAGGGAGTAGAACAGCTGACAGTAGGACAAAGGGAATTAGCGGACCAAGTGGAAAAGAACACGGCAATAATCGGGGGGTTAAAAGCGACACAAAAAGACATTAAGAACGAATTAATAGCGACACAGAGGCAATGTCAGATGGTACGTGAGGGACTGACAATGAGGGTGGACGAGGTGACAGAGGTAATGGAAACGAACGACCGGCAGGTAAGGACGCACATAGAAACGGTCACGGTAGCCTTAGAGGACGAACTTGAGGAGACGCACCGGGAAATAAAAGAGGTGAAGCAAAAATTAGAGGAAGTGGAAGAAGAGGTGAGTGAAATTAAGAAGAGACGGACAGAAACTAAGAGGGAGATAAAGGAGGAAGTAATGGAATTGGTAAAAGGTCTGTGCTCGAATCATGATGTGCTGCTCACTAACCAAATAAAGAGTTTGCAGGTGGCAAAAGAGGTGCGGAGACGAGGTGCCAAGGTGAGTGGCGATATAATCGGAAATGTACATGATGTGAGGAAAGCTTCAGTCGGCTTGGGGATTGATTTAAACCCGGGTGTTCGTGAGAGGCCGTTGGTGAAGTGTGTGACAGGTCAGGTGTGCGAAAAAAGAGGTGTGCGAGAATGTCCGACCATGGGGTGTGTGAGGAAAAAGTGCGCGCCGACCAGTGAGTGTGCTGTCGAGAGTGAGTCGGTCGTAGCGCGTGTGCGAGGGGGTACATGGAAGCGCGGTGTGGTGAGTGTTACGGAGGAAGTAACGAGAGAGTGTACACCTGTGGTGAGTGTTACAGAGGAAGTAACAAGAGAGTGTACACCTGTGGTGAGTGTTACAGAGGATGTAACTAGAAAGTGTACGCCTGTGGTGAGTGTTACAGAGGGTGTAACGGGAGAGTGTGCGCAAGAGTGTGCGCGAGAAAGGTGTGTAACGGACAGGTGCATTGGGAAAGAGTGCGCTGTCAAGAGTAAGGGGGAATGCACGCCTGTGGTGAGTGTTACAGAGGGTGTAACGGGAGAGTGTGCGCAAGAGTGTGCGCGAGAAAGGTGTGTAACGGACAGGTGCATGAGGAAAGAGTGCGCTGTCGAGAGTAAGGGTGAGTGCGCTGTCAAGAATGGAGGTGAAAGTAGTGAGAGTGACACGGAGCGTGAGTTGGTTGTGACAGGTGAGCGAGGATGTACACCTGGAATGGAAGGATGCACACCTGGAATGGTAGAGCGTGTGTGGGAATGCACACTTGAGTTGGTCGTGAGGCACGTGGTTGGGTGTGCGAGTGAAAGCACACCTGTGATGGTCACAGAGGAGGTGACCGAGGAAGGGGCGCGAAGAGGTGTGTTGGTGAGGTGTGCGAGCGACGAATGTGTGCCAAGGTGTTCGGTGGTCAGGTGTGTGACCAAGTCGGTGAGCGGAATGAGTGTACCGAGGTGTGTAAGGAAAGGTACGAGGAGCATGGGAACAGCTGGAGGTAGTAGCAAGAAAGGGGTAGCGTATGCGTGTAAGCATGCAGGTGAGGCATCGACGGTAACCGGGTTAGCGGTTAGAGCGACTTTTAGCCGAATCGGGCCCTCGGTGCGTGCCGGGCTTCGCGTGCCGCGAGAACCAGCGGGGATCCGAGCCACGGCGGGTTCGAAAGGACCGCCGTACGCGATCCACGCTGGGCCTCGCTTGGAACGGCCGCATCCGTGCTCCACTAGGCGGAGCGGGCAGCTCGATAGGAAGGGTCGTCATGGCGACCACTTTTTGTTGAGACGTGCCGGCAGGTCGAGATCGGGACATTGGATGGCTCCACGCCGAGGTGGTGCGTGGGATCTCGGCCCGGGTAAGCCCCCGTCCCTGCCCCGAATGCGGGACGTATCCAGCCGCTGGCACAAAACAACCCGTATTCATTGCTCGGCTGTACGAAGCCGAGCTTTAGAAGGGAATTGGCGCACCGAGAGGATCTAATAAGTAGACGGGTGATGAGGATAGTGTTTTGGCCCCGAAATTAGAAAAAAAGTAAAATTTGATGATTGGTACGGTGATTGGCAGTTGATTGGCTGAAATTTGGTGTGCCAAATTGATAGTGGGACCTCCCGGATGTGGTGGGATGGGCAGTCCACCATCCCCCCACAGAAGGGGGGGGCAAAGGAGCACTAGTTTATGGGGTTTATGGCAGTGAAAACTAGCCCGGGTGGGTTAGGATATTGTGTGTAGGGATCTAGCGAAGATGACATTAGGTAACGTTAAGATTAGTTAGTGACAATGACACCTGTAGTGGGGACGCAGGTAGAGTAGAGTGGATGATAATGACGTGGGAGCGCAATAGTTTAAAGGGGCGACTGGGAAGCGCAAGTTTCAGAGGGGAGTAGTTAGATGAGATGATGCCGTGTGTGTGAGGATTGAACAGGTGTGATTGCACAGGTGTGCAACTGAACAGGTGTATGGAGCAGTGTTTGAGTGATGGTAATGGTGAGGTGTGTTGTGTTGACCAACTGGTCCAGGAAGGAAGGAGGGTGCAGGTGGCACCAGGTGTGAGTGCACAGGTGTGCACCAACAGGTGTGTGGAATACATGGAGTGTGGAATATATGGGGTATTGGAATGGATGGTCGTGGAGTGAGTATGGTGGAAGTTGTGGAGTGGAGTGGATGGTGCGAAGGTGTGAATGGGGGAAGAGTGGACCCCCATCACGGATACCCGGGGCGGGTAGTGTAAGTGTTAGGTAGAGGGTATAGGTAAATTGTGGTTGGATATTGGCATCTGTGGTGCGAGTGGAAGAATGATGTTTGGATGGGTGCATTAGTGTTGTGGAAATGGCTGGGCGTGTAGCCTGTTAGTGTGTGTAGTTGGTTTGGGCACTCCACCACTGTAAGGATGTCGGCCAGGTGAGGCCGCAGGTGGGCTCTGGGAGCCGGTAGTAGTTGTTGTGGATGGGGCCCGAGGATCCGGAGGACGGACCCGGGTAGCCCAGTGCCAGAGGGCACCGAGTGGGGTGACAGAGCCAGGAGGGGCCTTCCCCAGCTAGATAGGTTAGGGTGAGGAGCTAGGTAAGCTCGGGTGGCAACTGCAGTGGTGGAGGTGTGCAGGTGGGTAGACCTGCTGGGAGAGCTACACGTCGCAGCCCAGAAATTGTGCGAGGGCACCGGGAGATGAATCGGGGGAGTGAGACCCCAAATTGAGAAGCACCACAGTTTGGTCAATGGGAATTGGTTTTTAGAACCCATAGTGTAAGTTGGCCAATGGATTGGCAGGGAAAGACCCCGGGTAGTGTAAAGTGTGTTAAAATCATTTAGAGGATAGTTAGGATGAAGGATCTCCTCGCACCATCTGCATCCACTCACCTGAGGTGACAGGTACTCTACACCATGCCATGTTTTGATTATTTTTTTATGATGCAAATGTTTGGATTGTGAGACGCATCATGACGTGGGTGTGACATTGTGCGTAATTCCATCTCTCCCTCCTTATGAGGATTGATGACGAATTGGGTGATGGCAAATTTTGGATAGTGGGGGAGTGAAGACGAATTTGGTATAAGGGAAATAAGGGGAAGATGTGACGGTAGCGACGGATTGGTAATGTGTAGATTTTTGTACATATGGGGTAAGGGCAAGGGTAGTGTAGGTGACGGGGGTGACGTACGATAGGGACGAGCTTTCTCATTTCGCTCTCCGTGCGCATTTCGCCTTGCATTGCCTTATTGACGTGTACCCTTGTGACCTTACCCCTCGCTCATTTCTCTTGTCCCCCTTTTGTCTCCCACATGACCTGTGCGCCATGGGGCACCGAGGGGAGCGTGCGTGAGTCGGCCATTGTGCGCCCGGAACTCTCAGAACCAGCTGTCTGCATCGATGCACCACATTATGGACCACATGTCTGTGGCCGAGCACCACTTATGGACCCCATGGGTTGGGGCATGGCCCTCTGCTGGAACCGGCCATGAGGGCCCGAAATCTTGCTGGCGGACCTTGGCCACAGGGCACCGATGCCCCACAGGTGAACCACACGTAGTCGACCCTGTGGGCCATAAATAAAGAAAATAAAATGGACACGTTGGGCACACTTTATTGCAAATAGGCCGCCAGTAAGAAAATGAAAGAAAGACAACATCTGGAAGAACAAATAATAACAACCAGCAGAGGGAGCCGAAGAGCAAGAGATCACCTGCAGGGTTAGGGGTTGTTGGTTTTATTTTCTTGAACCATGGTGACTGCACCGATTGGTGCTTGGGTGTGTATTGGTGCGTTTTTAGGTGCTTTCATGGTGCATTGATGCAGAGCAGACTGTCTCCCCCCCAGAAAGAACAATTACAGGTCCTGGGTTAGTCTTGTAAATAAAAATAGCGTCATTGTAAATAATGCTCCCCACCGTCAGTGTGTAGTTTGAAGACCATTCCGCAATTCGGTTAACTGTGGGCGTAAGTCTGTTAGGCAGGGTGCAATGCAGCAGCGGGACACATTTATTTATGTTTTAAAACTGTCGCACTCAGGGTCAGGTTAAAAGTAGAGGGAACTACACCTACATGTCACACTAAATAAAAGTTGTAGGCCCGGGTCGTGCCTAAGAGGAGGAGGGTGCAGTGTTGCGGATATGAGGACTGTATATTTTTTTGATTGTGTGAATTATTATTATTGGTTATTCTGCGCCTCCTGCCTCCGGAGCTGTGTAAAGGTCAAAGGGCATCCCATAATTAGTCCATAAAGCATCCACGCCACAGCCAATCATAGAATACCCCTGTTCAATAGTTATATCATATTCTGTGTTTTAGGGTAAGGCTGTGTCTCCCATTAATAGAAGTACTCCATTGCACCAAGTGAAAGAGATAGATTCCCTTCATTCCCATTCCCAAAACCTCCATTCCCCCTTTTCGTCGATTAGAAACTACCTCCGCTCCAATTACCGCCATTGACCACGAGGCAGGGTCGGAGAAGAAAGGCGTGTCTCCACCTCGTCATAGAGGGGAGGAGTGAGCCAGCCCCACTCGACCAACCATGAGCCAGGGGTTTGGCTAGGGAGGGCGGAGGAAGAGCTATCGGGGAGGTTCGCAAAGGTTGAGGGGCGGGGCCTATATAACCCGCAGCGCGACGCTCCCCAGGCAGTCGAGCTTTGAAGAAGAAAGAGATGAGTACTGAGCATTGAGATGAAAAGAGGCTGCGCTTTTAGAGAGAGGCGCTGAGAGGAGGGAATGAGCAGGCGTGACCGCAGCTAAAATCCGCAGCGCGACGCTCCCAAAAGAGAAGCTGAGACAAGCTTTGGCAGAGATGAGCTTTTACCGGGAGAGAAAAGGGAGCCCAAGCCGTTGAGAAGAGAGAGGGTCCAAGAAGCAGAGCTGAGTTGTGTGGTTTTGGTCGTCAGTGGTTGCGTTGTGGTGGTCAGTGGTTGCGTTAGTTGCGTTGAGTTGTCGGTGGTGAGGAGTGATTGGACCAAGAGAACATAGAGAACATCCAAGGAGAGGACATCCCAGAAAGCACAAAGCCTGCTGTAATCCTGGAAAAGCACGCGACGTCCACAGCAGCAGCAGCAGCGGCGGCCACAGCAGCAACCACACTCAACAGCCGCTTGGGGCCTGGACGGCGGTTTTGAGCAGGGCCGCGAAGGAACGGCGGCTGCTAAACGCGCCGATCGTGCTGCACAATACAACTCCTAGCCATCCTCTCCTTCCAGCCAATTCCTGTCATCATTCCCCGCGTGAGTCTGTCTTTTGTTTGTTCTGTCCCTGGGTTAATTAAGACTGTAGGTAAGCTAGCGTTGCACTGTGTATCTAATCTCGTCTGTAAATAAACGTGACTGCTTTCTTTTTGCTTGTGTGTATAATAAATCCAATTACTCTTCTGTACGTCTTATCGTCTTATTCCTTTTCCTCTTTGCATTCGGTCGTTTTAGAGTTTTCCAGATTGGGCAGCTGCGGTGCGATACGCCAAAGTTTGGGGTGAATCGGGTGAGTTGGGGAAGAATCGGGGGAACTGTTAGGTCGCGGTAATACACCACCGCTCGGTCAAAATAACATCTTGTCCGCGACCCGTAACAATATATATACATATATACAGACTTGGCATTTAATATGGAATATTTTTTTTGTGGGGGTGAACTTACTTTTCAAGATGTCTTAGAACCAAACGTTCATTGGAATTATGTTGAAATTATTCTAGATTTTGTTAATGTGACCTTCAAAAGAAACAAAAACCACAGTTGACATTTCGAAGCAAATAAATTGATCCTTGAAAGTGATGTAAGCTGACATCGAACTCAATTCATGGACAGTACTGTGTTAAACTTCTGTACGTTTTCCAGAAGTATCTCTTTATTTTGCACATTAGCCAAAAAAATTTTTAACAAAAACAAAAGTTAAATTACGACTGGGATTACGGACAGTAAAATTACAGTTCAGTCCTTCGTGTAACCCCCACGAGCATTCAGGAGAGCACGTACACGTTGACGCATGCTGTTCATGAGATTTGCCAAGGTTCGGACAGGAATCGCTTGCCATGCAGTGACAATAGCCTGCTGCAATTCACGCACAGAGGTCGGCTGCTGGTCCAAGTGGTCGATTTGATGCGTTAATTCTGCCCACAAGTTCTCTATCGGATTCATATCCGGGGACATGGCAGGCCACTCCATATGCTCCACACCACGGTCAGCAAGAAAGTGTTGGATCATGCGAGCACGATGAGGCCGTGCATTGTCATCTTGGAAGACAAAGTTTCCACGAAAGGCTGCACGAGCAAATGGAAGCAATGTTTCTTCCAGAATGGCCCTGTACTTGAACTGTTTCAGGTTTCCATTCAGAACAACCAGGTCAGTTTTGCCCCCTGCATGAAAAGCAGCCCAAACGGTCACCCCACCACCTCCAGCTTTGACTCTTGGCACTATACAATCTTTGTTGTAGGCTTCATGCACTTGTCTGCGCACTCGGACACGGCCATCTTGACGATAGACCAGAAATCGAGACTCATCACTGAAGATCACGTGATTCCAGTGTCCTGGCTGCCATTGACGGTGCTCTCTGGCCCACTGCAATCGGCGCTGGCGGTGTTGTCTGGTCAGGCGTGGCTTTCTCAGGGGACGCCTGGCACGATAGCCTGCTTGAACCAGTCGTTGGTTGACTAGCCTTCTGGATACAGGTACATTTGTCAGTTGCTGCCACTCAGCCCTAAGCCGATTAGCCGACTTGGTACGGCCATTGCGGACTAACCGGTGCAGCTGGCGATCATCCCTCCTTGTGGTTCTGCGGGGACGTCCTGGCCTCGGTATTGGAGTAGGGACACCCCTCTGAGCATTTCATTTCAGGATCTTTGACACCTGACCTTGAGTGATGCCATACTGCCGAGCAATAGCACGCTGTTTCATGCCGTAATTTCGTAAAGCCACCACTCCATGACAAACAGCATTATCGAGTTGACGGACCATCTCCAGAGGAAGCGGCAATAAGTTTTGGAGACGTGCAGCAGTTGTTTTCCACTAATACAGAACGCAACAACCCTTGTATGCCCGACTGTGAAGCCAATCATCAAATGCACCTGTCCGGAGATTTTGCCACGCCCCCTGTGATATAATCTTGTTGTTGACTTCTTGCTGCGACAGACAATCAGTGACGTGGTTCTTTCAACAAATAAATCACCAAAGTGTGAAAGAAACTCACCAGATTGATATACTGAGTTAAGAAAGTAAACCCAAGTCAAGAAAAAAAAATATTCCATATTAAATGCCAAGTCTGTATATATTGTTGCGGATATGGCATTTGGCCTCCATATCCGCTTGTAAATATTCCCCTATTTCCCCAATACTCCCCAACTATCCCCAATCCCCCATTCCCTAGTCCCATTGCCTGTAAATAACACTCTGTAGAACCGACCTTCCCCTTTTTCCCCCATTAAATGTCGTGCCCAGGTCCACCGCATCTCACGTAGACAACTTTCGGACATCTTGCTAGTTATTCTTAGTCTATGTCAGTTAAGGACTCGTTTCCATTAATTCTGACTCTTCGTTGCACCAGAATGTGATTGTATGGCACCAGTAGTGAGTTTAGGACCTCCCCATACCTCCTCCCATCTTCCCCATGCAACAACAACCACAACAACTACAACAACAACTACAACAACAGAGGGGCGCGGCGCGGGGAGTGTGCGTCCTCACTCCGGCTCGGTTAGCCGCCATTGCCCATGCGCTCCACGGGGTTACCACGAAGGGGCTGGCTGTCAGCTCCTCGTCAGGGGCGGAGCCCGGTAACCCCCCGCAGCCAGTGAGAAGCGGCGGGCCGATTCCATCTGGGGCGGAGCTAACGAGCCGAGGGCGTGTCACTCCCCGCCGGATATGCGCAGCGACTTACCGGATGTGAGATCAGATGCGCCCCCAGCTTGGAAAGACAAGTCGCGACCTCCGAGCGCTGAGCGACCTCCCCGCATCTTTGAACCGGACCGGGTCGATTTTGCCCCTGAGCCAAGGTGCACCTTGAGCCATCGAAGACCTGCCCCTCCTTGCCATCAATCCCCGTGTGAGTCAGTTTTGTCCCGTTTATCTGTGGTCTGTCGGGAATAAGATAAGTGTGTCTAAGTGCCTATCTTTCTATGCTGTCCCTCTCATTCCTGTAATCTAACCTTCCGCCATATTATAACCTCCTCCGGAGGTCTTGAGAACCGTATCCCTGGTGTCGTGTCATTTTAATCCCAGCCGTTGTGTCCTTTTCCTTCATTGATCTAGCGTAGCGCGACTCGGCCAAGGTTCGAGTATAATCGGGTAACTTGTGCGGACACGGCGGCCATTCCGCTCGGCCCACCATAACATCAAAGTCGTGTCTGTAACAATTGGTGTCAGGAGTGTCGGATTCGGACCTGGGACTAAATTCATTTAGCCCAAATTTTGGAACACCAAGTGTACCATTAGGGTAACATTTTGGTGTTGGGAAGTAGAATTCGATCCGGAGCGCGTTTCCCGCGCTCGAAATTATAACGGCGAAATTTGATTTTGTTTTACAAAATATAAAAACCCGAATTTTGAAAGTCGCGCTATGGCAGACCAAGTCGGCTGGGGTCCGGTAGAGGAGAGTGAGGCAGGGTCGGTCCAGGACCAAAATGAGGGACATAAGGAGAGCGAAGCAGTGAGGGTAGCAGACGCACAAAATAGCGTCGTTGCGCCTGACGTTGCGGGCGCGCAAAATGGCACCTCGCTGGTCACGGCGACCGCGCCCGCGACCGTGGCAGCGCCCCTGGTGGATTCGAACCTTTTCCTCCTGCAAATGAGAACCTTTATGGAACAAATGGGTGAGGGATTGGAGGGCCAAATGGGGGTAATGGGAAACCAAATGGGGGTAATGGGGAACCGGATGGATGCTCAGAGTGAGCAATTGGGGGTAATGGGAAACCAAATGGGGGTAATGAGGGACGAAGCGAGGGGTACCGGTGAGGGGTTAGACAATAATTTTAAGGGATTAGACAAGAAATTTGGGAAATTAGACAATAGATTAGGGGAAATACAGGAGGGGTTAACGGGGGTAGAAAATAGAATGGCTGCCCAGGAGAATCAGATAGAGGGAATGCAAAAGGGGTTAGAGGGGTTAGAAAACAGGATGGAAGGCAAATTGAGGGACATGAGGGACCAAGCGGAAAGGGAAGTTAAACAAATGGGGCAGCAGATAGAGGGGGTCAGAATGGGGGTAGAAACCAAACTGGATGCTCACAGGGAGGAAATGGAGCAGATGAGGGTGGCATCGAGGCAGGAGATGCAAGTGATGGGAGAGGAGATCAGAAGAGGGGTGAGTGAGGAGGTCGGAGGAGTGCGCGAGGAGGTGAGGCACTGTAAGGAGCACATGGAGAAGGAGGTGAGAAAGGGGACTGTAAAGTTACAAGGGGGCATAGAGGACCTGACGCAGGAGGTGGAGCAGCTGACGGTGGGACAGACGGAGTTAGTGGAGCAGGTTCAAAGGAACACTGCGGTATTAGGAGGTTTAAAAGCGACACAGAAAGAACTAAAAGATGACTTGGTAGCGACGAAGAGGGAATGTCAGATGGTACGTGAGGGACTGACAACGAGGCTGGACGAGGTGATAGAGGTAATGGAGACGAAGGACCGGCAGGTGAGGACGCACATGGAAACGGTCAAGGTAGCCTTGGAGGACGAGCTTGAGGAGACGTACCGGGACATAAAAGAGGTGAAGCAGAAATTAAAAGAAGTGGAAGAAGGGGTGAGCGAAATTAAGAAGCGACGGAGAGAGGATAAGAAAAAGATAAAAGAGGAGGTAAAAGAATTGGTCCAAAGTCTGTATTTGGATCGTGATGATGTGCTCATTAACCGGATGAGGGATTCGCAGGTGATGGAGGAGAAGCGAAGAGGAAGAGGACCCGGTGTAAGTGGTGACCAATATGGTCGTGCGTATGATGCGCCAGGGGATTTAAGGAGCTTGGGGTTCGAGATGGACCCGGGTGTTCGTGAGAGGCCGTTGGTGAAGTGTGCGACAGGTCTGGTGTGCGAAAAAGGAGGTGTGCGAGAAAGTCCGACTCTGGGGTGTGTGAGGAAAAAGTGCGTGCCAAGGAGTGAGGGTGCTGGCGAGAGTGAGTCGGTCGTAGCGCGTGTGCGAGGGAGCACATGGAAGCGCGGTGTGGTAAGTGTTACAGAGGGTGTAACGGGAGAGTGTGCGCAGGAGTGTGCGCGAGAAAGGTGTGTGACGGACGGGTGCATGGGGAAAGAGTGCGCTGTCAAAGGCAAGGAAGAATGCACACCTGTGGTGAGTGTTACAGAGGGTGTAACGGGAGAGTGTGCGCGAGAAAGGTGTGTGACGGACAGGTGCATGAGGAAAGAGTGCGCTGTCAAGAGTAAGGGTGAGTGCGCTGTCAAGAATGGAGGTGAGAGTAGTGAGAGTGACAAGGAGAGTGAGTTGGTTGTGACAGGTGAGCGAGGATGTACACCTGGGATGGAAGGATGCACACCTGGAATGGTAGAGCGTGAGTGGGAATGCACGCTGGAGTTGGTGGTGAGGCACGTGGTTGGGTGTGCGAATGAGAGCACACCTGTGATTGTCACAGAGGTGACAGAGGAGGGGGCGCGAAGAGGTGTGTTGGTGAGGTGTGCGACCAACGAATGTGTGCCAAAGTGTTCGGTGGTCAGGTGTGTGACCAAGGCTGTGAGTGGAATGGGTGTACCTGGGTGTGTAAGGAAAGGTACGAGGAGCATGGAAACGGCTGGATGTGTGAGCAAGGAACGGGCTGCGGGGTGTAAGCGTCCAGGTGAAGCATCGACGGTAACCGGTTTAGAGGTTAGAGCGACTTTTAGCCGAATCGGGCCCTCGGTGCGTGCTGGGCCTCGCTTTGAACGGCCGCGTCCGTGCTCCACTAGGCGGAGCGGGCAGCCCGATAGAAAGGGTCGTCATGGCGACCACGTTTTGTTGAGACGTGCCGGCAGGTCGAGATCGGGACATTGGATGGCTCCACGCCGAGGTGGTGCGTGGGATCTCGGCCCGGGTAAACCTCCGTCCCTGCACCGAGTGCCGGACGTGTCCAGCCGCTGGCACCAAACAACCCGCATTCATTGCTCGGCTTTACGAAGCCGGGCTTTGGACAGGAATTGGCGCACCGAGAGGCATTAGTGAGTAGACTGGGTGATGAGGTTAGTGTTTTGGACCCAAAATTAGAGAAAAACAAAATTTGATGATTGGCAAGGGATTGGCAGTAGTGATTGGCAGATGATGGGTAGTGATTGGCAAATTTTTGATTTGTTGAAATTTGATGTGCAAAATTGGTAGTGAGCGATGGGCCCGGTGGGTAAGGCTGGCATCATCCCTGCCGCCCTTCCCATGTGGGGCAAATGCGCACTAGATTATGGGGTGTATGGCAGTGAAAACTAGCCCGGGTGGGTTAGGATATTGATAGGGATCTAGCGAAGATGACAGTAGGTAACGTTAAGGTTAGTTAGTGACTGATACCTGTAGTGGGGACGCAGGTAGATTAGTATGGTTGATAATGACGTGGGAGCGCTGAGTGTAAGGGACGACTGGGAAGCGCAAGTTTCCGAGGGGAGTAGTTAGATGAGATGATGCTGTGTGAGGATGGAACAGGTGTGATTGCACAGGTGTGCAACTGGACAGGTGTGTGGAGCAGTGTGTGAGTAGTGAGTGTTGTGGATCAGCGCGAATGCGCTTGGGGAGAGAAGGGTGCAGGTGGCACCAGGTGTGCAGGTACAGGTGTGTGGAGAGAGTTGGAGTAAGTGGTACGAAGTGGTGTGCATGGTGCGACGGTGTGGATGGGGGAAGAGTGGACCCCTTTCACGAGTACCCGGGGCGGTTAGTGTAAGTGTTAGGTAGAGGGTATAGGTAAATTGTGGTTGGATATTGGCATTTGTGGTGCGGTTGCAGAATGGTATTGTGGATGGGTGCATTAGTGTTGTGGAAATGGCTGGGCGTGTAGCCTGTTAGTGCGTGTAGTTGGTTGGGCACTCCACCACTGTGAGGATGTCGGCCAGGTGAGGCCGCAGGTGGGCTCTGGGAGCCGGTAGTTGTGAGTGGGTGCCTGAGGATCCCGGGTGTGGATCGGGCAGCCCAGTGCCAGAGAGGGCACCGAGTGGGGAGAGCGCCAGAGGGCCTTCCCCAGGTAGTTAGGTTAGGGTAAGGAGCAGGTAAGCTCGGAGGCAACTGCAGTGGTGGAGGTGTGCAGGTGGGTAGACCCACTGGGAGAGGTACACGCCACAGCCCAGAAATTGTGCGAGGGCACCGGGAGATGAATCGGGGGAGTGAGACCCCAAATTGAAAAGCACCACAGTTTGGTCAATGGGAATTGGTTTTTAGAACCCATAGTGTAAGAGGGCCAATGGTTTGGCAGGAGAAAGACCCCGGGTAATGTAAAGTTGTTAAAGTCACTTAGGAAATAGTTAGGATTGATGAACCTGTCGCACCATACGCAGCCACTTACCTGTGGTGATGATGACTCCACACCTGTGTTTTCTTTGTTTTGTTGCAGGAAATGAGATTGCTGTGGATTGGTGAGACGCATCACGACGTGGATGAGACATTGGGGTGATTCCATCTCTCCCTCCTTAGGAGGGACTGATGATGAATTGGTGATGGCAAATTATGATGTTGAGTTGGAGATGGCAAATTTTGATGAGAGTTGAAAATGGCAAATTTGATGGGTTAGGAGGGAGAGAAGACGAATTTGGTTTATGGGAGAAACGGGGAAGACAGTAGGGACGTTTGTTGATTTGTAAAGTAGATGTTTATGGGTAGTGTTGTGTTTTGTGGATACAGTAAGGGGTAAGGGAGGGGCCATGTAGGTTACCTGGTGGGGGGGGGGGGGCGTACGGTAGGAACGTACCTGTCTCACCTGGTTCCCATGTGCCCCCAGTGTGCATTACCTTATGTTGCGTGCACTTTTGCGCCCTTACCACCTTACTCACTTGTCTTCTTCTTTTGTCTCCCACCTCCGAGGATCTGGCTTTGGGGCAGAGAGAGAGGAGAGAGAGGTGCTGGTTCCGCAGTTGTGGGCCTGCACTTTCGCTGCTTGCTGCCTGGATCGATACACCATATGGACCGCAATTTTGGTGGCCACCCACAATGGACCGCAGTTCTTTTGCGGCCAAGCACCACCCGTGGATGGACCTATGGGTCAACGTGGCACCTATGCCATACAGGTGAACCACTTATAGTTGGCCCCCTGACGGCCACAATAAAGAAATGGACGCGGTTGGCGCCTTTCTTTATTTTTGAAAGCAGTAAGAAGGCCAAGTGCACCACACGAAGGCAAGACCAGCGGCAGACCATCGGCCGGCTGCGACACCACACCGTGATTTATAGACACTTTATTGGTGCACCGGATGGTGCTGACTGTACATGATGGGGTGGTGCTTTTGGTGCTTGGATGGGGTGCTCTGCACATTATTAAAGGCCGTAAGGCCACAGAGCACTCGTGGGTTGGTGTATCGATGCTGGCATGCGTGCTCTCTCTATGCATAACATCTGCATGTGTTCCTCCAAAAACAGGTCCTGGATCGTAGTGTAAATAGCAGCGTAGTCTTATGTAAATAATGCTCCCTACCGGCTGTATGTTTAGTTTGCGAATTCTTTCCGCGGTTCGGTTATCCTGTGGGCGTGTTTCTGTGAGGAGAAGGGTGCAACGTCGCAGGGGGACATATTTACTTATTTGTGAATATCTGTAAAACTGTCGCACTCAGGGTAGAGTTAATAGTAGAGGGAACTACATCTGAGTGCCACACTAAAATAGGTAAAAATTTATCGGGTCGGGACGCCCCGAGGGTAGAGAAGGGTGCAATGTTGCGGATATGGCATTTGGCCTCCATATCCGCTTGTAAATATTCCCCTATTTCCCCAATACTCCCCAACTATCCCCAATCCCCCATTCCCTAGTCCCATTGCCTGTAAATAACACTCTGTAGAACCGACCTTCCCCTTTTTCCCCCATTAAATGTCGTGCCCAGGTCCACCGCATCTCACGTAGACAACTTTCGGACATCTTGCTAGTTATTCTTAGTCTATGTCAGTTAAGGACTCGTTTCCATTAATTCTGACTCTTCGTTGCACCAGAATGTGATTGTATGGCACCAGTAGTGAGTTTAGGACCTCCCCATACCTCCTCCCATCTTCCCCATGCAACAACAACCACAACAACTACAACAACAACTACAACAACAACAGAGGGGCGCGGCGCGGGGAGTGTGCGTCCTCACTCCGGCTCGGTTAGCCGCCATTGCCCATGCGCTCCACGGGGTTACCACGAAGGGGCTGGCTGTCAGCTCCTCGTCAGGGGCGGAGCCCGGTAACCCCCCGCACCCAGTGAGAAGCGGCGGGCCGATTCCATCTGGGGCGGAGCTAACGAGCCGAGGGCGTGTCACTCCCCGCCGGATATGCGCAGCGACTTACCGGATGTGAGATCAGATGCGCCCCCAGCTTGGAAAGACAAGTCGCGACCTCCGAGCGACCTCCCCGCATCTTTGAACCGGACCGGGTCGATTTTGCCCCTGAGCCAAGGTGCACCTTGAGCCATCGAAGACCTGCCCCTCCTTGCCATCAATCCCCGTGTGAGTCAGTTTTGTCCCGTTTATCTGTGGTCTGTCGGGAATAAGATAAGTGTGTCTAAGTGCCTATCTTTCTATGCTGTCCCTCTCATTCCTGTAATCTAACCTTCCGCCATATTATAACCTCCTCCGGAGGTCTTGAGAACCGTATCCCTGGTGTCGTGTCATTTTAATCCCAGCCGTTGTGTCCTTTTCCTTCATTGATCTAGCGTAGCGCGACTCGGCCAAGGTTCGAGTATAATCGGGTAACTTGTGCGGACACGGCGGCCATTCCGCTCGGCCCACCATAACATCAAAGTCGTGTCTGTAACAATATATGTGTGTGTGTGTGTGTGTGTGTGTGTGTATGTGTTTCTGTGTGTGGGTGTACAGTGTGTGTGTGTACATTGTGTGTGTGTGTGTGTGTGTGTGTGTGTGTGTCTGTATGTGTGTTTGTCTATGTGTGTGTGTGTTCATTTTAAGACCTACGGGGAAAAAAGAGGAATTAAAGAGTGAAGGTGAGTAGTGAGTTGGTTTTGGCTGTTTCACCAGAAGTTGCTGCCAGATCTTGCGCATCCACCTTGAATATTGGGGGACAGAGCAGGGGTGCAAGGCCGGAGAGGAGTCGGTAGAAGAGATATTTATCCCAAGGCCGCCATGATGCAGGTAGGCGGCCTCAGATAAATTTCCGGAAAAGAGCAGAGGAAGAGCACCACAAGTAGAGAAACATTGACAGATATTTGGGAAGAGATAGAAGGGGTCAAATTAAGGAGCGATGTGTCTAAAAGCAGCCATGATGCAGACAGGTGGCTTCAGATAATTGGGAGAGGGGCGGTGCAGAGAGAGGGAGAGAGGGAAAGAGGCGGGGCAGAGAGGCGGGGCAGAGAGAAGCAGAGAGGCGGGACAGAGAGAAGCAGAGAGGCGGGGCAGAGAGAGGGAGAGAGGTAAAGAGGTGGGGCAGAGAGAAGCAGAGAGGCGGGGCAGAGAGAGGGAGAGAGGCGGGGCAGAGAGAGAGGGAGAGAGGCGGGGCAGAGAGAGGGAAAGAGGCGGGGCAGAGAGAGGGAGAGAGTGGTGGCAGAGAGAGGGAGAGAGGCAAGAGCGAGATGGTGAGAGAGTGGGGGCAGAGAGAGGGAGAGAGGCGGGGCAGAGAGAGCAGGAGAGGCGGGGCAGAGAGAGCAGGAGAGGCGGGGCAGAGAGAGGGGGAGAGGCGGGGCAGAGAGAGGGGGAGAGACGGGGCAGAGAGAGGGGGAGAGGCGGGGCAGAGAGAGGGAGAGAGGCGGGGCAGAGAGAGGGAGAGAGGCGGGGCAGAGAGAGGGGAGAGGCGGGGCAGAGAGAGGGAGAGAGGTGGGGCAGAGAGAGGGAGAGAGGCAAGAGCGAGATGGTGAGAGAGTGGGGGAGTAGTGAGAGGGAGATGAGGCAGTATTTCAGGTGAAGGAATTAAACATCATGATAAGCTATAAAGACAGTCGGAAGAGGAATTGAACCTGTCAAGATTTCAGAGGCAGATGGTGACTTTGGAGGTGTGCTTTGAGATATGATCTCCCCAACACCACTCATAACTGACGGTGAGACCCAGGAGCTCCAGAGACGACATCTCTGATTGGATGGCCACAGAAATAAATTTGGGGCTTGACAGCTCAACATTACAGCAGCACGAGGTGACAGTTATGCCATTCCTGCCTCAGGATGAATGTTCACAGACAGGTGACAATTTACATGTTTTTAAACATCGTCAGAGAGGGATGTTACTGCAGCCTGTGTGAGGGAAAGATTGTGCGGACACAACTCGGTTTCTCAACATGGAAGGCAAATCAGACTGAGAGGAATGTTCGATCATTCTGTAAGACTGTGTTGATCCTTCGGCAAGCCAGAAAACGTAATTGTAAAATCTCACGGCTGAACTCCACAAGCAGTCTACTTTGTCAAAGTCGTGATGGCGCCACCTTAAACTGTCCTCCCCCTCACCTCAAAATACATCACCAGAGATTCTGCTGAAGCTAATGCAGAATGACTCCACTCGGTGCTCAGTATTTGCCTCCAAATCTCATGCATCCAATCTCACCAGCTCTGTCCCCATTCGACGACGCTGTGCCCTCTGTCTACTGGACTCTTGGAAGTGTCCTCATCCGAGAAATTTGAGAAAGGTATGTCCAGCCTTGACAGCAGACAAGATGGCATCCGTGTGACATGGCCTGAGACCCTGTGCTGCCTTCCACGCCCACTGCCTGTGGCATTCGAGACCACCTTCAAACGTACCTTTACTCAGACCCGGTGACATAATGATCAGAGCGTCCATTCTGAGTCTGGGAGGATTCTTTTACATTGAAATATGGTTCCAAAAACGATATGTAGCATGATATGTAAAAAAATCTGTGGACGAGTTATGACAAAACTTGGTGGATGAGTTGATTTGGTGACGAGAACAAGGTGATTAGATGTTGGTTCAGGTACGGATGCAGATCCGACCTATGAGTGGGATACAAAACGTATAAACTGTGCAGTATAACTGGAGGGATGCGTTCTACCAAGTGCTGTTCTAGTTACATTATGCACTATTCAGATTGCATCACCAGGTTGGAGGAAGCAATTTGCAGAGGAGATGGCAACAAGAAAAGGTGACGGAGAAAAGAAGGTATAGGTGGGATAGCGGAGCATAAGGAAAGAGCAACCGGTGTTGATGGAGGAGCAGGATAATTGTAAGAGAGGTGGCACATGTGGAGCATGTAAGTATTGAGAAGTTTGGAGCATGGAAAAGATGCATTCCTGTTAAAGATGCCAGACTCAGCAGCTCATGCACACAGTACTTTAGATTTTAAAACATAGATCATTTCAACGACTCAACATAGCCAGACTGTAAACACGCGTACCAGCTCATGGGTTATCTTGGAAGAAGCTAATCTTCGTTTGAATGGCAACAGGAACCCATCGAATGCAGAATGTTGCGTGCGGCAGAGGCAATTCTCGCCCTTATCGAAAAGGTACTTTCCTCAGTCAGAACCTGCTTGGGACAAACAGAATACAATTCACAATGATTTTTGCAGAAACAGTGCACACGTCTCAACATTGTTTTTCAATTCCTTTTTATGGAGCACCAAAAAAACATTGTGAAGACGCATAAGGACACCAAAATAAGAAAGACTATTTGCCAACTTAACCCTTTCTCCAATATCACGAGACATTGGTCATCCTAAATAGCAAGACAACACAGGAACTAATGGATTTGAAAAACATTAAGTCACATTTTCCTTCCAATTCTAGATTTTGGGGGTTTAACCAAAAGGGGGTTGCTCATGGACCGTGTGTGCTCTGCATCAACCTGGGGGAGGGGTGCACAAAAAGCAGAGGGTGCAACACAAGAAAGGAGGCGGAAGAAGACAGAGAGACCACCGATCTGTCTGCAATGGGAAAGTGATAGGCCTATAGACTCAGCTTCATCGCGGGAGATTCCAATGATCTTGAAGGCCTTGTTTTGCCAGCATTGAGCTGAGTAAGGTGTGAGGCAGGGGTGCCAGTCCTGAAGAGAGGGCATCAAGCTGCAGATGAAGGCCTTGTAAGTGAATGCCGAGGAAGGACTTTTTACAACAGAGGATGCCCATTCCGCGACTAGGTTTGGAGGCCAACTTGGAAGTGGGGTTTTCCCAAGAAAGTTCATAGCTGATAGTGAGACCCAGGAGTTTGACTGACTGAACTTCTTCGAGAGGATTGTAAAGAAAATATATGGAAGGGTTTATCAGACGAGAGAGAGAGAGAGGAAGAGAGAGGAAGAGAGAGGAAGAGAGAGCGAGAGTGGGACCTGTCAGGATTGAAAGACATGAAGTGTTTGACCAGCTTGTGATGTTTTTCAAGGTCTGAAGAGAGGGAAGAGGCTGCAACACGTCTGTCTGAAGGATGTCACAGCAGAGGGTGGAAAAAAAAAAAAGAAAAAAAAAAAGGGTGAAGCAGAGAGGGTGAAGTCATCAGCAAATTGAAAAAGGGAGTTTTCCAAAGGGTCAGAAAGATCGTTGATGAAGATGACGGAAATTTGAAGAGAGGGAGAGGATGGAGGGGGAGCACACACGAGAAACAGATTAATAAGGCGCCACCGAATTTTCGAGGAGGGAGACAGGTTTGAAAGTCATTTCTTGATTGTGTTGTATTAAAGAAAGCTGGTGTGTTGTACAAAAGGAATGATTCATGAAATACAAACATCCCTTGCAAGTTGTGGTTCTTGAAATTTTCAAGTTGGATATACATTTGAAAACGTTCGAGGAAGGTGATATAAAGGTGAGTTTAGAGAATGTAGAAAGGAAGAACTGTATGTGTTGGTATGGGTGAAGGATTTATTTGAAAACAAACTTTTGAAGAGGAAAGAGAAGAGTGAATCATAATAGAATAGAGAATTCAACACAGAACAAAAAGGAAATTGAAACATGCGAAATGGCACCGTGAAGACCGTCAGGGTGATACGTTGAGGTGTATATCAGCAGTTGATAGGTACATTGGGAGCAATTACCTTTTTGTTCTTTAAAAAAAAATTATTATTATTGAGAGTTAGGAAGAAGAAGAGTGAAGTAAAAGCTTGAAGAAAATAATTTAGAGCTGTTTGGTGAATACCTCATGATCAATTAATGTTCCGGGTTCGGTTGCGAGAGGACGCTGGCGTTGCATATTCGCCGCTTCTCCGACTGGATGGATGTACAGGATCTGCTTCTACCTTTCTGACCTGACATCTCACACCTGTCCTGCCTTTTCACACCCGCACGTGCCGCGTGTTCTCCGGCTGGATAACGGAATCTGCTTTTGATGGTACGGAATACGGAATTCGAAAGGCCCGCTCCCGTTGTTTGTGTCCGTGGCCTTGTTTGCCGGTGGCCTTGTGGCCTTGTTTGCCGCTGTGGTCTTGATTAGCGGCTGCAGTCGTTTGCCGCTGCGTTTGCCGCTTTGCCTCCTCGACCTTGGCCTCGTACTCGTCCCTTCGCTCCTGCCTGGCATGGCTCTGAAGTACTCCGCCGCAAGGCTTCTTCTGCTCAATACCCGCTCCACCCCATCATGCATCTCTGCCATCAAATCAAATGGACTCCTCCGACGACCCAGGTACATTCACCGTGGCTCCGGTCGCAAGTTTGTTTATTTGCAATCAGGTCACTCCATCCCCGTCCTCTGGTCGGCTCAGCGCACTCTCACTCTTCGTCCCAGCGCACCTGGTCACAGCAACCCACACGATCGCACCTCTTGCCTACGAACCCTGGCTAAATCACCTGAATTCATCCCTGCTGTTCAAAACAACATCAAGCTCACCCTGTTCAACACCCGGTCCCTCAACAATAAATGCCTCATCCTGAACGAATACATCCTGGATAACAAACTGGACTTTCTCTGTCTCACCGAAACCTGGCAACAACCTCTGGACTACTACACACTCAACCTCACCACACCCAGTGGATATTCCTACGTCAATAAACCACGCTCGGAGGGCCGAGGTGGTGGAATTGCCGTTATCCACCGTCAAGACATCAAGACCAACCTCATCTCCATCTCATCTGCTCCATCATTTGAACACCTGGCTTTAAAACTCTCTGGTCACACGCAGTCAGTCATGGCTGTCGTCTACCGCCCTCCCAAACCACACCCATCATTCCTGTCTGACTTCTCCTACTTTCTGACCCAGCTATGTTCCCTCTCCCCCTCAATCCTCCTCCTTGGTGATTTCAATATCCACATGGACTCCACTGACTCCACAATAACCACTGACTTCACTGATTTACTCACCTGCTTTAACCTCACTCAACATGTCGACTTTCCTACCCATATCCGTGGTCACATTTTGGACCTTGTCTGCTCCACTGGATTAAATTTGCACCATCTCTATGGCTCCGACCTCACCCTCTCTGACCACTTAGCCATCACTCTGACCATCAACATCCCCGCCCCAACACCAAGGCATTATCGCACAATCAACTTCCGTAAGCTAAACGCTCTTTCACCTACCTCATTCTCATCCACCCTCTCTGAAAAAATGTCCACTTCTCCCTTCATTGACCTCCACACCCCTTCCGACCTCACTGACTACTACAACCACACTCTCTCCTCCTGCCTTGACCAGCTTGCGCCTGCAAAAACCAAAACAGTTTCTTTCACCCATTCTGCTCCCTGGTTTACCCCTGAACTCCACCTGATGAAAACTCGTGCTCGCCAACTTGAAAGACTCCGCAATAAAACGGGTCTCACAGTTCACTCCCAAGCCTACAAGGACCACATACAACACTACAAAGATGCCCTCTCCCGCGCCCGCTCTGCCTACTACTCTCAAATTATCCACTCTGGCTCCGGAAACCCAAAAGCACTCTTCTCGACAATAAACAAACTCCTCCGCCCCCTGAACACCACCACCCAGTCATTCACAGTAGACAACTGCATCTCCTTCCTCTCTTTCTTCCAACGCAAAATTGACAACATCTACAACAGCTTGACCACCGCCGCACCCGCTCCCCCTCCAACCACCTGCCCCCCCTTGTCCTGCCATCCCCTGTCTCGGTTCTCCCCAATCTCTCCTACTGACCTCTCTGAACTCCTCATAGGAATGAAAACTGCCACCTGCACTCTTGACCCCATCCCCTCCAGCTTTGTCAAAGCCTCCCTCCCTGCTCTCTCTCCACTTATCATTGCAACAATAAACTCCTCCCTGTCTACAGGCATCGTCCCACCTTCCCTCAAAATTGCTGCTGTTACCCCCATTCTAAAAAAACCTGGTCTAAACCCTGACACCCTAAACAACTTCAGACCCATCTCCAACCTACCCTTTCTGTCAAAAGTTTTGGAACGCGCTGTAGCCACTCAACTCAAACATCATCTCTCTGCCAATAACTTGTATGAAACATTCCAATCCGGATTCCGCTCCAACCACAGTACTGAAACTGCTCTCCTCAAAATCACCAACGACCTTCTCCTCTCCTCTGACGCTGGCAACCTCAACATTCTCGTCCTCCTCGACCTCAGCGCTGCCTTTGACACCATCGATCACACTATCCTCCTCACCCGACTTGAATCCACCTTTAACGTCACCGGCACTGCCCTCTCTTGGATTAAATCATACCTCTCTGACAGATGCCAGTTCATCTCCATCAATAACTGCAAATCCCCCACTGCTCCCCTCCCCCAAGGTGTCCCCCAAGGTTCAGTTCTTGGCCCCCTCCTCTTCATCCTTTACCTGTCCCCGCTCGGTCACTTAATCCGCCGTCATGGTCTCCAATTCCACTGCTTCGCCGATGATATCCAGCTTTTCATCTCCACCAAGTCCGTCTCCACCGACACCCACTCTATCCTGACAAACTGCATCACTGAAATAAAATCCTGGCTTCAAATCAACTTCCTCAAGCTTAACTGTGATAAATCTGAAATAATCATCATTGGCCCAAAAACGCTCACAAAATCCACCCATAACTTTGCCCTCAACATCGACGGTTTCCCAGTATCCACCTCCCCTCACATCCGGAATCTTGGCGTCATCTTTGACCAAACCCTTTCCTTCGACAAATACACTAAACAGATCACAAAGTCAGCCTTCTTTCACCTGAAAAACATTGCCCGTCTCCGCTCATCCCTCTCCTCCACGGCTGCAGAAACCCTCATCCACGCCTTCATCACCTCCCGTCTGGACTACTGCAATAGCCTCCTCTATGGTTCACCCTCAAAAATCACCAATAAACTCCAATACATTCAGAACTCCGCTGCCCGTCTACTCACTCATTCCCGGACCCGTGACCACATCACCCCCGTCCTTTACAAGCTTCACTGGCTCCCCATCCCCCAGAGAATCCAGTACAAAATCCTCCTCTTGACATACAAAGCCCTCCATAACCTGGCCCCATCCTACCTGGCTGACCTCCTCTCCAGACACACTCCCACCCGCAACCTCCGCTCTGCTGGTACCAACCTCCTGACCCCCTCCATCCGGACCAAATTCAGATCCTGGGGGGACAGGGCCTTCTCCATCGCTGCTCCCACCCTCTGGAACTCACTACCTCACACCATCAGAGACTCCTCCTCACTCACCACATTCAAAACATCACTAAAGACCCACCTGTTCAACGCTGCATTCAACATTCAACCCACAGCATTTAACCCCTGACTATCTCTTCTCCTTCTCCCTCCTTTTGCTTTAAATATTTCCCTATTGATTCTTGTCTTGTCTTTTTGATTCTTGTCTTATATATATGCCGTATATCGCTGCTGTTTGTTTTCTTGATTCTTGTCTTTTTGCAATTGTTGTTTTCATGTATTGTTATGCATTATGTTTTCCACTCTGTCAAAGCGCCTTTGGGCTTCTGGAAAAGCGCTATACAAAATAAATGAATTATTATTATTATTATTATCAGAGTGGGAATGCAGAGTGGAAAACGGCAAAAATTGAGGGGAGGCCGGAAGAGGAAGTGGAAGTGGGGTAAGTAGGGTGGTTCGGGAAGGTGAAAGCTTTGGAGGTGATAAGGAATTTTTATTTAGACACCAAACAGGGGTTATAATTGGAAGGATTTGAAGGAGAAATAAGGGAACTGGGAGAAAACAAAAGGGCTGAAGATAGCAGGGACAAAACACAACTGTGGACTCAAGCTAGGAAAATGTAGGCCTTAAAACCCGGCACGGAAAGTCCGACGAATATTTACAAATTTGCACAAGTTTTAAAACAAAAACCGAATGAGAAGCATACAGTAAACCCAGAGACGGCAAAATAAACAGCAAAACCACCGGGAGTACGAATCTTTCAGGAATTTGGCAGAGTCCAAAAACGACCAACCGAGCTCAAGGAACCGGAACCGGGAGTCTCCAATATGCTTGCTCGTTATTATTATTATTATTCTTATTATTATTATTATAATAATATCTTTTTTGCCAACGTCACCGATGGTGGACGTAAGTTGTATTTACACCCCAGTCTGTTTGTGTGTTTGTCTGTCTGTCTGTCTGTGACCAGGATATCTCAGAACACCATGGATGGATTCAGACGAAATTTGCTGGACAGGTAGGGTATGTGACAAGGACAAATGGATTCGATTTTGGTGAAGATCCGAAACCGGATCTGGATACGATAATTTTTTAATTGAAGAAATGATTCTTAACAATTGAGAGATGGGGCCACAAACGATACATAGCATGATATTTCAAAAAGGTGTGGACGAGTTATGACAAAACTCGGTGGATGAGTGGGTTCGGTGACAAGAAAAAGCCGATTCGATTTTGGTTCAGGTCCGAATCCAGATCCAGCCTATCAGATGGATACAAAACATAAACTGCTCAGCCTGGTAAACTGATCAATACGCTCTCTATGCAAGTTTTTGGTTATACAGTACGTATATGATAATTTGTTCTTGTGACTGCCTTTTTTAATCCTCCTCCTATATGATAAAGGGAGATTTATACTTGTATGATTTCTTTCTTTTCTTTTTCACTCCTTTTTTCCCCCTTTTCTTTTTTTTTTTCCTTTCTTTTTTCTTTCTTTTCTCTACCACCTTCATATTCTCTTTCTTTCTTGTATTATACTTGTATCAATATTAGTGCCTTGAGTTTTTCATGGTACCTCAAGAGTTTCTTCGACCCATTGGAGGACTAAACCACCATTAAGGGTTTTTTTCTTCCTTTTGTTACTGTCAATGTCTGAACTGCATCTCCAAGCCAGCTGGGACTTTTGGAATTAAATTTTGCATAAATAATGGGAATAAAAAGTATACGGGGTTGACAGGAAAATATTTTGACCTTGACCTCATGCTTAAGGCCAAGACCTAATTATCGAAAATTTAACATTTTTCACCACAACTCGACTCATATTTGTCCAATAAGAACGACTGCCCTTTCTAGATAACCTCGAGTAAGATGCATTTACACTTGATTTGCATCATACCCACCAAGTTAAAGGTCAATGTCAAATGGCGGTCTGAAAAACAAAGTGCACCCATGTCCGAAGGAAGCAGTTCAGTTTGAAATTTTAATATGAAATAGGCAAAGTTTAGAAACAAATGAAACCCATTAGAATTGCTCTTTGGAACCCAATATAATTACCCTTAAGAATTACACTTTAGAACTCATTGGAATTACCCTTTTGAATTACCCTTTAGAACCCAATATAATTACCCTTTAGAACCCATTAGAATTGCCCTTTAGAACGCTTTAGAATTAAACACGGTGGGTTATAAAGGATCTTCTTCTTCAATTTTTACGGACGTACGGTGACATATTGAAGTGGCTTCACCGCTTAAAAACACGACGTTTTTTGTCATCACTCAATTTTGCTGATGCGGAATCTCAAAAACCACTTGGCCTTCTAAGATGTTCTTGCAAAATAATAGTGTTCCTGCACTGACGTTGTTCACCTGATATATGATTTAGGTCCTTCACCTACTTTTTCGGATTGACCTAATTCACAAAAAACACCTTTTTGATCATGACTTGAATAATCTTCCTCCGGTTTTCATGATGTTACGTGTTCTGGATGGTTTGTAGATGGGGACACATTTTCTTAATTTACACTCCATCACTAAATGTTGAAGATCAAGGTCACATGGTGGTCAGAAATTCATATGGCCATCATTGGCTCGTGTGCGCTGGGGTTGGCTTACCCTAGGCAATCGCTTTGTGATCCCAGATATTCAGTTTTTAACTGGGATGCATGACTGGATGAAAAGTGACCTCAAAGATGTTTACTCAACCCAAATGTATGCAATACTTTAAAAATGTACCAGTCACTGATGATTAGTATGACCTTGTATATTTACCTCTACAAGTACAAGTTCGATGCATACCTGATTGCTGTTGTGCTCTGGATTTACAACACCACTTTCTGTGATGTTGTGCTCGGGATTCACAGTTGTGCCTGCTTGGGAACTGGTGTTGTGCAGAAAGATGCTTGGGTCAGACATCATCTCATCAATCATTGAAAGAAGGCTGCTGCTCTTCTTTTTGAAATCCTCTGAAGATGTGAAAAATGTATTTTTTCGATTCTTTATTCATTAATGTAGAAATATTTAAAAAAAAATAAAAAATGTTTTTTCAAGTACGGATCACAACTTCACCTTTCACTGTGCCGTGTCCTATACAAGATCAAAATAAAACTAATTGATTTGAAGTTAGACCTACCTATTCCAGACTGTGATTTCACGGCAATATTGAGCTCTGGTAAGTTCATCCATGGATGCTGGACTATTCCCTGCAGGACAACACATCAGTCAATTAGTTATTTCTCTGTTGTGCACACTCAATGTTAGCTTCTCCTGGATATTTTGCTGCTAACGATTTTGTTTCCTTCGAGAAAATATGGAAAACGCACAATAAAGTTGGGGCAAGAAATATTATACAGTAGCGGCAAGCAAGACTAAAAAATAGAACAGAGTGAAACAATAACACTCAACATTTTCCCTCTTCATGAACTTAATTGTGACGAACTGGGAAAGATATTTATTGAAAAAAGCAAAGTCATTCTTGTTTATTGGGTGGAGATAGTTCAGCATTCCAAAGACAAAATATCTAAAAATGTACTCTTGGATTTCCAGTATAAGAGGAAAAAAACAGAATTAATTTGGCCCACAATTTAGTTTAAGATTTAAAAGGCAGGAAAGCTGTGTGTTCAAATCAAATAAGCTTTTTGCCTGTCATAGAAGGCCGCCCTAATTTTCCTTGAAGATTATAGTTCTTTAAAGATTATACTGCAGGGTGTTCCAAAAAGATCTGGATAACTTTGGTTGTTAATATTGTTCGGGTTTTTAGAACCCTCACTTTGAAAATAATAATCCTTGTAAATAATCCCCTGTAAATATTCCCATTTTTGTGTAAAGGTCAAAGGTCGCACCCAAGCTAGTCCATATTGCAACACATAGGACACATAGAAACCTCTTTAGATATCTCCTTGGTATGTGTTCTAGTTAAGGATCTGTTCCCAATCGTTTGACTCTGCATTTGCATTGATCAAATAAGATAGGCCCCTTCAATTATTCCCAATCTCTCTCTCTCCAGCCATCCATTAACACCAACAGTCGGGGTTGCTCATTTTCCTGCCCTCCCCTGCCTTTTGTTGGCCGCGTTTTGCTGCACAAGACGCCATTAAGCACGCGGTCAAGTCCGGACAAGAAGGGGGGAGGGGCTATCGAGCGAGGCGGATCCCTGTTAAGGGTGGAGCCAAGGAGCCCTCATCACCCAACCAGGGCCAAGGCCAGCGCCTCGGTGGGTGTATCCAGCTTAATACGCGAGCGCACTACATAAGCGCTCGTATGGGACTGCTTCGGAGAGAGTGGCAGAGCGGCAGGGTCGCAGAGAGAAGTGATTTGGTGCTTCGTGGCTTCGGGCAACGCAGAGCGTGGTGGTTCGTGGCAGCCGAGAGGAGAGAGGGTTGGCGCGACATGTCAGAGCTGGTGAAAGGGACTGCTTGGCAGAGCTGGAGAGAGATGGTCCGCTGGCGTTCAATAACGACCATACCAACCGTGCTGCCTGCCGGAGTTTCGCCGCGGCACCAGAGATGTGAGCCGGAGTGAGCGTGGACGAGCACCGGACCGGTGCCCACGCTGATCGGCTGGACCTTTCTGCCTGCTATTCCCCATATGTGTAAGTCCGTTTGTAATGTCCTGGGCGTGTGATAATATAAGACTGTATAAGGTTTGCCCTGTGTATCTGCTTCTTCTTCTTCCTGTACATTCGTCCCTTTCGTTTCTTCTTTGGTTTTGTATATCATTAATAAATTACACCTGTTCCTTCTTGTTCTTTGGGTTTTCCTCTCATCTGGTCGCTTTAGTCTTTTCCCTGATTGAATACCTGTGGCACGATTAGGAACCGCTGTAATCGGGTCTAGTCTTTGTTAACGGCCTGAATCGTGGCTCGCTTCGCTCGGCGTGTCCATTACAGCCGCGGCTCGGGCGGGGCTCATTTCCTTGCTTACCGGGAGGCGCTGGTAATTCGGTAATAGGAGCAATTGGCCTACCACCCTATTCAGCGCTGACCGGAAGTGACGTCATAGCTTCAGGGCTCAGTCGGCCAGCTTAATAGACGAGGGGTTTAACCCCCCCTCGGTAAGGGGAGCGCCGAACCCGAGATCCGCAACAATATATTTAGAACCACAAATGATACAACGATACAGTTTGGTTTAGATGATACCAACCACCTTCAGAGGCCATTTTTCCCCGCAAAGTGGGGGTTGGCCTATTTTGGGCACCGTGGTCTCCTTTTTGAAGCAATGTTTTACAGCCGGATGCCCTTCCTGCCGCCAACCCTGTTAGTTGCTCTCTTGCCACACACAGGGAATTACCAGTCAACTGGTACTCGATTTGCCGACCTCGGAAGGGTGACAGGCTGAGTCAACCCTCTTGGTGTTAGTTCGGCAATCAACCGGGATTCGAACCCAGGATCCAAGGATCCCAAGCCGGCACCCTGACCGCTAAGCCAACACCAGTTATGGTTTAGACTTTAGATGATACAGAAACTCAAAGTTTTGTGCACACCATTGATATACTTCAGTTTGAGCTCCGTTTAGTCTGGTGTTGGCGAAGCTTGGAGGAGAGGTTGGATTTGTCACAAGAACAAATGGATTCGATTTTGGTGAAGATCCGAAACCGGATCTGGACACGATAATTTTTTAATTGAATAAATGATTCTTAACAGTTGAGAGATGGGGCCGCAAACCATACATAGCATAATTTTTCAAAAAGGTGTGGACGAGTTATGCAAAACTCGGTGGATGAGTGGGTTACGTGACAAGAAAAAGCCGATTCGATTTTGGTTCAGGTCCGAATCCATAGTAATCGTCCGTATCCATAGTAATCGTAGCCTGGTGTTGGCTTAGCGGTTAGGATGCCGGCTTGGGATCCTAGGATCCTGGGTTCGAATCCCGGTCGATCGCTGAATTAACACCAGGGGGGTTGACTCAGCCTGTCATCCTTCCGAGGTCGGCAAATTGAGTACCAGCTTGCTGGGATGAATGATCCCGGTGTGTACCCCGGCTTAGAATAGGTGCACCGTATCCCTGCGCATCGTAAGAAGCGACCAAGGGTTGGTGCCAGGAAGGGCATCTGGCTATAAAAACATTGCCGCAAACAGGGAACCATGATTGTCATGGGGCCCGCAAGTCCTGCCATAAAAAGATTGCCGCAAACAGGGAACCATGATTGTCATGGGGCCCGCAAGGCTAACCCCTGCTCTAGCGGGGAAAAATGGCCTTAAAACGATCATTCATTCATTCACTCATTCCGAATCCAGATCCAGCCTATCAGTGGGATACAAAACGTATACTGGTCAGCCTAATAAACTGATCAATACGCTCTCTACCGAGTGCCATTCCAGTTGATTAAGTTTTTGGTTAGACAGTATGTATATGATAATTTGTTATTGTGACTGCCTTTTTTAAGCCTCCCCCGATATGATGGAGGGAGAATTATACTTGTGATTTCTTCTTTTCTTTTTCTCTCATTTTTTTTCTTTTCTTTTTTTCTTTCTTTTCTCCACCACCTTCATATTTTCTTTCTTTCTTGTGTTATACTTGTATGAATATTAGTGCCTTGAGTTTTTAATGGAACCTCAAGAGTTTATTCGACCCATTGGAGTACTAAACCACCATCAAGGGTTTTTTTCTTCCTTTTTTTACTGCCAATGTCTGAACTGCATCTCCAAGCCAGCTGGGACTTTTGGAAGTTGACAGGAAAATATTTTGACCTTGACCTCATGCTTAAGGCCAATACCTAATTATCGAAAATTTAACATTTTTCACCACAACTCGACTCATATTTGTCCAATAAGAACGACTGCCCTCTCGAGATAACCTCGAGTAAGATGCATTTACACTTGATTTGCATCATACCCACCAAGTTAAAGGTCAATGTCAAATGGCGGTCTGAAAAACAAATTGCACCCATGTCCGAAGGAAGCAGTTGTTTGAAATGTTAATATGAAATAGGCAAAGTTTAGAAACAAATAAAACCCATTAGAATTGCTCTTTTGAACCCAATATAATTGCCCTTTAGAACTCTTTGGAATTACCCTTTAGAAGCCATTAGAATTACCCTTTTGAATTACCGTGTAGAACCCATTATAATTGCCCTTTGGATCGCTTTAGAATTAAACACGGTGGGTTATAAAGGATCTTCTTCTTCATTTTTTGACGGACGTACGGTGACATATTGAAGTGGCTTCACCGCTTAAAAACACGACGTTTTTTGTCATCACTCAATTTTGCTAATGCAGAATCTCAAAGACAACTTGGCCTTCGAAGATGTTCTTGCAAAATAATAGTGTTCCTGCACCGATGTTGTTCACCTGATATATGATTTGAATCCTTGACCTACTTTTTCGGATTGACATAATTAACAAAAAACACCTTTTTGATCATGACTTGAATAATCTTCCTCCGGTTTTCATGATGTTAGGTGTTCTGGATGGTTTGTAGATGGGGACACATTTTCTTAATTTACACTCCATCACTAAATGTTGAAGATCAAGGTCACATGGTGGTCAGAAAATCATATGGCCATCATTGGCTCGTGTGCGCTGGGGTTGGCTTACCCGAGGCAATCGTTTTGTGATCCCAGATGTTCAGTTTTTAACTGGGATGCATGACTGGGTGAAAAGTGACCTCAAAGATGTTTACTCAACCCAAATATATGCAATACTTTAAAAATGCACCAGTCACTGATGATTAGTATGACCTTGTATATTTACCTCTACAAGTACAAGTTCGATGCATACCTGATTGCTGTCGTGCTCTGGATTTACAGTTGTGCCTGCTTGGATTTGAGAACTGGTGTTGTGCAGAAAGAAGCTTGAGTCAGACATCATCTCGTCAATCATTGAAAGAAGGCTGCTGCTTTTCTTTGTGAAATTCTCTGAAAATGTGAAAAATGTATTTTTTCGATTCTTTATTCATTAATGTAGAAATATTTGAAAAAAAAAAATGTTTTGTCAAGAACGGATCACAACTTCACCTTTCACTGTGCCATGTCCCATACAAGATCAAAATAAAACTTTCATTGATTTGAAGTTAGACCTACCTGTTTCAGACTGTGATTTCATGGCAATATTGAGCTCTGGTAAGTTAATCCATGGATGCTGGACTATTCCCTGCAGGACAACACATCAGTCAATTAGTTATTTCTCTGTTGTGCACACTCAATGTTGGCTTCTCCTGGATATTTTGCTGCTAACCATTTTGTTTCCTTCGAGAAAATATGGAAAACGCACAATAAAGTTGGGGCAAGAAATATTATACAGTAGCGGCAAGCAAGACTAAAAAATAAAACAGAGTGAAACAATAACACTCAACATTTTCCCTCTTCATGAACTTAATTGTGACGAACAGGGAAAGATATTTATTGAAAAAAGCAAAGTCATTCTTGTTTATTGGGTGGAGATAGTTCAGCATTCCAAAGACAAAACATCTAAAAATGTGCTCTTGGATTTACAGTATAAGAGGAAAAAACCAGAATTAATTTGGCCCACAATTTAGTTTAAGATTTAAAAGGCAGGAAAGCTGTGTGTTCATATCAAATAAGCTTTTTGCCTGTGTCATAGAAGGCCGCCCTAATTTTCCTTGAAGATTATAGTTCTTTAAAGATTATACTGCAGGGTGTTCCAAAAAGATCTGGATAACTTTGGTTGTTAATATATTTAGAACCACAAATGATACAACAATACACTTTGGTTTAGATGATACCAACCACCTTCAGAGGCCACATATCATCTAAACCATAACTGGTGTTGGTTTCGCGGTTCGGGTGCCGTCTTGGGATCCTAGGATCCTGGGTTTGAATCCCGGTCGATCGCTGAATTAACGCCAGGGGGGTTGACTCAGCCTGTCATCATTCCAAGGTTGGCAAATTGAGCACCAGCTCACTGGTAATTTCCTGTGTGTCGCAAAAGGCGACCAACGGGGTTGGCGGCAGGAAGAGCATCCAGCCATAAAACATTGCTTCAAAAAGGAGACCATGGTACCACCTCGATGTCCTGCGCATGACAAATGTAGTTCACATTGAAGTGTATTGATGGTGTGCACAAAACTTTATGAGTTTCTGTATCATGTAAACCAAAGGGTATTGTTGCATAATTTGTGGTTCCAAATATATTAACCAAAGTTGTCCGGGTCTTTTTGGAACACTATCATTACAGGTTGTAACAATAGTTTTTTTCAAATAGTTTGTTTTCTTGCTTTTTCTTCTGCCAATTATTACCTCCGCCACCGAAGGTGGGTGGAGGTTATGTTTTCACCCTTGTCTGTCTGTCTGTTACTTGCGAAAATTGAAGATTTTTCAAGTACGTATATTGGTCGGTTGCGTTTGTTATTCTGTTTGTTTGTTTGTCTGTTTGTCACTGTTTGCACAGGTCACAATTCTAAACTGTTCGTCATGAAACATTCGCCATGTTGTAGACGTCGTCACAATTGAGAAGCCTATTGATTTTGAGGTCAAAGGTCACGGCAAAGTGGAGGTCAAATTTCTACAATTGCCATTTTTCATCCGATTGACTTGAAAATTGAACCGCATTTGCACATCGAGTCACTAAATAGGGAAACCAACTATTTTTGAGGTCAAAAAGTCAAAGGTCAACTAACTCAAAGTCAAACTTCCAAAATCATCAATTTTCATCTGAAAAATCATCAATTTTCATCCAATTGACTTGAAAATGAACAAGCATCAAGGTCAAACTTTTAAAATCATCACTTTTCATCCTATTGACCCAAGCATTGATCAAAATTGTCAATTTTAATCTTCATGAAATGGCCAATTTGCTGGATCGATGGAAACCTTTGGGGGGGGGGGAGGGGAGGGGGGATTTGATTTTGCAAGTTTTGTGCTCTGCACGATGTCGTCTTGTTTGTTTTTCTGTCTTCTTGTTTGTCACTCGCCTGCAGGTCACAATTTTAAACCGATCTTCACAGAACTTCACCAAATGGTAGAGTCGGTCATAAGCAAGAAACATATTGTTTTTGGGGTCAACATAGGCCAAAGGTCACCAACTTTGTCAAATTTCTAAAATGCTCAATTTTCATCCGATTGACTTGAAATTTGAATTGGATTTGCACATCTGGTCACTGAATTCAATCACCAATTATATTTCAGGTCAACATAGGCCAAATTTCTAAAATGCTCAATTTTCATCCGATTGACTTGAAATTTGAATTGGATTTGCACATCTGGTCACTGAATTCAATCACCAATTATATTTCAGGTCAACATAGGCCAAATTTCTAAAATGCTCAATTTTCATCCAATTAACTTGAAATTTGAAGAGGATTTGCATATGTTGTCACTGAATTCAACCCCCAACTATTTTTGAGGTCAACATAGGCAAAAAGGTCGACATAGGCCAAATTTCTAAATTCCTCAATTTTCATCTGATTGACTTGAAATTTTAAGAGGATTTGCATACCAGGTTACTGAATTCAACCACCAATTATTTTTGAGGTCATCATAGACCAACAACTTATTTTAGGGATTTCGCAACTATCGTGCTATATACGACATACTTATTGTTTGTTTGTTTGTATGTGAGCAAGATATCCCAAAAAGTTGTGGACGGAATCACAGCAAATTTGGCAGAGAGGTAGCTTATGCAACAAGGACGAAATTAATCGATTTTGGTGAAGATCCAGATCCGGCCACTAGAATTGTTTAAGTGATTCTTCACCATCGAGAGATCGGGACTTCACCATTGAGATACATAACATGATATTTAAAAAGGTTATGGGCGAGTTTTGACTAAACGTGGTGGACAAGTTTGATTGGTGACAAGAACAAGCCGATTCGATTTTGGTTCAGGTCCGAATCCAGATCCAGCCTATCATTGGGATACAAAACGTAAACTGTTCACCAGGCGGAGGTATGTGCTCTACCAAGTGACGTTCTAGTATTGTCATGTAATTTATATTGTGAATACTTGCTTGTATCTTCACTCGTTTTGATCTCGTTTTCTAACTCTCATCGTTGCGATATAGCCCAAGAAGCATGTCGTTTTAGCCATTGTCTTGTTTGTCTTCTTACCTCCATATGACCATGCCATGAGAAATCTCTCCTGCAGATTCAAAGATAAAAACTGCCACTTACCGTCAAGGTAATCCTTTCTTTCGGATCTTTTTGCAGCATTTTGCTTAACAAGTCTTGGGCATGATGCGTGGCGCTCGCAGGAGGAGTATAATCGTGTCCTCCACTCTCATACTGTGTAAAAATGAAGACAGTTGATTAAGTTTTTCCCTTATGATAACTTCCCTCCTTTCCACCAATCGTAAAGGCAAAAAAACAACAATATATATTGACAAACAAACCAGTGGGGCTCTCATCAACTCTTTTATTGAGCCATTTATAAATTCTCTAAGATTATAATGTAATTTCTCAATGGAATATGTGAGATGGATCTATAAACCATTGAAATTAAGGAGTGTGAAACAATTTTTCCAACACTGAATTCCTCCACCCTAAAAAGGTTTGAGCTTTATTTAGTTAGTCCAGGCTCCTCCTCAGAAGTGTGTACGTTATAATGTGACACTGGTGCATTGAAGAATCAATCATGAGGCACACTCCTTAATGATGTCATAAGAGTGCTTGTGGCTTGTCTTTTGAGGCTGCATTCACACGAGGATGGAAGCTAAACATTTGGATCGGTGAAAATTGGTAAACTCAACACAACGATGAATATAGCAAAAACAAACAAACAAAAAAAACATTCTCTGTGACTCACTCTGCGAAAATAGATAAAAGGGAAATCTTTTGTGAGGAGGAGATGCAAAACAACTCCGAGACTAAAGATATCTCCAGATATCCCACAATATCTTCGAGGGTCCATTTGCTCAGGGGCAAGATATTGTGTGGTGCCACTGGTTGGTTCCACAAGGTTGTCAGGTCCATAAAACGAAGAAGCTCCAAAGTCAGCAAGAAGTAATCTGCCACAATAATCCCGGAGCAAGTTGTCGAGCTAAGAAGAAAACAAATGGGTCAGGAAAAAACAAGAAATAAAACATCATTTGGGAAGTTTTGGGATTCAAATTAACTATAAAGAAAATATGACATGAAAATAATACATGGAAGACTAGTCACATGGAAGAACCTTCACCTGAATCAATACAAATAACAAGACCAAATTAATCAAAATGCAGATAATAAATAGTTTTTTTTTTTTGTTTTTTTTTTGTATACAAGATCGAGGCTCGTGAAAGAGCGAACATTAATCACACAGAAAGACAAACAGACACACAAAACAAATAACATCGGGAGCGGTAGACAAGATGGGGAGAGAGGGGGAAGGACACAAACACAACATTTGAGAGCAGGGACCGAGAGACATGGAGACATCGAGAGAACTGTGGGAGGGAGAGGGCTTTGGAGGGGAGGCATGGGAAGGGGGGGGGGGGGGTGGGAGAGGTATAAAACATATGGACACTGCCAAGACTTCCAGGAAAGAAGTTGGAATTTCAAACAAGGTGGATCTGGGTTGAATTAGTGGGGGTAGAAAAGATCAAGGTTTTGGATGGGGGAAGATAAGAGATGGTGGTGAACAGCTGTTTTGAAGACCTGGAGGGAGGAGTGTGATTGAAGTGAGTATGACCTTGTATATTTACCTCTGGAGTTTGTTCCAGAGGCGGGAGAAAAGAGGAATGAAAGAGTGAAGGTGAGCAGAGAGCCGAGATTTCGGCAGTTTAACCATCAGAGGGTGGCTGGCAGATCTTGTGCGACCTGTAGGAATATTTGGGGGACAGAGCACAGAGAGAGCTGGGGGAGCAAGGCCGGAGAGGAGTCGGTAGAAGACAGAAAGACCACCTACCTGCCTGCAGTGAGTGAGTGAAAGGCCCTCAGACATAGCTTCATCGCGGGAGATTCCAATGATTCTGAAAGCTTTGGATTCAACAGCGTGAAGCCGAGCCAGGTGTGAGGCAGGAGCACCAGCCCATAGGGGAGAACAGTATTCCATTGAGCTGCGGATGAAAGCCTTGTATGTGGTGAGGAGCTCAGGTGTGCCTAGGAAGGACTTCGCACGACGGAGGATGCCCAGTCGGCGACTGGCTTTGGAGGCCAGCTTGGAAATGTGGTTTTCCCAAGAAAGATCATGGCAGATGGTGAGACCCAAAAGCTTGAGCGACAGAACTTCTTGGAGAGGATTGTTGAGAAAGTAGATGGGAGGGTTGTCCAGTCGATCTTTTCGGAGAGACATAGTAAGAGTGTGAGATTTGTCAGGATTGAAAGACATGTTCCACATGTTTGACCAGTCTGTGATTTTGTCCAGGTCTTCAGAGTGAGGAGGCTGCAGACTGCCGATCTGAGGGAAGAGGAATGGAGCGGCAGAGAGTGGAGTCATCAGCAAAGAGATACAGAGGATTTTCCAGAGAGTCGGAGAGATCATTGATAAAGACCAGAAAAAGCACAGGGCCCAGCACACTGCCTTGGGGAACTCCAGCCTGAACGGGAAGGGGAGATGAGAGAAATCCATTCAGGGCCACACGTTGACTACGACCAGAGAGGAAGTCCGCAAGCCATGCATGGAGATTTCCATGGATACCATAGGAGGAGAGTTTGGTGAGCAGAGCTGGGTGCCAGACCGTATCGAAGGCACGTGATATGTCAAGGGAGACAGCTCTGATTTCCTGTTTGGCATTGAGGACCTCCATCCATTGTTGAGACAGCAAGAGCAGCATGTCCAGAGTAGAGTGACCTGGTCTGAAACCAAATTGATGATCAGAGATCAAGCCATTGGAGAAGAGGAAAGATTTCATATCCGAAGCAATGATGGATTCCATGACTTTGCTGATAATTGGGAGCAGGCTGATTGGTCTGTAGTTGCAAGGATCTGTTTTTGCACCTTTTTTGTGTAAAGCGGTAATGTTTGCTGATTTCCAGGATGCTGGCAGATGACCTTGAGCAAAGGAAAGGGTGAAAAGAACAGAGAGAGGGTGAGATAGAGCGGCAGAGCAGGATTTTAGGACCCGTGGGCTGATGCCATCTGGTCCAGTTGCAGAATCAGAGTCGAGGTTTGACAAAAACTCCTCCACCTTGTCAGGAGAGAAGGTCACAGATTCCAGGAGCAGTTTGGTTCGACTGGGAAAGGTGGGAACAGAGAGAGATGGGTTTGGGACTAAGGATTTTGAGGCAAACACAGAGTTGAGGCATGTTACATGCAAAACATGTTGAGGCATGTTACATAGTTACATGCAAAACTGCCAAAAAATAAAATAAACAAGACGCAGTGAGAATTATTCTTTGCAATACATGTCCCTACAGGTCCCAATGAATGAATGTTGCCGCGTACGGTGCTGCAAATAATACATCCATAGAGCCCGATATACATCCATAGAGCAAAAACGTGTTTACGGCTTATGTGCATATATTACAGTGCCTTCAGAAAGTATTCATACCCCTTGACTTTTTTCACATTTTGTTGTGACAGCGTGTATTTAAAACGGATTAAATTGAGAATTTTTGTCAGAAATTCACACATAATACCCCATAATCTCAAAGCGGAATTATTTTCTGAGAAATTTTAACAAAATAATTAAAAATGAATGACAGAAACATCTAATTTACATAAGTATTCAACCCCCTGAGTCAATACTTCGTAGAAGCACGTTTGGTAGTGATTACAGCTTCGAATCTTCTTGGGGATGTCTGTATCAGTTTTGCACATCTGCATTTTGGGAGTTTCTCCCATTCTTCCTTGCAAATTTGCTCAAGTTCTGTCAACTTGGATGGGAAGTGTCGGTGACCAGCAATCTTCAAGTCTTTCCACAGATTTTCAATGGAATTCAAGTCTGAGCTTTGGCTGGGCCACTCAAGGACTTTCACATTCTTGTTCTGAAGCTATACTCCAGTGTTGCTTTGACTGTATGCTTGTGGTCATTGTCCTGTTGGAACATAAATCTTCGCCACAATCTAAGATCTTTTGCACTCTGAAGCAGGTTCTCCAAAAGGATTTGCCTGTATTTAGCTCCATTCATTGTTCCCTCTAGCCTTACAAGTCTCCCAGTCCCTGCCGCTGAATAGCATCCTCACAGCATGATGCCGCCACCACCATGCTTCAAGGTAGAGATGATGTTAAATGGATGATGAGCTTTGCTCAATATCCGCCAGACGTAGCACTTTGCATTCAGGCCAAGGAGTTCAATTGCAGTCTCATCAGACCACAGAATCTTTTGCCTCATGCTCGAAAAGTCTAATTTGCCTTTGGCAAACTCTCGGTGTACTACTACTACAACAACAACAACATGCATTTTAAGGCCATTTTCCCTGCCAGAGCGGGGGTTAGCCTTGCGGTCCCCATGACAATCTTTTCCATTTTGCCCTATTTTCTGCATCTCTCCTTGTTAACCCCTTTGCCCGCATTTCTTCTTCCACCATCTTTAGCCAAGTCTTTCTCGGTCTTCCCCGTCCTCTACATCCTTCGACATTCATTTCCATCACTCTTCTCAACCAGTCACTTTCATCCTTCCTCAACACATGACCAAACGATCTCAACCTGTTCCTCTTCACAGCATCAATCACAGGCTCTATTCCCATCATCTTTCGCAATTCATCATTTGTCTTCCTCTCTCTCAACGATACTCCGTACATCCACCGAACCATTCGCATTTCCACCCTTTCCAGCCTTCGTTGCCGCTCTACGTACATTACCTATGTCTCGCTCCCATAAATCATAACACTTCTCACACATGCAGCATACACCTTTCCTTCAGCTTCAACGACACTCCCCTCCTCATCAGCACGCCACTCAGTTCCCGAAACTTCTTCCATGCACATCTCACTCCAGCAACCGTTGCCGAGTCTGATCCACCTTCTCCATTCAGCATGTCTCCGAGGTAGCGAGATGTTTTCACACCTTCCAGCTTTCACACCTTTCACACCTTTTCACACCTTTCACACCTTGTATGTGGTGAGGAGCTCAGGTGTGCCAAGAAAGGACTTCGCACGACGGAGGATGCCCAGTCGGCGACTGGCTTTGGAGGCCAGATTTGAAATGTGGTTTTCCCAAGAAAGATCATGGCAGATAGTGAGACCCAAAAGCTTGAGCGACAGAACTTCTTGGAGAGGATTGTTGAGAAAGTAGATGGGAGGGTTGTCCAGTCGATCTTTTCGGAGAGACATAGTAAGAGTGTGAGATTTGTCAGGATTGAAAGACATGTTCCACATGTTTGCCCAGTCTGTGATTTTGTCCAGGTCTGCAGAGAGTGAGGAGAGAGTTTGATTGAAAAGTAACTGGATGTTTGGCCTTCATTAATTTTGAAAACGCACCAACTCCTATACCGAGGTATTTTGGAAATAAGAAGGGAATTTTTTCCTCGTGGATTGGCCAAAATCTTCCGCGTGTGCCAATTGGCTACTTTGGGGCTCCCAGGGTACAGTAAGTGCCGTGTTTATTGACGGCACTGGGTACAGTCGGACTTAGAATCCATTCTCGGTCATTTTTGGTTTACGCTGCATCCGCCAACTTGTGACGTATTTCGTGAGTAACAGAGTTATACGACTGTGCTCTCAATGTTGAACGCGCTTGTCGGTAGTTAAGTCTTGTAACGTTTACCGGGGACGTGTTGGGGAGTTTTCAACACACTAGAAATTGTTTTATACCCTTCCTCAGATGTATGTCTCCTCATAGTTCTATCTCGGGGTTCTACGGACAGTTCCTTGGATTTCATGGTCGGGTTTCGACTCTGACATGCACTGCCAACTGTGGGACCTTCTATAGAAAGATGTGTTTCTTTCTAAATCATGTCCAGTCAATTGAATTGCCCATAGCTGGACTCTAATCAAGTTGTGGGGACATCTCAAGGATGATCAAAGGAAATTGGATGCACCTGAGCTCAATTTGGAGTGTCATAGCAAAGGGGTTGAATACTTATTGACTCAAGACATTTAAGCTTTTCATTTTTAATTAGTTTGCGAAAATTTCTAAAAGTAAAATCACATTTTGTCATTATAGGGTCTTATGTGTCAATCAGTGACAAAAAAATTATCAGTTTAATGCATTTTTAATTCAGGCTGTAACACAACAAAGTGTGAAAAAAGCAAGGTGTGTGAACACTTTCTGAAGGCGCTGTGATATATCATGGTTATAACCTGGGACAACAGCCTTGTTTGTTTGTTTTGTATACTTAGCCTTGGCTCGCATGAGAACTAACACATAGAACATATAATAAAGAGAGCGGGAGACAACAGGGGGAGAGAGAGGGAAGCGCAGAAACAGTAGGGAACTGGGACATCAGGAGATCTGTGGAAGGGAGAGGGCTAGGGTGGGGTACATGGGATAAGCAAGATGGACACCACAGGGGATTGCAGGAAAGAAAACAGGGAATTAGAAGGAGATGGACCAATATTATTTTACCAATTGCTTTCCCAAAACCAGGTAAAGTATACACATCCAGCTTTTTTGTATCGAGGAAGGAGGTTCCACAGGTGGAGAAGAGCAGATCTAAGAAGCAGAGGTGAGTAATGTGCAGCCCCTGAATTTTGGGATTTCAACAGTGAGGGAGTAGCTGGAAAAATTAATGCACCCTGGAATGATTGGGGAGGTATGGCTTTATGAAAGAGAGAGGGGGAACAATATGTGGAGGAGGAGCAGAAAACTAATCTGAAAGAGCAGGATGTGCTTCAGCCCCTTTATTGGAGATGACAATGAAATTGAGATCTTTCAATTCGTCGGCATTCAGGAAAGAAAGGCATGAAACAGGGGCACCAGCTTGCAAGGCAAGGTAGTACTAAGGGATACGGACAAAGGGCTTGTGCCCTTTGAGAACTTCAGATTTCCCAAGGAAGGACTTGAGACAACCGAGGAATCTCTGACTCCAGCTATCTTTGGAGGCCACTTTTCATACATGGTGTGCCCTGGAAAGGTCTAGCTGAGCATGAGACCCAGAGGTTTGAGAGACTGAACCTCGAACAGTGGTTCATTGTGGAAATAGATCGGTGGTTATTTTGATCTTTCCCGAGATACAGGATGAGAACGTGAGATGTGCTTGGATTCAAAAACAAGTTCCAAGTGTTAGAGCATCATCTGATATTTTTCTGGTCAGCTGAGAGGGAAACTGCTGTTGCTGCCTGTGAGATGTGGCATTGTGCAGAAAATGTGGAGTCATCTGTCAAGAGGAAAAGAGGCGTTTTCAAGGCATTGCTTTGGTCTTTCATGTTTGTTATGAACAAATGGGATGGCCCGAAGATGCTTGATTAAGGCACTCCAGCCTCCATTGAGAGGGAAGATAAGGATTCTGTTGGGAGTCATGTGCCGAGTGCATGAGTGGAGGGTGGAAGGAGACGAAAAAGAAGGTGGCCTTGTATTCCACAAACAAAAATCTCGGTTAACAGAGCAGAGAGCTGAACTTTGTCGAATCCCCAATGTATGTCCAGAGATACTGCAATGGCCTATTGCTTAAGATTCAGATAGCCTTCCGTTGTTGAGAGAGCAGCAGCAGCTACTCCGGAGTTGAGTGGCTCGGATATCATCCAAAGCAATGGTCATAGATCAGGACATTTAAGAAAATGAAAGATGATGGATTCAATGATGTTGCTAATAATTGGGAGTAAAATAACTGGCCTTTAGTTGAGAGGATCTAGTTCTGCACCTTTTGGATAGGCCTATGAGAACACAGGTGTTTAAGCCACCTGGGTCCATCAGTTGAGGTAGAGTCAAGTCTGGCCGTAACTTTTTCGAACTTTTCAGCAAAAAAAGTCTCCAGGAGGCAGAGGGTATGAAAGAACAAGGGAGAGAGAAAAGAGAGAAGAGAAGGGAAAGGAGAAGAGCTGATACTCCAGGTGTCCTACCTTTTGGGTGGTACACACACACACACACACACACACACACACACACACACACACACACACACACACACACACACACACACACACACACACACACACACACACACACACACACACACACACACACACACACACACACACACACACACACTTTAAAAAGAAACAAGGTAAGAAGAACATCGCAGATATCGTACATAAGCCAAATTACCGAGATGGTTGCCATGGCAACAGAACTCGAGCAATCACAGCTCGTGATAAAATAAGGTTGAGATGACGTCATGAGGAATAGATATTTCCAATATGAAAGCTAAATGTTCAACGGTTTTTCAAATATCACGGACACAATAGTACATGGACGGATGATCGGTGGGTCTTTTGGTCGGTCTACCTGGTACGAGTAACAGTGATGATCAACTCACGAGATTACCTTGATATCAGCGTGACAGATCTTTTTCTCATGAAGGTAAGACAATGCATCGACAGCCTGAGTGAAAGAATGAATAAAAGTGTCAGAAAACAGCTCATTGATAAACAACAAACAACTCATTCAACTCATTGCACAATTTATCATTCACAAAATCTTCCGCTAAAAGTTTGAGATCCTGATGGGTGTGGAAGGAAAAGAGTGGAGCAGGTGTACCACATCAAATCCCATATTGTGCTTTCTCACAGGTAGCACATGGGTGGTGGTTGCGTACTTGCTGAGGCTAAAGTAACAGCACTCATGCAGTGTTCCTCCCCTTCCTTTAGGGCAGGAATGGAGAGTTTGTTCAGGGTCTCAATGTTCGACTCTTTTTGAAAGGTGTTGTGCAATCTTTAACATCCATAGGTGAATGCGAACAGATGGGAGAGCTGACATCACGTCACCACAGTTGTACTTCGGTTGTGTGTAATGCAACACGGATTCGATCCCAAATTTGAACATCATAACTGATTCGTGTCGACGCTGTTGGTACAATTCCCCTCGACAAACGAGGGCAGGAATTTGCAATTTGGCCAAGAATCCAGAGACCATGTGAGATTAAACATCCATCAGCTAATGCTCGCAGATGGATCCTAAACTTAAGGTTCCTCCTGGGGGACACCAGGTTCCTTGATGCAACATCGTGCCCACGAAGAACCAGTCTGAAAGTTTCTCGTTGGTTAAATAATAATCGAACCCAGACAGTTCGACCTTGTGTTCACCTGTTTCATGTTACCTCACCTGTTTAATGATGGATCTTGCCATGCTGTCCGTCACCCCTTCTGGCTCATCCAATAGCTCACACAGAGAACCTGGAGGTGAAACGTATGAAACACACGTGTTGTACAGAGATAAATATGAGGATACCTACACAGTAAGAGATGAAAGTGCAAAGTGTGTTTTTCAGAAACAAACAAACGGACACACAAAACATACAATAAAGGGAGCGGGAGACAAGATGGGGAGAGAGAGGGAAGCACACAAGTACAACAGTAGAGAACAGGGACATCGGGAGATCTGTGGGAGGGAGAGGGCTTTGGGGGAGGAGGCACGGGAAGGGGGGGGGGGGGGTGATGGGAGAGGTATAAACACATGGACACTGCTTGGACTTCCAGGAAAGAAGTCGGAATTTCAAAAAAGTGGATGTGGTGTGGATTAACGGGGGTAGAAAAGATCAAGGTTTTGGATGGGGGAAGATAAGAGGAATGGGGGAAGGAAGTGTGTGGTAATAATATACCACACAAACCTCGCACAACCTGTTCACAAAGTTTAGTCCGAATCCGCACACAACATTTTGAGATATCCCGTTCACAAACAGACAGATAAGGAATGGGTATGGAAGGAAAAATAACGAACTAGAACGGCACTCGGAAGAGCGCATTCCTCCTCCGCCAGGCTCAACAGTTGATGGTTTCTATCCCACTGATAGGCCGGATCTGGATTCGGACCTGAACCAAAATCGAATCGGCTTCTTCTTGTCACCTCACCAACTCTTCCACCAAGTTTTGTCATAACTCGTCCGCAACCTTTTATGCCTCTGCCGACAAAGTCGCCAGAGGCATTATGTTTTCAGGTTGTCCGTCCGGCTGTCCGTCCGTCCGTTATAGGTTTTTGTTCCCGCGATAACTTGAGAACGGCTAAAGGGATCTTAGTCAAACTTGGCACAGGTATGTATAATTAGGTAAAGATAAACAGAATAGATTTGGGGTGACGAGGTCAATGGTCAGAGGTCATGTTGGATACTGTTACCGCAACAATTTGTGAACCAGTGATGGGATTCTGACCAAATTTGGTACAATTATGTGGAATAATGTAAAGATTAATTGATTCGATTCTGAGGTCAAGAGGTCAAAGTCTGTAATAGGTTTATAACTTGAGAACGGCTGACGTGATCTTATTCAAACTTGGTACAGGCATATATAATGATGTAAAGATTAACGTATTAGATTTTGGGGTCAAAGGTCAAATCTGTAATAGGTCTGTAACTTGAGAACGGCTGAAGTGATGAAATTCAAACTTGGTGCGGGTATGTATAATGTTGTAAAGATTAACTGATTAGAATTTGGGGTCAAGAGGTCAAAGGTCAAAGTCTGTAATATGTTTATAACTCGAGAATGGCTGAAGTGATCTCATTCAAACTTGGTATGGGTATGTATACCACCGGGCAAAAGTTTTAGAACGCCTCAATTTTTCCTGTTTTTATTGAAATTTACGCAGTTTAATGTCCAGTGAATAACCTGAAATGGTACAAAGGGAAACAGAAAACTGCTCGAGGTAAAAAAAAAAAAAAAGTTTAGGTTTGCAAAAACGGGAAAATAATATAAATTGCACAGTTATATTGTAAAAAAAGGCCTTCGTCAGGGAACAAGTAATGGGTTAACAACTTACAACTGTTCTGCAGCAATGTAAGTAAATTAAACCTTGAAAGTTGATGCAAACAATTCCTACAGGTGTCCCAACCTCTGCTGATTACTTCATTACAAACCCCCTGTCTGTATAAAAGCAGTATTGCAACAGACTGTTATTACACCCTCTGAAGCATTATTTGGACAATATTGCACTACAGAAAGTCGTATATTGTAAACTGGAGGAAACTCTGACAGGAAGAGGTCTGGCAGACCCAAAGCCACAACAGAATCAGAAGACAAGTTTTTGAGAGTCAACAGCTTGCGTGATAGGCAGCTCACAGGACAACAGCTTCAAGCACAGCTTAACACTGGTCGAAGTAAGGAAGTCTCAGTTTCAACTGTGAAGAGAAGACGTTGAGCTGCAGGTTTGACAGGTCAAGTGGCAGTAAGAAAGCCATTGCTAAGATGGCAAAATAAGAAAAAGAGGCTTGCCTGGGCCATGAAACACCGCCAGTGGACTACTGAAGACTGGAAGAAGGATTTCTGGACCAATGAATCAAAATTTGAAATCTTTGGTTCATCACGCAGGGGTTTTGTTCGTTGTCGAGGAGGCGAAAGGATGGTTCCTCAGTGTGTGACACCAACTGTCAAACATGGAGGAGGAAGCGTGATGGTCTGGGGCTCTTTTGCTGGATCCAGTCGGCGACTTGCACAGAATGACTGGCACCCTGAACAAAAAGGGCTACCACAGCATTTTGCAGCACCATGCAATACCCTCTGGTATTGAGGTGAAGGTGGGAGTGCATCAGGGGTCGGTAATAAGTCCACTACTATTTGTAGCTGTGATGGAGGTGCTGGCTCAGAACGTAAAGGAGGGTTTACCGTGGGAGTTGTTGTATGCAGATGATCTAGTGTTGATTGCGGAAAGTATGGATGGACTGATGGAAAAGATGAACACGTGGAAGGAATGTATGGAGACAAAAGGTCTGAAGGTGAATATCGGAAAGACGAAGGTTATGGCAAGTGGTAAAGCATGTGGTGAGGTGGAAAGAACTGGGAAGTGGCCCTGTGCTGTGTGTAGGAAGGGTGTCGGAGTGAACTCCATTCAATGTACAATGTGCGCTGAGTGGGTTCATCAAAAATGTAGTGGTCTGAGAGGGTCATTAACCAGTGTGGCAGCTACATTCAAATGTAAGGTGTGCACAGAGGGAGCTGCAGATGGAGGAAATGTTGAGTTGGATCTTGGAGACGGCGTGAAGCTGGAAGGTGTGAAAACATTTTGCTACCTCGGAGACATGCTGAATGGAGAAGGTGGATCCGACTCGGCAACGGTTGCTCGAGTGAGATGTGCATGGAAGAAGTTTCGGGAATTGAGTGGCGTGCTGATGATGAGGGGAGTGTCGTTGAAGCTGAAGGGAAAGGTGTATGCTGCATGTGTGAGAAGTGTTATGATTTATGGGAGCGAGACATGGGTAATGAACGTAGAGCAGCAACGAAGGTTGGAAAGGGTGGAAATGCGAATGGTTCGGTGGATGTGTGGAGTATCGTTGAGAGAGAGGAAGACAAATGATGAATTGCGAAAGATGATGGGAATAGAGCCTGTGATTGATGCTGTGAAGAGGAACAGGTTGAGATGGTTTGGTCATGTGTTGAGGAAGGATGAAAGTGACTGGTTGAGAAGAGTGATGGAAATGAATGTAGAAGTAAGCAGAGGACGGGGAAGACCGAGAAAGACTTGGCTAAAGATGGTGGAAAAAGAAATGCGCGCAAGGGAGTTAACAAGGAGAGATGCAGAAAATAGGGCAAAATGGAGAAGATTGTCATGGGGACAGCAAGGCTAACCCCCGCTTTTGCAGGGAAAATGGCCTTTAAAATGCATGTTGTTGTTGTTGTTGTATACGCCGAGTTGGTCATGGGTTCATGCTACAGCAAGATAATGACCCTAAACACACCTCCAGGCTATGTCAAAACTAACTTCGAGGAAAAGAACAAGACAGTAGGCTTCAAATCATGGAATGGCCAGCACAGTCTCCAAACTTAAACCCCATCGACCTGGTTTGGGATGAACTGGACAGAAGGTGAAAGCAAAGCAACTTACAAGTGCAACACATTTGTGGGAACTTCTGCAACAGTGATGGGAAGAACTTCCCGAACAATATTTGATTTCCATTGCAGAAAGAATGCCACGAGTGTGTTCGGTGGTTTTACCTGCAAAAGGTGGCTACTTTGCTGAGTCAAAAATTTAAATTAAATTTTGTGAAACAAAATGATTCTATGATTTCTTTTTTATCTCCAATTGTTTATTTGTTCTATGCGTAATTTCAGAGAACATTGAGACATTAAACTGCATAAATTTCAATAGAAACTGGAAAAATTGAGATGTTCTAAAACTTTTGACCGGTAGTGTATAATGTTGTAAAGATTAACTGATTAGAATTTGGGGTCAAGAGGTCAAAGGTCAAAGTCTGTGATAGGTCTATAACTCGAGAATGGCTGAACTGATCAAATTCAAACCTGGTACAGGTATGTATAATGATGTAAAGATTAACCGATTAGATTTTGGGGGTGCCGAGGTCAAAGGCCAAAGGTCACAGGTCTTGTCAGGTAAAAATGTGAGAACTTGTGAACAGCTGAAGGGCTTTAAATTAAAACTTGGTACAGGTATGTATAATGATGTAAACATTAAATGATTAAATTTTGGGGTCAATAGGTCAAAGGTCAGTTGTCATGTCAGGTAAAAATGTGCTAACTGGAGCACAGCTGAATGGATTTAAATCAAATTTGATAAAAGTATTATGATGATGTAATAATGTGGGCGGAGGCATATCAGTCGATGTCGTGACGTCGAAGAGTGCCGTTCTTGTTTAACTATGTTATATATCGCTTTTTGCATCCATCCATCCAAACTAGACTGGGCCAAATCAGGGGTGATTCTCAATTTTTCATACTACAAGGTTGTAATTTACCTAAAAGTTGTGGCTGGGTAACAGAAACAAAACCATGAAAAATTTTTTCGAAAATATTGACGTCTTACGGTAAAACAGCCCGTTACCATAGCAACCGTTACAGACGACTCAAAAAATTCTTAAAATCGATGATTTCTCAGGCTGTGTGTGACCCCCAGAGTTTATTCTGGTACCAAAAGATTCAGAATTGAAAGCCAAGGATGATTGGATAGCTTAACAATGTCTGTGACACAATTCAATACAACTTTTATCCCAAAAACTCATTTTCATCTCAAATTTAAGGCATTTGTTTGAAAAATAAAATGTAAAATTTTGCTTTTTAATCATAGGATAATCATTAATCAGAGCTATAGTCAAATGAAATGTACTTTAAATTAACTTTTGTCATTGATTAAGCTTTTTTGTCTCAAATTTAAGGTCTGACATTGAACATTGATAACAAAATAAAAAACCTAGTCCCAATTGTAATCAATGGAGGCCAATGACTTCTTAGTCACAACCTCAGTGGATGTTGCCAGTCCATGCAGCTTCTCCCTGACGCCCTTCACAACCCTGTATAGAGCCTGGAGCTGCGCCTCAGATGTGGGGGCCTTGTTAGTGTTCAAATCTGTGGCGAGTCCAAGTGTCCGCTCTGCTGCGTCATTGACAACTGGGAGGTTGGCCACAACTTCCTTGCCATGATGATAGCTGTCTGAGGTGGGCCACTGTGCAACGGGGAGCTTGACAAAACTGGAGTCAATACCCAAGAGTTCAAACATGCTCCAAGAGTCGTAACCAACAAAGTCTTTGAGGGCTTTACTCCCCAATTGCTGTGAGGCTGGCATCTCCTGTATCATGTTATGTGCAGTCCCATGGTACCTGAGCATAGCCCTTCTCATAGTCTGCTTGTCAGATGACGTTCTGTCCGAGAAGAGTGCCAAAGAGACCAATCTCTCTGAGAGGTACCACAAATGGTTTTGTAGCTTCTCTCGGGCCACAGTCACAAAGGACAGAAATTTGGCAGGCCACTTTGTTGGATTCTTTGCAATACTGGCCTCAGCCTTGAGGAGGTTCTTCATCAGGTACAGGTCGTTAGATGGTGCATCTGCAGCACTGGTACATGTCAACCACGCTTTAGTGTAGAAGACTGACATGAATGCAGCGAGACTGGTTATGTCTTCCAGCTCTTCGGGTGTGTAGATATCTCCCAGCTGCTGACGGAAGAGTGCCACCTTTATAGTGTATAAAGTCTTGCTCATCCAACGGGCGTGGTGGAATGCCCCAGGAGCTTTGATAGTGATGGTCCTCATACCATCAGGGACAGTCCCTCCAAGAAACAGCAGTGTGAGGTGTGCCAGCTCCAGGTAGTCGTGTCGAAGAGTCTCCTTTGTGCTATTCTCCATCCACGTCTGAAGGAAGGTGATGGTGGCATGTACATGGCCAGCCAGCTCTCTCTGTTGAGCAGACACCTCGACCAATGTGTAGTTGCCCCGGTCCAATTCACTCCAAGTGTTGAGCAGTCGCTTGAACAGCTGTTCATTAGGTCCTGTGGTGGGGCCATACACTATTGAGCAAGACGCCCCTCCAACCAAATCGTGGATGTGGTGCCGACACGCCAGTTGCAGAAGACTCCTGCCAAACTCAGTCTCCAGTCTTACTACGACTCCACTCTTGACCCCAGAGTTCACTGCCGTTATATCGAAGACAAGAGCGCCTATCCTTGATGTGTCGATTGGGTGCTCATTGAGGACCTGGATAGAAAATAAATAGAATAAGGTAAAGACACAAATGATAACTTATATTCTACTAATAATAGAACATAAGTTAGAATATACTTTATAGACTAATATCAATTTTATCATTGATCAAATTAGTGTGGAATGCCAAATTGCTAATTTGCTTCATTATTATATTAAAAATAACTAACATATTCCAAGTAAATTCTTAATTTGATGTAGCTACTTACAAGTAGTTCTTTTTGTATAATTAAACAAAATCCACAACACCCTTTGGCTGTGGTACCTACAACTACACCGCTACTGTTACTTCACTTTTAGACTTTGGATATTTCAAGTTGGACAGTTTTACTGTCTTCAATGAACAAACATAAGAAACTTCCAAAATTTACAAAACTCAAATCTAAATTGTATAACTAAAAAGCGAAAAATAAGGATTGTTATTAACTTAACAGAACTGTAGAGCATAAATACCTGAATAATCTTTGCCGCCTCATTTTCAGCAGTTGACCTCCCTTCCATCCCAACAATTGACAGCAGTACCTCCTGGCCATCTGTCCCTGTCAGTATCACGGCCACTCGCTCCATGTCCTTGCCCACATGGGTTAGGGACTTGATCAGCTTCCCGTCCCAGTGCAGAGCATACATTTTGGAAGTGCTGTCACCAAGTTGCCACTTAGCGATGTCTCCCGCCTTCTCCACCCTCACAGACTGTCTCCTCCTCCCCGTTGTGTTCACTGATAGGTTGTACTGCTCCAGGTTCTTCCCGTCGTCTTTGTGAAAGGCAGCAGCCAGTTCTGTGATTGCCCTATTTGAAATTGCGTACTTGCCTGCAATCAAGCAGGCATCCTTTGGAACTCCTTCCAGCTTCTTGATGACCTTTGGGGATTGCACAGGAACAGTGTAGAGTGGTGTGTCAGTGGTCTCCTCAGAGTCATCAGTATCTTCTGATACATCTACATTAGGGGCAGTGCGCAGACAATCCTTATCTCTTCTCACCTGCTCTGCCTGCTGATCAAGAAACTTGCGCTTCCTCCTATTTGCTAATTTCTCATCGCTAGACCCAAGCGTTGCTGTACGTGTACAGCTATCCCCACATACACCTTTTAGGTAAAGCCAGTCTTCTTTATCTCTCTTGTCTTGCTTCTCCACAGCTTGTGCTGCTTCCAATTTCTTCTCAACGTCAGGTTGAACGACCCAAAATGTCTGCCTCATATTTGCTAAGAAATCCTTCCTTTTCTTGGTCTCTGCATCTGTCGTCCTACTCTTCTTACTCTTCCTTAGTTTGAACTCCTCAATATCCCTAAATATCATCTTCTCTATGGCTTACCACGACTTGAGGGTAAAACCGGTATTTCCCCACCAGTCCTGCAAGTCCTTCACTACAAGCTTGACTGCATCCTTTTTGCTAGACTGAAGGTGGCTGGTTTCCTGCAGATGTCTGTGATACCCATGGTACTGGAGAACAACCAGTTCCCCTGTTGGTGGATAAGGGCCAGTGAATCCCTGGTTTCCTGGTAGATTGAAGATGGGGGGACACTTTTCGAAGAGCCACAACACGGTCTTAGCTTTTGTATCCATGCCTAATTGCCTATGTGATGCACTGCAATAAAAAAAACAATTATTAATATAATGTTTGAATGAGAAAAGTAAACAAAAACAGCATACTTGCCTGATGAATGGTTACAGTAACAACCGAAAGCAGGCATTAACATTAATGATTGTAAGCTGCTTTTGTTAACTTTTTTTTATTGAAATTAAGATGGCCAAATTTAAACAATGTTATAACAGTTATAAAAACTGGACAATACAAGGTTGTAAAAGACAATTTAAAGTAAATTTAATCTGATTAATGGTTATCCTATGATTAAAAAGCAAAATTTTCAATTTTTTTCCATAAATATGCTTGAAATTTCAGACAAAAATCAGTTTTTTGGATAAAAGTGGTATTGAATTGTGTCACAGACATTGTTAAGCTATCCAATCATCCTTGGCTTTCAATTCTGCATCTTTTGGTACCAGAATCAACTCTGGGGGTCAAACACAGCTTGAGAAATCGTCAATTTAGGCATTTTTTGAGTCGTCTGTAACTGTTGCTATGGTAACGGGCTGTCTGACCGTAAAACGTCAATATTTTTGAAATTCTTTTTCATGATTTTGTTCCTGATACTCACTCACAACTTTTAGGTAAATTACATTGAATTAGGAAAATCACCTCCGATTTGGCCCAGTCTAATCCAAACATAACCTCCATCCAGCTTCGGTGCCGGAGGTAAAAATACAACAAAATAAACATTGAGAAGTTAAAGAATCACTGTAAATGAGACAGGAAAATGTTGGAAAGACTGCAACATAATGTTTTTTTCTCCATTTTTGTGGACTTCAATATGTCGTCAATCACGAGATGAAAACGAACCTTTCGCTGCGAACTCAAGGACAATGTAAAAGACCATGTCATTTTCTCCATAGTCGATAAGTCGCACTGTGGACAGAAGGTAAAATTGTAGAAACAAGTCATGAGATCAGCATTTAAACTTCCAATGGAGCTCTTTCACAAGTGTGGATTAGTTTTATTGGTGGAGGTTATATTTCGGACAAAGATGATGATATCTTTTTCTAGGTAATAACACCAGCTGCAGAGGTGTTGTGATTTGGTGCAAACAATTAGCAGCTCATGACGAATGTAATAAAAACGACGTGAATGTCCTTTCTCAGCTGTTATATAATGAGTGCCATGAACTCACCGATGTTCTGATGAGAGAGATTCTGGAGAATTCGGACCTCTTTGTGAAACTGTGAATAAAGATGTGGGCATGTATTTTAGACAAGATGAAAACTAAACACAGCTCAACATCATCACTACACCAGATGGTGACAATTAATTTACATGTCTCACTCCCTCTCCCCTCCCCCTCATCTCACTGCCCTTCCCCTCCCCATATTCTCATTCCCTCTCCCCTCCCCTCACTCCCCCTATTCTCACTCACTCTCCCCTCTCCTCACTGCCAAACCCCTCCCCCGATTCTCATTCCTCTCCCCTCCCCCCACTGCCCATCCTCTCCCCCTATTCTCACTGCCCATCCCCGACCCCTATTCTCACTCCCTCTCCCCTACCCTTATTCTCACTCCCTCTCCCCTCCCCCTGTTCTCATTCCCTCTCCCCTCCCCTCACTGCCCATCGCTCCCCCTATTCTCACTCCCTCTCCCCTCCCCTCACTGCCCAACCCCTCCCACTATTCTCATTCCCTCTCCCCTCCCCCCACTGCCCATCCTCTCGCCCTATTCTCACTGCCCATCCCCTCCCCCTATTCTTACCCCCTCTCCCCTCCCCCTATTCTCACTCCCTCTCCCCTCCCCCTATTCATACTCCCTCTCCCCTCCCCCGATTCTCACTCCCTCTCCCCTCCCCCTCCTCTCACTGCCCAACCCCTCCCCCTATTCTCACTCCCACCCCCGACCCCTATTCTCACTCCCTCTCCCCTGCCCCTCCTCTCACTGCCTATCCCCTCCCCCCTTTCCCCTTTCCTCCCCTCCTCTCTCCCCGCCCCCATCTCCCTCCTGTCTCTTGCCCATCTCTTAATATTCCCATCAGCGAAGCGACTGCATTGCCCAGTAACGCCAGGCACCTTTGCGAGTTACTGAAATAAAGCCCACATGACTTTGGAATGACTGATTGTCAAGGGAGATCTTGGAGACGACGTCACGGATTTTCGAAGCTCTACCCGGTCTCCACGTTTTCAAAGTTAAGTCACTGTTCACAATTACGTTTTGTCGAAACTGTATTTATCTTTCGGTGTGTGAACCTATAGTGTGCCCCTTGGAAGTTTCTCGGTGTTTATCTTTCATAAATTAATCGTTCATGTTTGCCGCGCGTGTGCGGCCTTGCCTCAGGCTTCCCCCATCAAAGTTTGTTCCTTCCTTCGCTGTTTTTGCGAGGATTTTTGATTTTCCCTTCTCCCCCAAACTTCCCGGACATCTACTCTTTGTCTAACGTTGTAACCCCCCATCCCCTCCCCCCAAAAAAACATTTCCCTTTCTCCTCGTGTGCTTTTGTCCCATCGTGCGCCTCTGTCCACATGCGCTGTCCCGCCCGCCCCCATTATCGCCTTGCCTTCCACCTTTTGCCCTGTTCAAGTGACTCATGGTTGTCCCTCAAGGCTCCTTCTCCCTGTTGGTATTTTTGTGAATATAAGACTGTTCTTCACGGTTCTGTTTAAATATGTTTAAACTTTCCCCTGCAGTGTTGTATTTCTGTGGTTTATTACAACACGCTGTTTTTCTTCCGATTTAAAAGGCTCCTTTCAATTTCCTCTTCAACTCATTCCATTTCAAAAAAATATTCAATCTCTTATAATTCTTTCTCACTACATGCTCTAAATTCTCATTCATTCCACCCCTCCTCCATCGTTCTTAAACGGATCGCTAACTTGAAAATCACAATAAACCCAATTTGTTATTAATGTTCATCTTTCATTAATCATCCACTTTCTAAACTCCCCCCTTGCCCCTCCCCTCCTAAACTCCCCCCTTGCCCCTCCCCTCCAAATCTCCCTCCTTGTCCATCCTCTCCAATGCCAAACAGGAAATTAGAGCTGTCTCCCTTGACATATCACGTGCCTTCGATACGGTCTGGCACCCCGCTCTGCTCAACAAACTCTCCTCCTTTGGTATCCATGGAAATCTCCACGCATGGCTGGCGGATTTCCTCTCCAGTCGTAGTCAACGTGTGGCCCTGAATGGGTTTCTCTCATCTCCTCTTCCTGTTCAGGCTGGAGTTCCCCAAGGCAGTGTTCTCGGCCCTGTGCTTTTTCTGGTCTTCATCAATGATCTCTTTGACTCTCTTGAAAATCCTCTCTATCTCTTTGCTGATGACTCTACTCTCTGTCGTTCCATTCTTCATCCCTCAGATCGGCAGTCTGCAGCCTCATCACTCTCTGCAGACCTGGACAAAATCACAGACTGGGCAAACAAGTCGAACATGTCTTTCAATCCTGACAAATCTCACACTCTTACGATGTCTCTCCGAAAAGACCGACTGGACAACCCTCCCATCCACTTTCTGAATAATCCTCTCCAAGAAGTTCTGTCACTCAAGCTTTTGGATCTCACTATCTGCCATGATCTTTCCTGGGAAAACCACATTTCAAATCTGGCCTGCAAAACCAGTCGCCGACTGGGCATTCTCCGTCGTGCGAAGTCCTTCCTTGGCACACCTGAGCTCCTCACCACATACAAGGCTTTCATCCGCAGCTCAATGGAATACTGCTCTCCCCTCTGGGCTGGTGCTCCTGCCTCACACCTAGCTCGTCTTCACGCTGTTGAAACCAAAGCGTTCAGAAACCCCCCACCCCTTCCCACACCTCCTCCCCCCATGCCCTCTCCCTCCCACACATCTCCCTGCTCTCAAATGTTATGTTTGTGTGCTTCTCCTCTCCCCATCTTGTCTGCCGCTCCCTCTTTTTAAATATTTTGTTTGTCTGGTTGATTTGTTTGTGAAATAAATGTTAGCTCTTTCACGAGCCTCGAAAAACCAAAAAAAAAACCTTTCGTCCTCCCCATCCTTCCCTTTCTTGAAAAACTTCCCGAACAATATTTTATTTCCATTGGAGAAAGAATGCCAGTGTGTTCGGTGGTTATATCTGCAAAAGGTGGCTACTTTGCCGAGTCAAAATTTTAAATTAAATTTTGTTAAACAAAATGATTCTTTGATTTCTTTTTTTTGTCTCCAATTGTTTGTTTGTTCCATGCTTAATTTCAGAGAACATTGAGACATTAAACTGCATAAATTTCAATAAAAACTGGAAAAATTGAGGTGTTCTAAAACTTTTGACTTGTAGTGTACATATGAAATAACACATCATTACAGTATTGACTTACACTTTCCTTTTGTGCATCCGATGCATCGTCTTTATGGATTATTTTCAAAGCCACCTGTGAGAAAAGTGTTTCCAGGGTTATTTCAGTTAAATAAGTAGAAAACGCAATCAGATATTGCAGACCCTCACTGGGGATGTATTGGTGTATTTTGTGTGGCATATAAATGGAAGGATGAAAGCTAATTGATTGCAAATGAAGCATAAAATGGTCTAAAGGGCAAACGTTTGAAAGGGTGTGAAGGGTAAAGGTTGAAAAGGTATGAAGTGATCTAAAGGGTCGAAAGGGTCTTAAAATACTGTTAAGATTATTGGGTTAAGTAAGAAAATACAGCAGGAAAGGTGGAATTATATAGAAATAGTATGGGCCGTGTGACGTGTAGGAGCATTTTGATGTACTAAGTAGGAAAAATGTAGCTTAGCTTAAGGTTGTGTTTAAATGTCATCATACGGGGGATGATGCCATGTTAATTAGAGTAGGGTTCACGGTTAATTTTTGGTTGGTGCGACGGGATCGTTTCTGGTTGAAAAGAGTGGTTGGTGCGACGGGATCGTGAGGGAGCTTCGACTGGTGGGCTCTTTGGTGGGCTGGAGGCACCGGCAGAGTTTGGGGAGGGGCAGGGGGGAGCAATGCCCCCACCTTTATTTTTTCAGTAGTTTACAATTAAGATAAAAACATCCCGTATTTAAACGTGGGTAACAATAATGAATGTAAACTGCATTTATGATTTCACGTACATTGTAACTACACCAACAAACGGTAATTTTGGAAGTCAGACCCAGCTACCTAGAAGTCAGACCTTGGTATTATTATTAATTTTAAGCCCTTGCCCCCCCCTCCCCCCCCCGCCCCACCCAAAAATAGAGAAGTCGAACTACGTCCAATGGCTGGAGGCTGCCCTGTCTTTTCCGAAGTGGAGACACAAAGAGGGCCGTCTTCATGACTCGCCTTATCCCGGGCATGCCTTCGCACGCACGGCGTTGCCACCATTCTTTGCCGCTGCCCGCTTGGTGGCCCTGAGGCTTCGCCAACTTCCAATACTACAGGATCCATTTTGGGGCCAGTTGTGTGTGCCGGATCGTCAACTTTTATTTTCTTACCTCTCTGTGTGTGTGTGTGTGTGTGTTTGTAACTGCGTTTGTTTGTGTAACTGCGTGGAGGTACCTCAAGTTACCATTTTTACCTCAGCCTTATTTTGCCTTGCGCGCCTTTTTAAAAATATAAATCCTTATTGTTGCATGTTATTTGTCTTATTGGTTTGGGTTTCGGATTAAACCCGTGTTTCTGTCGTCAAACGCTTCGTGTCTCTTCCCTTTCACGCGCGCAATAAATGCCATAATCGGGAGGTCGCCTCAGGAGTTAAGGCTGGTTCGGCTCATCCATCCAAGGCTGGTGTTCACTTGCTACGGATGCGACAATATCTAAGGGGTCTCCGATGGTGTAATTTAAGGACTAAAGGGTCTGAATTGTATTAAGAGGTCGAGAGGTCAAACGAGTCAAAAGTGTCAAAGGGGTATTAAAAGGTTTGAAGGGTGTGAAGCTCTGAAAAAGGTCTAACAGTTCTAAAGGAAACGTAATTTATATCTATTCTTTTAACTATTTATGTCGTTCCAAACAAGTGACGTCTGGTCGTCACCACTGTGCTGCAATGCGCAGCACACACCATCATCAAACAATCAGCTGGAGACTCCCATGATGCTGTTGGTGTGCCTTTTGCAACTAATGTCATAAAAATGAACCGCCAGTTGATACTCCTCATAGGGGAATGCAGCACCTCATACACCACACCGTGGATAACGAATGTGATGACGCACTGTGTGATGCTCTGATCCGCTTATGCATAGAGCTTCGACCATTGGATGGACCTGTTGTCAGCCACACAAACCCCACCCCCACCATACGTCTGGTTCACAATGAGCTTCTTCAGCACCATCGTATGAGATTTGAGATTGTTTGCAGCAAAAACCTGAAGAAGAATCCCATCGCGCTCGAGAAGGCAGTTTGTGAGTTCGAGGACGTGCTTATACATCAACATCCAATGGGAGGTAAAGCACACGAGGGGAAAAGGAGAGGGTTAAAAATTCCCAGTTTTTCACAGCATCATATGTGGTTTGCTCATCTCCTTGAATTTACACTAACAGCACTGTATTAAAACTCAAACTTACAATTCAACATGACCGATTGTTCTCATCTTGCTGTTATATCTTTTTCATTTTTTACCCCGAATAGCAAAATTTGCTGAAAAGGTCAACAAACCTTTCATTCTTCATTCCCGTGAAAAGTAGAACTACACGCGTGTACGTACCTCTTCTCCAGTCAGCATATTCTGCGCAAACCAGACGGTCCCACATGCCCCACTTCCAAGACGATGGAGAATTTTCAAATTGGGAATTCCAAACTAGAAGAAATACACAAAGTAACAACCATTCAACTCAATAACATGAAAATTCTTATCATTGCATCTTCATAGTGGATATATTCCTCCCCCACATTTTTAATGACCTACCATCGACCATGAAAACTTTTTTTTTTACAAGACAATTTGCAGTGTCAGGTCAAACACAATTCAAACCAGAACGGCACTTGGTAGAGCGTATCCCTCCACCAGGCTGAATGGTTCACTTTTGTATCCCACTGATAGGCCGGATCTGGATTCGGACCTGAACCAAAATCTAATCACCTTGTTGTTGTCGCCAAACCAACTCGTCCCCCAAGTTTAGGCATAACTCATCCACAGCTTTTTAAAATATTATGTTACATATCACTTTTGGCCCAATCTCTCAATGGTGACGAATCATTAGCAAAATTAAATAATACTCGTATCCGAATCCATATTCAGATCTTCACCAAAATCGAATCGAATCGTCCTTGTCAGACACCCAACCTGTCCAACAAGTTTCGTCCAAATCCGTACATAACCTTTTGAGATATCTGCTATGTGTCGTTTTTAGCCCCGTCACTCAATGGTGAAGAAACACGTAATGATTAAATAATTCTCACATCCGAATCCCACATTCAGATCTTGTTATATACTGTGATGTCATATCCTTTTCCGGGTTCCCACCTGTTGAGCGCACTGATCTCTATAATAACTGGATGGGTGGACTAATGGTGATTGGCCTATTCTCGTTGAGGCAACAGGAAGTGACCTGGCGCCATCTTGACACCCCCAAAACAATCGTTCATTCGACTTGTCGCGTGCTTGCGGACCTGGTGAATGCTGCCATAAAAGCTAGATATTTATAGTAATTTTGAATTGCAAATCAACTCTTTTAAGAATTTTATTGTGACAAGCGACAGGATGCCTGCGTGGGTTTCGTTTGGTTGTACAAACCGCGATGAGCGCAACAAAAGAGAGAAAGGAGTGACTTTCCATCAGTAAGTTTTAAATTTTTTCTTCATGACTTTGATTTTCAATGTCTGTCGGGCCTTGTCGTCAGGCTCACGTAGCCCTAGCGGACCGCATATTGTGAATTGTCATTGATGAAATATTAACCTGCACAGTGACAATGTGACAAAATTGACAGTGACAATCCCTGGTGTTGGGCTAGCGGCTAGGGTGCCGGCTTAGGATCCCAGGATCCTGGGTTCGAATCCCGGTCGATCGCTGAATTAACGCCAGGGGGGTTGACTCAGCCTGTCATCCTTCCGAGGTCGGCTAATTGAGTACCAGTTCACTGGTAATTCCCTGTTTGTCGCTAAAGGCGGCAAAAAGGGTTGGCGTCAGGAAGGGCATCCGGCCGTAAAACATTGCTTCAAAAAGGGGACCAAAAACAACAACAACCACGGTTCCCGAAAAAGGCCAACCCCCGCTTGCGGGGAAAAATGGCCTCTAAAGGTGTTTTTTTTTTTTACAGTGACAATGCCCGGGTCTGCTAGTTCGCTAGGACTAAGTTGACCAGCAATTGTATAATTTATGCACTAAAATGTAATTGTTGACTGTTTATTCATTTGTGGAATGACTCGTTGACAGTGATCTCAATGTATCAGCGCACAGAGGCACATATTAGAGCAGGAAATATTTAATTGCATGGGTTTATCCCTGGTCTGTTTTAACTTGTTATAACAGATCTTCAACTCGCAGAACTGCTGTTGATAATCAGGCAAAGAACAAAATAATTTTGGCCTAGCAGCAAACAAAAATACAGACTATAATTTCAAATTTTACTTTTATTTTTATGTCAACCGACAAGTATTGTTTATAGTAAATTTTGTTCTCCCTGTGTGGGAATTCCCATTTTCATTTTATCATGACCGACTATTGTTATATTTCATGACAACATCTGTCAACCAATGCAAGGATGACGTTAACAGAATGTATTTGGCATGCAGGTTCCCACACTGTGATCCAGAAAGGCTACGGAGGTGGGTGTTGAACACAAAGAGGGACAAGTGGCTACCTAATTCAAGATCACGTCTCTGTTCCGACCATTTCACAGACGACAGTTTTGACAGGACTGGTCAAACAGTTCGTCTGAGGCCAAATGCAGTTCCCACCATTTTTGGATTTCCTGACCATCTTCAGAAGGTAAATGCAAATGTCATAATCTCATGAGTACATTTTCAACAACAAATTAAGTTTCATGTCTTTTGTCATTTGATGTTAGCTGATGTAATTGCTATCGATTTCACTGCATTACACAAGACGATGTGATTTCAGCAGTCTCAGGATGCCTTCTTGAGACGATTCCAACGCAATCAGCCTTGTGTTTCTATGTCAATTAGTTCCTGAGATATTACGCAAAATGTGATTCTAAGGTTTTTTGAGATCCTGATCTCGTACAGCTCGTATTATAAAGCACCAGAGCATTTGTAAAGTTGTTCTGGATAGATATATACTGGAATATAATTATTTTTAATATTTAATTTCCAGAAAGCTACAACTCGCAGACAAACCAAAGTCAAGAACGACTGCACCACTGAACCAGGCTCCAGCACAGAGTCCACTCAACCTGATCCAACATCTGAGTCCATGTGCCACCAAGACCACTCCTATGCCACGATGGCATCTCCAAGAAAATTGAAACACAAATTGGATGACGCCAGTGCTCAGCTGCAAAGTTGCAATAAGAAACTAAAACTTGAAAAGCAGAAAACAAGGCGTTTGTTGCAAAAAGTGAATGATATGAGTGTGGTTGTGACATCTTTGCGTGATAAGAACTTGATCACCACAAATTGTGCAGAAATGTTGGAGACAACATTCAGTGGTATTCCAAAAGAAGTCATGAAGAGAATTCTGAGCAATACGAATAAATCTGCATCCTATCCAGAGGAACTAAGATCATTTGCTATGACTCTTCAGTTTTACTCCAGTAAAGCATATGACTATGTGAGTCTTTTGATTTGGCCTTGCCACATCCACGTCAAATTAGGTCATGGTACAAGGGCATCGAAGGAGATCCAGGTTTCACCAAGGCTGCATTTAATGCCCTACAAATGCGCACCAAAGACTACGCAAGCCAAGGGAAGGAGGTTGTGTGTGCCATCATGTTTGATGAGATTGCAATTCGCAAGCATGTTGAATTCGCCAATGGAAGATACCATGGATATGTCGACATCGGTAGTGGGAAATTTGATGATTCTACACCGGTGGCAAGAGATGCTCTGGTGTTCATGGCCGTATCGGTGAATGAATCTTGGAAAATACCCTTGGGATATTTCCTCATAGTTGCCATGAATGGCGAGCACCGCGCTAATGTTGTCACGGAATGCTTTCACCGTCTACATGAGGCAGGTGTTCGAGCCGTCTCGCTTACATGTGATGGACCTTCTTGTCACCTGGCCATGATGCGTTGTTTGGGTGCAAAAATCGATGTCACTGCATTGGATCCATCTTTCGCCCATCCAGCTGATCCAACCCAAAGAGTGCATGTGATTCTGGATGCCTGCCACATGTTGAAGCTGTTGCGGAATGCATTGGCAGACGGTGGACTTTTCCAGACCAGTGATTGCAGGACTGTAAGGTGGCAGTACATTGAAGAGTTGAACGCTCTCCAAAAATCCGAAGGACTTCGTCTTGGAAATAAACTGAGGAGTGCTCACATACAGTGGAAGAAGCAGAAGATGAAGGTAAATCTTGCTGCGCAAGTTTTCAGTGCCAGTGTTGCTGATGCATTGCAATACTGCAATGAGGGTCTCCAACTGCCACAGTTCAAGGGATGTGAAGCGACAGTGGAATTTATCAGGCACATCGACAGTGCCTTTGATGTGTTGAACAGCAGAAATCCCCTTGGGAAAGGCTTCAAAGCACCTATGAGGAAAACCAACAAAGACAGATGGTGGAAAATAATGGAAGGAGCCAAAAAATTCCTCCTCAGTCTGAAAGATAGATCAGGCTCTCCGATGCATCTCGGTCCTCGGAAGACAGGGTTCATTGGTTTTATTGTTAGCATGGAGAGCACAATCAACTTGTTCTCTGAACTTGTTGATTCACCAAATGCCCCTCTGACATATCTCCTGACATACAAATTCAGTCAGGATCACATCGAACTATTCTTTGCAGCTGTACGGGCACGAGGTGGCTTCAACAACAATCCCACAGCGAGACAGTTCAAGGCGGCGTACAAGCGCCTTCTGGTCCGACATGCAGTCAAGAACGGAACAGGAAATTGTGCAATCTTGGACAGAACTGATGTTCTCCACATTGACAACGTATCGCAATCCACAGTTAACGTGGCAAGAAAATATGACCTGCTCATCAGAGATCCCACTGCAGATGAACATGATTATGCAGATACACCGAATTTTGAGGAGGTGTCAGAGTACAAAGAAGCTGCTGTCAACTACATTGCTGGTTTTGTGGTGCGCATGATGTGGAAAAGAACAAGTTGCATGCAGTGCACGAAAGCATTGGGTGCTATCAATGTAGAGAGCCACCAGTTTTGTGGCCATTAAGGACCGTGGAGGCCTGGAGAAGGCATCCTCAAGCATCGTCTCCGTATGCATGGAAACTGAGAAATGTTTTCAACGTATGATGAAAATATCGGATGGAAAACTTCCACAAGGTCAAGGAATCTGTTCCGCAGTGGCAAGGAGTGTACTAAAAAACTCATCTGCAATGAATCTTTTTCCTGATCTCCATTCGCACCAGTTCGATACAGCAGTGGAAGACAACCACATCCACAAGCTGGTGACCATGGCTTCATCCTGCTACAGCAAAATAAAGCTTTTCCACATGGGAAAAGAACACACAGAAATTATTACTGGTGATAAAAGTGCGAAAGCAAATGTCAAGATTAGTGCTGTTCAAGCATCAGTGAATTGAATCTAGTTGTGTGTTTTGTGCACTGATCTCTATAATAACTATAGAGATCAGTGGTTTGCGTCCATGTAGTGTTCATCATTGTGAACTTCAGTATTTTGTGGAACATTAATGTCCACAAGTCCTGTTTATATACTGTCAAATGTGACATGGATGTTGTATATGTTTGTTATTACTTACCTAGTTAATATCGTGACATCATTTTTGCACATGTAATTTTTATTTGCACAAATATTTGGGTTTGTTATTATTGTTTCAGTGAAAGTTGCATCTTGCCAAATTTATTAATAATTCCTATACATGTGTTTTGTAATTACTTTGTTTCATTTTGTAATTGTTGGAATCTCGCTCTTGATGTATTGGTACTATATCTACAAGACAAATTCTTTTGCACAATAAATCATACAATAAATTTGTTATAAATAATAATTAAGTTTTGTTGCTGCATTTTCCAAGATTGTTCAAAAGTATGTTAAAATGCTTGTTTGAATGGCGTTTTAAGCTGAACTTAACCTTGTAATTCACTTCGGATACACAGAATAACAACATCTTCTCAATCCATGTATACATCATTATGATAAATTTTCAGATATCTGACGCTGAATAGAAACCAAAATGCACCTCCTCATTTAACTGAAACTTAGACAATTATTAATGAGGATAACCTGGAGTTGGCAAGAACAAACAACCTATAGTAACCATAACTATTATACACTATATACACCATATGAAGTAGGTGCAATTTATGTTTTAATATAGCATTGGTTGTTATGAAACACGTATTTGAATGCGTTGCTAATGAACATCCGCAAAGTGAGTTGGACAGTTCTCACTAAAAGCCTAAAATATATCCTTCCAAAGCGTTTTGATCTTCAAGTATGATTCAAGCGCTATATAAAACATCATATTGTTGTGGATATGAGGACTGTATATATATATTTTTTTATTGTGTGCTGTATGATTATTATTATTGTTGTTGTGCTGTGCCTCCTGCCTCCGGAGCTGTGTAAGATCAAAAGGGCGTCCCATAGTCCACAAGCATACACGTCAGCCAATCATAGGATATTCATGTTCGATAGTTATATCTTATTCTGTGTTTTAAGATAAGGCTGTGTCTCCCATTAATTGAAATACTCCATTGCACCAGTGAGAGAGAATAGATCCCCTTCCATTCCCATCCCCAAAAATCCCCATTTCCTTCACATCCCCCCTTTCGTGATTGCCGACCCTCGATTGCCATATTACATCCCCTCTCGTCATTGCTGAGCCTCGATTCCCAATCACCTCCCCTCCAATAACCGCCATTGACCACGAGGCTCGAGTCAGGGAAGAAAGGCGTGTCTCCACCTCGTCAGAGGAGGGGAGGGGCGCGCCCGCCCGTCGTCGTCCGGGGCGGAGCCCGAGGGTCGTGCGACCAGCCAGGGCCGAGGTGAGCGCCCCGATGGGCGTGTCCATAGCGCCGGGGGCGTGATCGCTGGGGGGCGCTATAAAAGGGCGCAACCGGAAGTGGAGAGAGGAGAAGAAGAAAGAGAGATGCACTCTGGGTTGGAAAAAGAAGGGTTGTGAAGAGAGGAGGAGTTGGTTGCAAGGAGTTGGTCACAGTCGGTTGCCAGAGAGGGGAGTCGGTGGTGAGAAGTGAGAGAAGCAAGAAAGAGTTGAGGGTTGAGGGTTGAGGGACCAGACCAGTGAGACAAGTCCTGGGAACGCAGCGGACGGAGGCCGCCGCAGCCGCGCCACCCCACCGCCAAAGGGGGCCTGAACGGCGGTTCGGAGCAGGGCCGAAACGGAACGGCGGCTGCTGAACGCGCCGGTTGTGCTGCAAGACCCCCCCTTGGACCTTTCCTCTCCCGCCAGCCATCCACCTTCTGCCATCCCTGGCATTCCCCGTGTGAGTCGTCTTTGTTTGTTCTGTCCTGGGTAATAAGTTAAGTCTGTAGATAAGCTAAATTTGCACTGTGTCACCTGCGTCTTGTACTTGTAAATAAACTGAATTGCTTTTTGTTGCTTGTGTGTAAATAGTAGAAATAAATTCAGTAGTAATATTTCAAACCTTTTTTTTTGTCTCCGTTTTCCTCTTGCATTGCGTCGCTTTTGTCTTTTCCCTCATTGAGCAGCTAGGGTGCGATACAACCAACGTTCGGGTGGAATCGGGTGAGTTTTGTTAGGTCGCGGTTTTAAACCACCGCTCGGTCTATAACATCCTAACCGCGATCTATAACAATTGGTTGTCAGGAGTTGGATTCGAACCTGGGACTAAATTTATTTAGCCCAAATTTTGGAACACCAATTGTACTATTAGAGTAACAATTGGTGTCGGGGAGTGAGATCGACCCGGAGCGCGCTTCACGCGCTCAAAATTATAAAGTACGAAATTTGTTTTGTTTTAAAGGAAGAGCCCGAATTTTGAAATCGCGCCATGGCTGTCCAAGGCGACGGGATGCCGGTGGGAGAGATAGAGGGGTTAGAAGTAACCCAGGACTTCGGGGAAGAAAGGGAGGAGGAAAATGGCAATGTGGTTGCGGGAATTTCAGGTGCACAAAATGGCGCTCTAGCGCACGTGATTACAGCGGCGCCACATTTAGCCACGCCCATGGTCGCGGTAGTCGAACCGGAGATGCCAATGGATTTGAACCTTTTTTTTATACAAATGAAGGCCCTTATGGCCCAGAATAGTGAGCGATTGGAGGGCCGGATGGATGCTCAGAGTGAGCAATTGGGGGTAATGGGGAACCGGATGGATGCTCAGAGTGAGCAATTGGGGGTAATGGGGAACCAAATGGGGGTAATGGGAAACGAAATGGGGGTAATGAGGGACGAAGCGAGGGGTACCGGTGAGGGATTAGAAAAGAAATTTGAGGGATTAGACAAGAAATTTGAGGGGTTAGACAATGGGATAGAAGGGGTGAAACATGGGTTAACGGGGGTGGAAAACAGAATGGCTGCCCAGGAGAATCAGTTAGAGGGGGTAAAAAATGGGTTAATGGGGTTAGAAAATAGGATGGAGGACAAATTGCGGGAAATAGGGGAACAATCCGCCCGGGAAATCGAACAGATGGGGAACCAGATGGAGGAAATACGACGAGGGGTGAGTGAGGAGGTCTCGGGGCTACGCGAGGAGGTAAAGCGAGGCGAAAAGCGTATAGAGAAAGAAGTGAGGAATAATACGGCTAAGTTACAAGGGGGAATAGAAGATCTGACGGAGGAGGTGGAGCAGCTGACAGAGGGACAAACTAAGTTAGTGGAGCAGGTTCAAAAGAACACTGCGGTACTAGGAGGGTTAAAGGCGACACAAAAAGAAATTAAAAACGAATTAATAGCGACGCAGAGGCAATGTCAGATGGTACGGGAGGAACTGACAATGAGGGTGGAAGAGGTGACAGAAGCAATGGAGACGAAGGACCGGGAGGTAAGGACGCACGTAGAAACGGTCACGGTAGCCTTAGAGGACGAACTTGAGGAGACGCACCGAGAAATAAAAGAGGTTAAACAAAAACTAGAGGAAGTGGGAGAAGAGGTGAGTGAAATTAAGAAGGGACGGACAGAAACTAAGAGGGAGATAAAGGAGGAAGTCATGGAATATGTACAAGGTCTGTGTTCAAATCATGATGTGATGCTCACTAACCAAATAAAAAGTTTGCAGGTGGCGGAGGAGGTGAGACGAAGTACGGAGGTGAGTGGCAATGTATATGATGTGAGGAAAGCTTCAGTCGGCTTGGGGATTGGTTTGGATCCGGGTGTTCGTGAGAGGCCGTTGGTGAAGTGTGCGACAGGTCTGGTGTGCGAAAAAAGAGGTGTGCGAGAATGTCCGACCATGGGGTGTGTGAGAAAAAAGTGCACGCCGAGGAGTGAGTGTGCCGTCAAGAGTGAGTTGGTCGAAGCGCGTGTGCGAGGGAGCGCAGGGAAGCGCGGTGTGGTGAGTGTTACGGAGGAAGTAACGAAGAAGTGTGCGCGGGAGGATGCGCGAGAAAGGTGTGTAACGGACGGGTGCATGGGGAAAGCGCATGCTGTCAAGAGTAAGGGTGAGTGCGCGACCGAGAGTGGAGGTGAGAGTAGTGAGAGTGAAACGGAGCGTGAGTTGGTTGTGGCAGGTGAGCGAGGATGTACACCTGGAATAGAAGGATGCACACCTGGAATGGTAGAGCGTGAGTGGGAATGCGCGCTGGAGTTGGTGGTGAGGCACGTGGTTGGGTGTGCGAATGAGGGCACACCTGTGATTGTCACAGAGGAGGTGACCGAGGAGGGGGCGCGAAGCGGTGTATTGGTGAGGTGTGCGAGCAACGAATGTGTGCCAAAGTGTTCGGTGGTCAGGTGTGTGACCAAGGCTGTGAGTGGAATGGGTGTACCTGGGTGTGTAAGGAAAGGTACGAGGAGCATGGGCACAGCTGGATGTGTGAGCAAGGAACGGGCTGCGGGGTGTAAGCGTCCAGGTGAAGCATCGACGTTAGACGGGGTAGAGTTTAGAACGACTTATAGCCGAATCGGGCCCTCGGTGCGTGCTGGGCCTCGCTTTGAACGGCCGCGGCCGGGCTCCACTAAGCGGAGCGGGCGGCTGGATAGGAAGGGTCGCTATGGCGACCACGTTTTGTTGAGACGTGCCGGCAGGTCGAGATCGGGACATTGGATGGCTCCACGCCGAGGTGATGCGTGGGATCTCGGCCCGGGTAAGCCCCCATCCCTGCCACGAATGCGGGACGTATCCAGCCGCTGGCACAAAAGAACCCGCGTTCATGGCTCGGCTGTACGAAGCCGAGCTTTCGAAGGAAATTGGCGCACCGAGAGGATGTAATAAGTAGACGGGTGATGGTGATAGTGATAGTGATTTAAAACGAAATTTAGAAAAGTGAATAGAATTGGCAGTAAATGGAAAATTTTTGAATTGTTGGATTTGGACGAGCGAAATTGGTAGTGAGAGACCCCCGATGTGGTGGGATGGCAAATCCACCATCCCTCACAGGTGGGGGCAAAGGAGCACTAGATTATGGGGTGTATGGCAGTGAAAACTAGCCCGGGTGGGTTAGGATATGGTGTGTAGGGATCTAGCGAAGATTGACATTAGGTAACGTTAAGTTTAGTTAGTGACTGATACCTGTAGTGGGGACGCAGGTAGATTAGTATGGATGATAATGACGTGGGAGCGCAATAGTTTAAAGGGACGACTGGGAAGCGCAAGTTTCAGAGGGGAGTAGTTAGCTGAGATGATGCCGTGTGTGTGAGGATGGAACAGGTGTGATTGCACAGGTGTGCAACTGAACAGGTGGATGGAGCAATGTATGAGTGAGTAGTGGTGATTGTGTGTTGTGTTGACCAACTGGTCCAGGAAGAGGAGGAGGGTGCAGGTGGCACCAGGTAGGATTGCACAGGTGTGCAACGACAGGTGAATGAAAGACAGGAGTCTGGAATAAATGGTGTGGAGTATTGGAATGGATGGTCGTGGAGTGAGTAGGGTGGAAATTGTGGAGTGGAGTGGATGGTGCGAAGGTGTGAATGGGGGAAGAGTGGACCCCCATCACGGATACCCGGGGCGGGTAGTGTAAGTGTTAGGTAGAGGGTACAGGTAAATTGTGGTTTGGATATTGGCATCTGTGGTGCGAGGTGAAAGAATGGTATTTGGATGGGTGCATTAGTGTTGTGGAAATGGCTGGGCGTGTAGCCTGTTAGTGTGTGTAGTTGGTTTGGGCACTCCACCACTGTGAGGATGTCGGCCAGGTGAGGCCGCAGGTGGGCTCTGGGAGCCAGTAGTAGTTGTTGTGGATGGGGCCCGAGGATCCGGAGGACGGACCCGGGTAGCCCAGTGCCAGAGGGCACCATGGGGTGACAGAGCCAGGAGAGGGGCTGCCCCCAGTTAGATAGGTTAGGGTGAGGAGCTAGGTAAGCTCGGGTGGCAACTACAGTGGTGGAGGTGTGCAGGTGGGTAGACCTGTTGGGAGAGCTACACGTCGCGGCCCAGAAATTGTGCGAGGGCACCGGGAGATGAATCGGGGGAGTGAGACCCCAAATTGAAAAGCACCACAGTTTGGCCAATGGGAATTGGTTTTTAGAACCCATAGTGTAAGAGGGCCAATGGTTTGGCCGGAGAAAGACCCCGGGTAGTGTAAAGTGTGTTAAAGTCATTTAGAGGATAGTTAGGATGAAGGATCTCCTCGCACCATCTGCACCCACTCACCGGAGGTGACAGGTAACTCCACACCATGCCATGTTTTATTATTTTTTATTGTGCAAATGTTTGGAATGTGAGACGCATCATGACGTGGGTGTGACATTGTGCTTTGATGTTCCATCTCTGCCTCCTTATGAGGATTGATGATGAATTGATGATGGCAAATTTTTGAAGTAGAGGGATTGTGGTGACGAATTTGATATAGGGGAAATATGGGGAAGACGTGACAGTAGTGACGAATTGGTAATGTGTAGGTTTTGTACATATGGGGTAAGGGCAAGGGTGGGCTAGGTAACAGGGGGGTGACGTACGGTAGGGACGAGCTTTCTCACTTCGCCCTCCGTACGCATTTCGCCTTGCATTGCCTTTTTGATGTGTACCCTTGAGACCTTACCCCTCGCTCATCTGTCTTGTCCCCCCTTTTTTTGTCTCCCACATGAGGACCTGAGCGCCGTTGGGCGCCGAGGGGAGCGTGCGTGGGTCGGCCATTGTGCGCCCGAAATTCCCAGAACCAGCTGTCTGCATCGATGCACCACATTATGGACCACATGTCAGTGGCCGAGCACCACTTATGGACCCCATGGGTTGGGGCATGGCCCCTCTGCTGGAACCGGCCATGAGGGCCCGAAATCTTGCTGGCGGACCTTGGCCACAGGGCACCAATGCCCCACAGGTGAACCATACACATAGTCGGCCTGGTGGGCCATAAATAAATAAAAAGGACACATTGGGTGCAAGTTTTATTGAAAATAGGCCGCCAGTAAGCAAAGCAAAGAAAATGACAACAACTGGAAGAAATAATGATAACCAGCAGAGGGAGCCGAAGAGCAAGAGACACCTGCAGGGTTGGGTTTGTTGGTTTTATTTTATTCATTGAACAATGGGGACTGCACCGATTGGTGCTTGGGTGTGTATTGGTGCGTTTTTGGGTGCTTTAATGGTGCATTGATGCAGAGCAGACTGTCCTCCCCCCAGAAAGAACAATTACAGGTCCTGGGTTAGTTTTGTAAATAAAAGCAGAGTCATTGTAAATAATGCTCCCCACCGTCAGTGTATAGTTTGAAGACCATTCCGCAATTCGGATAACTGTGGGCGAAAGTCTGTTAGGCAGGGTGCAATGGAGCAGCGGGACACATTTATTTATGTTTAAACTGTCGCACTCAGGGTCAGGTTAAAAATAGAGGGAACTACACCTACGTGTCACGCTAAAGCTAAAAGTTGTAGGCCCGGGACGTGCCTAAGAGGAGGAGAGTGCAGTGTTGTGGATATGAGGACTGTATATATATTTTTTTTTATTGTGTGCTGTATGATTATTATTATTGTTGTTGTGCTGTGCCTCCTGCCTCCGGAGCTGTGTAAGATCAAAAGGGCGTCCCATAGTCCACAAGCATACACGTCAGCCAATCATAGGATATTCATATTCGATAGTTATATCTTATTCTGTGTTTTAAGATAAGGCTGTGTCTCCCATTAATTGAAATACTCCATTGCACCAGTGAGAGAGAATAGATCCCCTTCCATTCCCATCCCCAAAAATCCCCATTTCCTTCACATCCCCCCTTTCGTGATTGCCGACCCTCGATTGCCATATTACATCCCCTCTCGTCATTGCTGAGCCTCGATTCCCAATCACCTCCCCTCCAATAACCGCCATTGACCACGAGGCTCGAGTCAGGGAAGAAAGGCGTGTCTCCACCTCGTCAGAGGAGGGGAGGGGCGCGCCCGCCCGTCGTCGTCCGGGGCGGAGCCCGAGGGTCGTGCGACCAGCCAGGGCCGAGGTGAGCGCCCCGATGGGCGTGTCCAAAGCGCCGGGGGCGTGATCGCTGGGGGGCGCTATAAAAGGGCGCAACCGGAAGTGGAGAGAGGAGAAGAAGAAAGAGAGATGCACTCTGGGTTGGAAAAAGAAGGGTTGTGAAGAGAGGAGGAGTTGGTTGCAAGGAGTTGGTCACAGTCGGTTGCCAGAGAGGGGAGTCGGTGGTGAGAAGTGAGAGAAGCAAGAAAGAGTTGAGGGTTGAGGGTTGAGGGACCAGACCAGTGAGACAAGTCCTGGGAACGCAGCGGACGGAGGCCGCCGCAGCCGCGCCACCCCACCGCCAAAGGGGGCCTGAACGGCGGTTCGGAGCAGGGCCGAAACGGAACGGCGGCTGCTGAACGCGCCGGTTGTGCTGCAAGACCCCCCCTTGGACCTTTCCTCTCCCGCCAGCCATCCACCTTCTGCCATCCCTGGCATTCCCCGTGTGAGTCGTCTTTGTTTGTTCTGTCCTGGGTAATAAGTTAAGTCTGTAGATAAGCTAAATTTGCACTGTGTCACCTGCGTCTTGTACTTGTAAATAAACTGAATTGCTTTTTGTTGCTTGTGTGTAAATAGTAGAAATAAATTCAGTAGTAATATTTCAAACCTTTTTTTTTGTCTCCGTTTTCCTCTTGCATTGCGTCGCTTTTGTCTTTTCCCTCATTGAGCAGCTAGGGTGCGATACAACCAACGTTCGGGTGGAATCGGGTGAGTTTTGTTAGGTCGCGGTTTTAAACCACCGCTCGGTCTATAACATCCTAACCGCGATCTATAACAATATTATATATCTTTTATGTTTATTATAATAATAGTTATTGTCATTTGCGTGCAGTGTTTGGTGACGGTCATCGTATAGTTAGTACAAGGCATCGCTCTTTTTGGGGGTTCCAAGATGGCGGCGGTTTTGCATCATCTAATGAGGCGTCTCCGCCCATCCAGTTATTATAGAGATCAGTGGTTGAGCACCCCGAGGGCTTTTTCCTGTGTCGTCACTTCCGGGAATAAAACGCTGTTTGGACGTTTGCTCTGTCTCTCTGAATCCTTCGATTTGTGATGCCATCAGTCTCGTAAGGACTTTACAGTGGCGACGAGGAGCTGGACTGTGTGTTCCGGCTCACGTGTGGTGTGTTCGAGGTCACGTGTGGTGTGTTTGAGCTCACGTGTGGTGTTTTATTTTCACGATGGCAGTCGCTAGGATCGGGATTTTGAGTGAATTCAATCAGAGTTCAGATGACGGTTGATTTTTGCGAGAGACTGGACGAGTATTTCGTTGCTAACGGAATTGAAGGTGCTGATGACGCACTTTGACGTCTTGTCCTATATTTGACAAGGAAAGTTTCTTCGGAAAGTGACGTCATACCCCCAGGACCGGTCGGACGGCCAGCTTAACAGGACACGGGGATTAACCCCCCCTCCCCCTTGTTAACGGGAGTGCCGTCCCCCGGATCCGTAACAATATATATATATGTTTTGGAGCAATGTGGAACAAAGAGCATGTGTCCCTCAACATGGCACGTGTACAATGCATGTGCTTTGTCATAGAGAAAAATCAATCAGATGTGTTCTGGTTCACCACAATATGTCTGCATTTGCCGAATGGATACATGTATTTTAGTCATTGGCTAAAGGTACAGACTGTGGAGCTCAGCTGTATTTGTTCAGAGAGTGGATTAGTCTTTGTAATGAATTTGTACACGAACCAATGAATGCACTGTTTTGTGTTGAAAAATAAAACAACAGATTAATAACAACATAAATAAATAACAACAATAAATAAAATACAAGATTTTCTTTTTAATCACTCGATAGTGTCAAAACGTTTGTTTACCCTGACCCCATTAGACCCCTGACCCCATTCCTTAGAGGGTGCAGCGAGATGTTTTAGGCCCCCACAAAATATAGATTTTTTTTTTTTTATTTCGTCAAAATACCAACAGGATGAGAACAGCACCGAGTAACGCCGGGTATCCCTGCAAGTATCCAATATAATCACGACCCCAAATCCCAACATCCCTCCACCCTCTCTCCTCACTCGGTGTTGGGAAGCATGGCTCTTTATCGGCCACATTGATCCGTCCACATGAAACATTGTCCTCTTGTTTGTGAACGAGTGTTCAGTGTGTTACTGTCATGGGTGTTATGTTTGCACACAAACCTCATTATCAGACGTCACATGCTCAACTTCAGTCACAGCTTCTGTTGATGGAATATTCTGCAACAAACACACAATTTCAATAATTACAACAATTTATGGACTGGTGGGAAAAATATCATGATAATAACTGGGTATAAAACATATAAACATGTTACATGTAAACCGTATGAATACCATACAATGCGATGTTACCGGGTGTCGAAAAATCCCATGTGGTGTTCAAAATATGAAGTCACGTCCTCCACATGCATGGGGTGGAAAACATGGATACAGAAGCAAAATCTGAGGAAGGACAGAGGTGGGCTTTGGGGAGTTGGGGGGAATGTGGGGGATTAATGGGATAGAAAAGATTATGGCTTTGGATGGGGGATGATCTGAGATGGTGGTGAACAGCTGTCTTAAAGATCTGGAAGGAAGAATGAGATTGAAGAGAATGTAGAAGTTGGTTCCACAAGTGGGGAAAAAGAGGAATGAATGAGTGGAGGTGAGGAGTGATTCTGGATGTTAGGAGTTTCACCAGAAGGGGGTTGATGGCGGACCGTGTGCTCCATGCAAAAAGCTGGGTGGGGAAGTGTTAAGAGTATGAAAAGAACAGAGGGTGCAAGACCAGAAAGGAGGCGGTAGAGGACAGAAACCACCGATCTGTCTGCGATGGGAAAGTGATAGGCCTGTGGACTCAGCTTCATCGTGGGAGATTCCAATAACCTTGAAGGATGAAGGCTTATAAACATGATCTGCTTAACAAAGATCATGGCACATTGTGAAATCCAAGAGTTTGATTATGGTATTGAAAATAATGTTGAGAAAGCAGATGGAGAGGTTGCCAGACGGTCCTTTCGTAGAGAGATGGTGAGAGTGTGAGAATTGTCAGGTTTGAAAGTTGTAGTCCAAGTGCTTCACCATTTTGTGATATTATTCAATATCTGAAGAGAGGGAAGAGGATGTAGCCTGCCTGTCTGAAGGATGAGGGATGTCACGGCAGAGGGTGGAGTCATCAGGATAGATAAAGAGGATTTTCCAGAGAGTCAGAGAGATATTATTATTATTTATTTGCATGCAGCCAGTGGCTGCTGGGCTGCATCATTTCCTGGGGGCACCACAGGATTCAGTGTACTATGAGGAGGAAGAAGGGGAGGATAGCCGACGATGACATGGGATAAATCTGTCCACGAGAGATAGCAGGTTTCTGTGGAAGAATTCCCAAGTTGAGTTGACGTCAGCAACAATAGATGTGGGAGACCAGTCCTGAAGAGAGATGGCTGCTCGGCGCTTTCAGTGATGACATTTTAAGAAGAGGAGAGAGGAGTGAGTCTGTCCCAGCTCAGTAAACAAAGTTATTCATCTGCAAGGTACTCTACTACGACGACTCGACTGCTGTAGTATTCTGTCCCAAGCAAACCCCGCACTCCGTGTATTAAACACGAATGTACAATTTATCTGTCGTTAATTAACAAATCTAGTTCAACATAATAAAATAATACAGCTCATGTGTCGTCATAAATGTGAAATATTAGGAAATATAAAACTTCAGGTTCAAATAAACCAAGAATCGTCATTCCTTTATTCATCAACTCGATGGTATTCATAGAATACTTACCCTGCGCAGTCAACTTGGTGTGAGCCAACTCTTCGATTTTTGAAAGTTTCTGTTGTTTTGATCCAATATGGCTGCCAGACCACGTGACATACATTTATTTTAATTTATGTCGCTATATTATAGTCGAGGCACTTCATTACCTCGAATATAATATGAAGTTTCACGTCGATCAATGAAGCGGTTCAAGAGTTATAAAAATTTTCTAATATTTTCGTTTAATTATTTATATCTGCCAAACCACGTCACCTATCGCAAATTCCAAAAGGTCATTTTAGTAGAGACTGATATGCTGAACACACCTGTGAAGCTTCCCCTCGATAGGACCAAAAATGAGGGAGGAGTTCGGTGTCAAAGTAGAGCTCCAATCGCTGCCTAAACATCTTTAAAAAGCCGCCGCTGTGTTCGGCGCGGTCCAATCCATGCACGGAGTTCCCGCCAGGTCCGCCATTGTGAACGGGGGTGCGAGGTCGACGAGGAATGAACCGATTACAAGAGGGACGGGAAACACCGGCTTTGTACCTCGAATATGCCTCGTAAAACCGCCGCCACCATGTAAAGTTCTGATGTGGAATCGATCACGAGGCGACGACAAAGAGAACAATCATTTGTTGCAGCACCCGGAATGAGGTTCATGGCGACGACCCCGTGCACACACCGCCTGCCCCCTGGCCGGAAGTCCTCTTCATTCTCCAAAACGCGAGCGAGCACTTCCGGGTCCACACAACTGGCGTGAGACCATCATAGATGTGAACTTCCTTCCGGTTGTGTGAGCGCCGTTACGAATTCAAAATCGCAATTGTATTCACTCCATTCCAATCATCAATTGGTACTTTCACAAAACGATTAACACGATTAACGTTTAACGATTTAACATTCCGAATGATGACGGTTGTGTTTGGATATTATCAAACCGGCGCATTGCCGCCATCTGCCCACTTCCGGATCCGCTGCAGGTTCGGAGTTCTCATCAAAATCTAAACGGTATTTGTAAAATTTCAATAAAACCCACGTCACTGTTGATATCGGTAAATATTATTCCTACGTGTTTGGAAAATTGGAAAATTTGGAAAAATTTGAAAAACAATATACATCTAGGCTATTTTACTCCGGGGGGGTAGGGGGTGGGGGGTCCCAGGAATTCCCGCCCAAAAATATCGCTGCGATCGGTTGAGCCGTTTTTGCGGTAAATTCGAACGGACAATCGGACGGACATTTGGTGGATTATAGTCAGATAATAAATACATGTGTTATTATATAATCATTCATTGCATTGTGGGAGTCTTCACAACAATAACCGAGCTTCATCACCTATTTTTATATTCATTCTCCTCACGGTTACTTCATCACAAATATTAGCAAAAGGTGAAGAGAAATGGATGTTACTGCACCCGGTTTGTTCGGAACCTGGTGCTGAGATTCCTCCACACGGAACGCGCCGGCTCCCGCTGCCTCGTTTCGTTGTTTCCCATCTCGAAGGAAAAAGTGAACAAACTTCACGAATATCGCGGAGTCGTTAAAAACACAACCGGCTCCTCTGAAATCCGTTGGATTTGTGAAGAAATAACGATCACTTCGCCGACTGATCAAATGTAACCTAGCAACAGTAACATTGCGTCGATGACATTGCAACGGAAGAAGAAGAAGCATCTTGGTACTCACCACAACATGGAAAAGTCCTATTTTTAAAAAAACAACAACTCCGTTTATTTTAAAACCTGCTCTTGGGACGGCCGCGTCGCATCATCAGCAAACACACTCTCCTGGGCCGGTTGAGAGTCCAAATATGGCAGCCGAGTGGCTTCATCAGCAAACGCATTCTCATGGGCCGGTACGGAGTTCAAATATGGCGGCCACGAGCCGAAGTCAGCAAACACACTCTCCTGGGCCTGTTGGGAGTCCAAATATGGCGGCCGCGTGGCTTCATCAGCAAACGCACTCTCCTGGGCCGGTACGGAGTTCAAATATGGCGGCCACGTGCCGACATCAGCAAACACACTCTCCTGGGCCGGTTGGGAGTCCAAATATGGCGGCCGCGTGGCTTCATCAGCAGATGCACACTTCGGACCGGGTAGTTTCTCCATATTGTGGAGTTCGTGCTGCCTCAATATGAATGGGATATTTTATATATATATATATTTTTTTTTTTTTGTCTACACTTTGGTTTTACAGATTTAAAGTTATTTGATTAAAAAGATAAATGTTGTGGTAAAATCAGGAAGTAATGTTTCAGGTGTTCTATAAATTATAAATCGCTTACCCGGGCTCGAACGTGGCTAACATAACATCCGCCATCTTGGCGATTGGACATTCCGGTCAATGGGAAGTCACCGGGTTGGGACCGTTTACTTTTACTTGGATCTTTCCGTTACGTTGGTTTGTTTGGTATTCTCACTGAGGAGCCTTTCTTCATCTCTTGACAGGAAAGAAGGATCGCGATGTTCTCGGCTGTGCTCCCTGCGATGAGGTCGAATCTCTGCAACGCGCCGCATGTTCAGCTCGCCGCGGAGGTGGAAGCTGCGGATCGGCCCGGATCGAACAGCCCGACCGAATATCGTCGCTTCGCGGCTGCTTCCGCCGCCGGTAAGAACCTGGATGAGTGTTCGTGTGTCGCGCTTTGACCTCACGCCCTAAGATCGCTCGGACCGCCATTTGCCTTCTCGTCTCGTTGCCAGATTGATGACCTTGTTGTTGTGAGAAGTGCATTATTTTTTATGGTTTCTTAGGAATACGGATCTGAAGAGAAAATTTAGTTTGGTTGCCAGATCGGCACCCTTGGGGAAATCCCGTAATTTGCATAAATCCAAAATGGCCGCCTCGGATGGCGGTGGATTATGAGTTATGACTTTTTAACCAACTAACTTACAATCGCATATGATGTGTTTTCCATATATTTTTCACCTCAGGAATCGGATATCTGGAGGCAGTTTTGTGATTTGGGATAAAATTCAGGGTAAAAGTTCAAATTCAAACATTTGCAGCCAAAAATAGAAACGATAGATTTCACATAAACAAGGCCATCATTCTGACAACTGGATTAGTAAAGACTTGACGATAGATTCCTATTAGGAATAATATATATATATTCATTTATATAGACACCATACCCATATTCCTCTATTTTTATTCACAGAATCATAATACTATATGGCTACCTCAAAGTGCATCGTCCCATTGTGTCACGGAGGTGGAGAAGAAAATAAATTCACTTAAGTCTGAATCAAGAAGCTGATCTCACGCGCCAAAATCCGTGGTGATGGAGATCTGCAGGCGAAGCTGCAGAACATTGTTAATGGTGGTAGTAATACTAATAGTGCAGGTATATTGTATCGTCTGCCACAAAAGTTGCTCAAAATCAAAAGAGAAAATGGCAAGGGTTCAGAAGTCAAAGAAAAGAAAAACGGAAGATGAGGGTGTTAAGACAACGACAAGATCTCAAAGTAAGGTAGCTGACAAAGGTACGTTTGAGTACACACGGGATTGTATTTTCTGTGCCGAGGAATGTTTGCCCATTGATGAAAGACACCCTGATAGATGGAACCGTGTTCGTCAGTGTTTGACGAACGATCGTTTTGACAAAGAAGGCAATCCCCTCCCTACTATGAAAGATATGCTCCTTGACGTTGCTGAACAGGATCCAGGCCACAGTGCAGATGTAGCGTTGGGATGGAGCAGTTTGGGACATTAACGCGACCTGTGCACAACTCAGCTCGAAATGCCTACAAATTCTGGGGATGCACTATCTTACTGGCGCAGATGCCACCTCATACATGTATGGCAAGGGAAAAGCGTCAGCTTTGAAGACACTTCGAGCTGGTGACGTCCCTGGCCTGTACTCAATTTTGGGTGAACTTGATGCCACCTATGCAGAACTTATGGAAGCAGGACAGGCCCTCTTCTGTGCTCTATATGGTCAACCCATTGATGGGTTGAAACCCATCAATGGTTGAAACCCATCAATTGATGGGTCAACCCATTGAACCTTTTGTCCGCCCCATTCTTCCCTTTCTCCAAGCTATTCTGTAATCTCTGACACACCTTCAACAGCTCTCCCTACCTCTTCCTCCTCTTCCACATCTTACCCTACCTTTCGGAGATTTATCCCATCTCGTCTTCAGTTGTCATACCCTTCCTCCCGTCCATGGTACACGGAATCTTGTAGTGAGGCTGTTGCCCAGAAACAACTTGCCTTCGTCTCCTGGAAAGCAAATCCAATGGAAGGAAATCTCATTTCCTTTCACAAAGCCCGAAACAAGTGTGTGTCCACCCTCAGGAGAGCCAGGAAACAATATCTCTCCGTTCTCAAGACCGAACTCTCTTATCTGTCTCCCTTTTCCAAATCCTGGTGGCATCTGGTCAAATCCGTTTCTGGTGTTTGTTCCCCCTCCATCCCCTCCCTTACCTCAAACGGCTACACAGCTGACTCCGCACGTGAAAAAGCTGAATGCCTCAACTCTGTGTTTGCCTCTAAATCTTGTGTCCCAAACCCATCCCTCTCTGTACCCACCATACCCAGTCGTACCCAGCTGCTCCTGGACTCAGTGTCCTTTCCTCCTGACCAGGTGGAAAAGTTTCTGTCAACCCTCGACTCTGATTCTGCAACTGGACCCGACGGCATCAGCCCACGGGTCCTAAAATCCTGCTCTGCCGCTCTATCTCACCCTCTCTCTGTTCTCTTCACCCTCTCTTTTGCTCAAGATCAATCAGCCTTCTCCCAATTATCAGCAAAGTCATGGAATCCATCATTGCTTCAGATATGAAATCTTTCCTCTTCTCCAATGGCTTGATCTCTGACCATCAATTTGGTTTCAGACCAGGTCACTCTACTCTGGACATGCTGCTTCTGCTGTCTCAACAATGGATGGAGGTCCTCAATGCCAAACAGGAAATTAGAGCTGTCTCCCTCGACATATCATGTGCCTTCGATACGGTCTGGCACCCCGCTCTGCTCACCAAACTCTCCTCCTTTGGTATCCATGGAAATCTCCACGCATGGCTGGCGGACTTCCTCTCTAGTCGTCGTCAACGTGTGACCCTGAATGGGTTTCTCTCATCTCCTCTGCCTGTTCAGGCTGGAGTTCCCCAAGGCAGTGTTCTGGGCCCTGTGCTTTTTCTGGTCTTCATCAATGATCTCTCTGACTCTCTTGAAAATCCTCCATCTCTTTGCTGATGACTCCACTCTCTGCCGCTCCATTCCTCTTCCTTCAGATCGGCAGTCTGCAGCCTCCTCACTCTCTGAAGGCTTGGACAAAATCACAGACTGGTCAAACAAGTGGAACATGTCTTTCAATCCTGACAAATCTCACACTCTTACTATGTCTCTCCGAAAAGATCGATTGGACAACCCTCCCATCTACTTTCTCAACAATCCTCTCCAAGAAGTTCTGTCGCTCAAGCTTTTGGGTCTCACTATCTGCCATGATCTTTCTTGGGAAAACCACATTTCCAAGCTGGCCTCCAAAGCCAGTCGCTGACTGGGCATCCTCCGTCGTGCGAAATCCTTCCTCGGCACACCTGAGCTGCTCACCACATACAAGGCTTTCATCCGCAGCTCAATGGAGTACTGTTCTCCCCTATGGGCCGGTGCTCCTACCTCACACCTAGCTCGGCTTCACGCTGTTGAAACCAAAGCTTTCAGAATTATTGGAATCTCCCGCGATGAAGCTATCTCTGAGGGCCTTTCACTCACTCACCGCAGGCAGGAAGGTGGTCTTTCTGGCTTCTACCGACTCCTCTCCGGCCTTGCACCCCCAGCTCTCTCTGTGCTCTGTCCCCTAAATATTCCTACAGGTCGCACAAGATCTGCCAGCAACCCTCTGATGGTTAAACTGCCGAAATCTCGGCTCTCTGCTCACCTTCACTCTTTCATTCCTCTTTTCTCCCGCCTCTGGAACAAACTCCCTCACTCCCTTCAATCCCACTCCTCCCTCCAGGTCTTTAAAACAGCTTTTCACCACCATCTCTTATCTTCCCCCATCCAAAACCTTGATCTTTTCTACCCCCGCTAATTCACCCCAGATCCACCTTGTTTGAAATTCCAACTTCTTTCCTGGAAGTCCTGGCAGTGTCCATATGTTTTATACCTCTCCCACCCCCCCTTCCCATGCCCCCCCCCCCCCAAAGCCCTCGCCCTCTCTCAGATCTCTCGATGTCTCCATGTCTCTCGGTCCCTGCTCTCAAATGTTGTGTTTGTGTCCTTCCCCCTCTCTCCCCATCTTGTCTACCGCTCCCGATGTTATATGTTTTATGTGTCGGTTTGTTTTTCTGTGCGATTAATGTTCGCTCTTTCACGAGCCTCGATCTTGTATACAACAACAACAACAACAACAACAACAACAACAAAAATCCAGGAGGATTCTCGCATAAGTAGCCGTTTGCGTTTCCCGCAACCAAGGCAGTCACAGCTAGACTCGAACCTTTGGCTCCGAGCACGTCCATCGACCCGAGGGGGTTTCAGCTGCAGGACGTTTCCCAGTAGCATCGTTTTCCAGGCGTCTTGCCGGAGTTCGTCACAACTGCTCCGGCGTTCGGACCTCGGTGACCATCACGTGCTCAGACGACGTAGTTTCTGAACGAAATGCTTGAGGGGTTCCAATGCATCCGGTCTCTTCGTGGCAGACTGGTAGCGAGGGTAGTTGGCGCTCCGTGGCTAGAGCTGGCTCGGCGGGTCCTCCGCTTGACGTTCTTCCCTGAGGAGGGGTAGTCGCAGGAGCGTGGGCATCATCTCGATTCAGAACGATGTCAGGAGAGGATCACGATTAATTGTTGTAATCATCAGAGATACAACATTGTCTCAGAGTAGAGTTGAATCATGATCGATCTTAGACAGCATCGAAAGAGAGAACCAGCAATCATAGTATTAGTGTTACTGCAGGCACATACAGGTGCATACAGGTGCATACAGTTGATATCTCGTCAAGTGAGCATGCAGCACACAATGCAGAATCCTTACCATTCTCCGGAAGCCCAGAGGTGCTCTCGGGTTACATAGCACAGAACTACCTTCTGCGCTGAACGGCAGTCTCTTTTAGATGAGCCGCGTGGGAGTCGCGTAGTGGCTATCTCTGAGGGCTTCCCATTTACACCAGAGTCGTAAATTAGATGACAATTTCACCACAAACAGTATCAACAACACCCTACTGGGGGGGGGGGGGGGGGTGAATGGCCGCTCTCATGGAGATGGTCACCTTACTGGGGGGTGGGGGGGAGATGGGAGATGGTCGCTCTAGTGGGAATGGTCACCCTTCTGGGGGGGGGGGGGGGGGAGTGGATGGTCACCCTATTGGGGGGGATGGTCGCTCCCATAAAGATGGTCACCCTACTGGGGGGGATGGTCACTCTCGTGGAGACGGACGCCCGCGGGGGGGGGGGGGGGGGGGGGGGAGGGGGGGTTGTTTAAAGTTAGATCGAGGGTGCAGGTAAATTTAAATGGATATTGACACCTGTGGTGCTGATTGTAGAATGTAGTGTTTTGTGAGATGCAGGAGGCAGTAGAATGGCTGGGCGTGTGGTTTGGTTGGGAGAGATGGTTGACCGAGGCACCCCGGGCACTGGGAGCTCGTCGGCCAGGTAAGGCTGTAGGTAGGCTCAGGAAGCCAGTTAGGTTAGTGTGTGAGTGGGGCCCGAGAATCCAGGGAGATTACTCGGGTGCCAAATGCCAAGGTGGGCATCGGGTGCTAAGTGCCAATGAGGGCCTTCCCCAAATAGGTAAGGGCGAGGAGTAGGCAAGCCTGGGAGGCAGCTCCGGTGGACGAGGGGTCGTAGGCAGGTAGACCTGCCAGGTTAAGCCACACGACCCAGCCCTGAAATTGTGTAAGGGCACAGATAGAAAAGTCGTGGGGTGAGACCCAAATTCGGGGGGGGAGGGGGCACTACTGTGTGGGCAATGGGAATTCGGGTTCTTAGAACCACATCGTTTAAATAAGGCCGATTGGCAGGGTACGACCCCGGGGAGGTTAAATGTGTAAATGATGTTGGTGTAGTTAGAATTTGTGAAGACCCCTTCGTACCACCTACAACCATCCACAAGGGGAAACATTTTGCACCACGGGGCTCGAAGTTTGATGGGTGAGATGCATCATGACGTGGGTGCAAAACATTGTGTTCATTCCGTCTTTCCTTCCTGGGAGAACCTGGGGGGAGTTGGACGAATTTGGCAATAAAGAGGGGACGTGGGAGACAAGACGTCGAGACGAATTGTAAATACAAGGAGGGCTAGGGTAGTGTAGTAGACGGTGGGGGTACGTAAGGTTAGGGCCAGGCTCGAGTTCACTCTGCCGGCATTCCTCTCACCCGTTCCATTTGCCTTGTTTTGCATGTGCCACAGTGCCCTTTCCTTGTGCTCCTTGCGCTTTGTCTTCCTCCCCGCCCCAGGACCATCATGAGGTCTCACCTTGCTGTCGCAGCGTCTTGCTGCCATCCATCACATTATGGACCACTCGCCCTGTGGCCACACCTTCCTGCTGTTGCAGCTCCTCGCTGCCCCCATCATCTTGCTGGATGGCCTACCTGTTGGGTGGCATTGATGCCACACCTTTGGACCACGTGTCAGTGGCCCTGTTCACAAAATAAAATGACCCATGTGTGGAAAGGCGAAAATTAGATGGCCTTATGATCTTGACATGGCCTGTATACCGGTCAGGGCCAGCTGGTTTTGTTAGGAAGCCGACCAAGGCAAGAAGCCACAAGATGACTCCAGCAACAAGTCCTCCATTCTTTATTCCTTGAGTCCAGGTCCTGGGTCTTAGTTTTTGTAAATAAATCGTGTCGTGTGTAAAAGTAAAAATGTTGCTCACTGGATATGTGTTTTGTTTCAAAATTTCGGCAATACGCGAACAGTATAAGGTTGTGGGTGTGAATCTGTACTGTAGTTTGTCAACGCATTCGGCGGGACATACGTATTAGTTTAAATAGTCGCACACATTGGGGTTAGAGTTTAAAATGTTAGGGGAATTACATCTTCGTGTCACACTAATGGTAATGTTAAATGAGTGCCAGCTCCCCCAGCCGCTCCTGTGTGGACGACTTGGGACGAGTCTGGGTGAGAGGAGGGGGAAGTGTTATGGGTTTGCAATGAAGGACATCCCTCAAGTGAATTACACGACAACATGTAGCCTGCATTAGTCAGTTATTTCTTATTAAATGTAAAGATTAGTTCCCTTTCCATTGTGTTGAAATAAAAGCAGATACAACCATCTGCTTAGAGCCCAGCTTCTGCTCAAGCCTAATCAATTCTACTCCCTTCCACATATTTTCCCAATGCAGGCAGTGCCCAGAACACAACATGCAGTTCACCGGGACGAATTTTTTTTTTTTTTTTTTTTTGTATACAGAATCGAGGCTCGTGAAAGAGCTGACATTTATTTCACAAACAAATCAAACAGACAAACAAAATATATAAAAAGAGGGAGCGGAAGACAAGATGGGAGAGAAGGGGAAGCACACAAACACAACATTTGAGAGCAGGGATGTGTGGGAGGGAGAGGGCTTGGGGGGAGGAGGCATGGGAAGGGAGGGTGGGGGGGTTGGAGAAATATAAAACACAAGGACACCAAGGGCTTCCAGGACAGAAGTTGGTATTTCAAAAAAGTGGATTTGGGGTGAAATTAGCGGGGGTAGAAAAGATCAAGGTTTTGGATGGGGGAAGATAAGAGATGGTGGTGAACAGCTGTTTTATAGACCTGGAGGGTGAAGTGGGATTGAAGAGAGTGAGGGAGTTTGTTCCAGAGGCGGGAGAAAAGAGGAGTGAAGGTGAGCAAAGAGTCTTGATTTTGGCAGTTTAACCATAAGAGGGTTGCAGGCAGATCTTGTGCGACCTGTAGGAATATTTGGGGGACAGAGACCAGAGAGAGCTGGGGGGGGGCAAGGCCAGAGAGAAGTCAGTAGAAGATGGAAAGACCACCAACCTGCCTGCGGTGAGTGAGTGAAAGGCCTTTGGAGTAAGCTTCATTGCGGGAGATTCCAATGAGTCTGAACGCTTTGGTTTCAACAGCGTGAAGACGAACTAGGTGTGAGGCAGGAGCACCAGCCCAGAGGGGAGAGCAGTATTCCATTGAGCTGCGGATGAAAGCCTTATATGTGGTGACGAGCGCAGGTGTGCTAAGGAAGGATTTCGCACGACGGAGGATGCCCAGTCGGCGACTGGCTTTGGAGGCCAGATTTGAAATGTGGTTCTCCCAGGAAAGATCATGGCAGATCGTGAGACCCAAAAGCTTGAGTGACAGAACTTCTTGGAGAGGATTATTCAGAAAGTGGATGGGAGGGTTGTCCAGTCGGTCTTTTCAGAGAGACATCGTAAGAGTGAGATTTGTCAGGATTGAAAGACATGTTCCACTTGTTTGCCCAGTCTGTGATTTTGTCCAGGTCTGCAGAGAGTGAGGAGGCTGCAGACTGCCGATCTGAGGGATGAGGAATGGAGCGACAGAGAGTAGAGTCATCAGCAAAGAGATAGAAAGGATTTTCAAGAGAGTCAGAGAGATCATTGATGAAGACCAGAAAAAGCACAGGGCCCAGAACACTGCCTTGGGGAACTCCAGCCTGAACAGGAAGAGGAGATGAGAGAAACCCATTCATGGCCACACGGTGACTACGACTAGAGAGGAAGTCCGCCAGCCATGCTTGGAGATTTCCATGGATACCAAAGGAGGAGAGTTTGGTGAGCAGAGCGGGGTGCCAGACCGTATCCAAGGCACGTGATATGTCAAGGGAGACGGCTCTAATTTCCTGTTTGGCATTGAGGACCTCCATCCATTGTTGAGAAAACAGAAGCAGCATGTCCAGAGTAGAGTGACCAGGTCTGAAACCAAATTGATGATCAGAGATCAAGCCATTGGAGAAGAGGAAAGATTTCATATCCGAAGCAATGATGGATTCAATGACTTTGCTGATAATTGGGAGAAGGCTGATTGGTCTGTAGTTGCTCGGATCTGTTTTTGCACCTTTTTTGTGCAAAGCGGTGATGTTGGCTGATTTCCAAGCAGATGGCAGAATATAAACTGCTTCCTGATGTCATCTCTCTCCACCCACAGCTTCATTGCCATATCGTGCAACTGAAGATCAAGGGTCATCACGGTGATCGATTCACTTCCCATTACACCAGTCGTGACACCATGTGCTCTCATGAGACCGGTGAAGGCCGACAGAGTGCCGTAATCTGTAGGACGTGATCTTATCAAAGGTGGTACTAGTGCAACATTGGTCTGGAAGTTGGTGGAAGACAACAAGGAATTAAAGGCTCCCCATGTTCCCGGAGCAATGGATTTAACTTTATAGTGGTTGCCATCTTTGTTTTGGTGGCCATCTTGGATTTGGAAAAAATGCCACCCTCCCTTTTTTAGACCTCAATAATACCTTAATACAGAATCAAGTGATAATTTGCTTTAAACAAACAATAGACACGAAAGTTGCTTCAATGACATAACAGCCTACACTATCAAGGAAGGTATTGAATTTGAGTCAATTTGTGACTTGGAAAAAAAAAAAACATTTTGACAACGATGTTGATCACTCCGGTTTGTGTGTTTGTTTGTCTGTTCGCTCACTTATACTTGTCTACAGGTCACAATTTTAAACCAATTTTCACGAAACTTCACTAAATGGTAGAGTTTGTGGTCCCACAAAATACTATATATTTTTGAGGTCAAAAGGTCAACATAGGCCAAAGGTCAACCACTTTTTTCAAAATTTTTAAATCCACAATTTTCATCCGAGTGATTAGCAAATTGAATGGGATTTATATATCAGCGAACTGAATGAAATGAACAGCTATTTTGAGGTCAACATAGGTCAAAAGGTCAACATAGGCCAAAGGTCAACAACTTTTTTTAAATTTCTAAAATCCTCAATTTTCATCCGATTGACTTGAAACTTGAATGGGATTTACATATCAGCTAACAGAATTCAACCACAAACTATTTTTTTGATCAACATTGGCCAAAGGTCAACAACTTTTTTCAAATTTCTAAAATCCTCAATTTTCATCCGATTGACTTGAAAATTGAATGGGATATACATATCATCGAACAGAATTCAACCACCAACTATTTTTTTGATCAACATAGGTCAAACCGTCAAGATAGGTCAAAGGTCAACAACTTTTTTCAAATTTCTAAAATCCTCAATTTTCACCCGGTTGACTTGAAAATTGAATGGGATTTACATATCATCGAACAGAATTCAACCACCAACTATTTTTTTGATCAACATAGGTCAAACCGTCAAGATAGGTCAAAGGTCAACAACTTTTTTCAAATTTCTAAAATCCTCAATTTTCATCCGATTGACTTGAAATCTGAATAGGATTTTCATGTCCGCCAACTGAAACCAACCACCAACTATTTTTTTGATCAACATAGGCCAAAAGGTTAACATAGGCCAAAAGGTCAACATCCGCCAAAATGTCAACATCGGTCAAATTTGTAAAACTAGCAACGGCACCCACCCTATGGGCGGGGGCTTCAAATGGGAGGCCCAAATGGAAAGGTAAATTCTTAATGTAATTAACCAAATGTCCGTCCGTCTGTGTGACAGGCCACGTCTGTCTTTCGTCTGTCTAAATGTCTGTCCGTCGTCTGTCTGTCCGTTCGAAGGTACCGTAAAAACTGCTGAACCGATCGCAACGATATTTTGGGTGGATAATGCTGGGATCTCCAGGAGTAAAATAGGCTATTTAGTTTTCCCAATTTCAGCAATTTCAGTCAATTTTCAACCGATTAACTTAATTTGAATAAGATTTGCATATCAGATCACATAATTCAACCACTAACTATTTGTGAAGTCAAAAGGATGCTTTTCCGAGCGCCATTCTACTTTGTTCTCTTTTACCAAGTGTCGCTCTTTGAGTGATTTTTCATTTGTCTGTCTGTTTGTTTGTTTACTTCCGACACCGAAGGTGGATTCTTCACCATTGAGAGATCGGGTGAAAACAGATATCTTACTATATTTCACCAAATGTCTGTCTGTCTGTCTGTTCGAGGGTACCGTAAAAACTGCTGAAACGATCGCAAAGATATTTTGGGTGTATAATCCTGGGATTCCCAGGAGTAAAATAGGCTATTTAGTTTTCCCAATTTCAGCTTTCGTCTCCAGCATTCTCAGGTTTGGACGCCCGCATAACATTCGCGTTTGCATGACGTTCATTGCGACGTCTTCTTACGTCGAGCAACGGTACCAACTATTTTTTGTACCAACCACCGTTTTGTACCAACGGTACCAACCAACCACCAACTATTTTTTTGATCAACATAGGCCAAAAGGTTAACATAGGCCAAAAGGTCAACATCCGCCAAAATGTCAACATCGGTCAAATTTGTAAAACTAGCAACGGCACCCACCCTATGGGCGGGGCTTCAATTGGGAGGCCCAAATGAAAAGGCGAAATATCGGAAATTGAAGCCTTTTTTTCTTTTAAATGATTTTTATAAACATCCGCCATGCGGAAACGTCATGCGGGAGCAAGTATCAGCAGGATGTGGCAGTGTGGCAGCCCACGTTTGCACCGATCGCTGCACCGTGTGCCGCACAAACGACTGCACCGATTGCTGCACCGTGTGCCGCACAAACGGCTGCACCGATCGCTGCACCGTGTGCCACACAAACTGCTGCACCGTGTGCCGCACAAACGACTGCACCGATCGCTGCACTGTGTTCCGCACAAACGGCTGCACCGTGTGCCGCACAAACGACTGCACCGATCGCTGCACAGCTGCATTGATCGGATGTAGCGTGAAGGAGGATCTGCACTTCGGCATGAAGGAGGATCAGATCTAACAGATCGCTGTCTCCATCGATCTTGCCAAGGCCGTAACACCGATCGGCTCAAAATCCTTTTCACTGTTGATTTGGTACAGTTACACGTATCGGGCATTTGGTACACGTATCGGGAGTACATACGACATGGCGGATGTGAACACTTATCGATCACGATTCACGATCACGATCATCACGATCATCACGATCACAGTGTATCGATTACTATTTGAAACACGATGAAATAATATTTACCGATATGAACAGTGATGTGGCTTTTATTGAAATTCTCAAGATACTGTTTAGATTTTGATGATTCGCGTGTGATATGATTCAACGAATGTTTATATGAATCGTTTAAAACAAAAAAAGCCTTCAATTTCTGATATTTTCCCATCGCCATATCCAGATTCGCCACGGACCCACGATCGATGTTTCTCTACGTGAACGTGCCCGTTTGTTTGCGAACAGGTACGTTTTTCATGGAAGTCCTTCACGAACTTGCTGTCCATGTCTGACGTGCGAATGAAGGTGCTACAGGAATGTGGAATTTATTGATTTCATGCTTTAGCATTCACCGTATCTGCATCGCCTGTTTGCCTCTGGCCTCCCACCTGTGCGTAGCACGGGTATTTCTCTTGTATAACATGATATCAAAAGAAGTTATGGACGAGTTATGAATAAACTTGGTGGACGTGTTGGTTCGGTGACAAGAACAAGGTGTTGGTTCGGTAATAGATTTTGGTTCATGTCCGAATCCAGATCCGGCCTATCAGTGGATACAAAACGTAAACTGTTCACCTGTGGAGGTATGCCCTCCACCGAGTGCCTTGCTTTTCTCTGCAACCGTTGGTCTGATTGACAGGAAGTTTTCAGCACAGGTGCGCCCCTTTTTATAGAATTATGATGTGAAAGGGAAGAGAGAATTATGTTGCGAATTCAGTTAATTATGTTGTGGTTTTTACTTTAACAACGTTATTATTGATGTACTGTACGATGGAGTCTTCCTTGACGACAATGCACCACGTGGTAACAACGGAGATGTGACGACATAATACTCAGGTTTGGTTCAACAAAAATCTGGTAACCTAGCAATAATCCCACATGATGTATGACGTCACAATAATCGGCTTTAATGCAACAAACAGCTGGTTACGTTACTAGTTCTTTCTTTGAACGTGAGCAGGTATTGGACAGTTTTCCTGAAGCACCTGTGATTTTTCGATTACGAAAGAGAATGCAACGAAGGTAACGTGCCTCACACGGTTTTGTTTCTCAACATGAAGTGAATTTAATCTTTTTATGTCGAGTTTAACCATAACTCAGGTGGGAGAGGTGTAAAACACATGGACACTGCTAGAACTTCCAGGAAAGAAGTCGGTATTTCAAAAAGTGGATCTGGGGTGAATTAATGGGGGTAGAAAAGATCAAGGTTTTGGATGGGGGAAGATAAGAGATGGGGGTGAACAGGTGTTTCAAAGACCTGGAGGGAAGAGTGGGATTGAAGAGAGTGAGGGAGTTAGAACAAGTCAGACGAAACATGGTGGACAGGTTGGTGCTGTGAAGGACGAACTGATTCTATTTTGTTGAAGGTCCGAATCGGGATCTGGGAATTTTTTCATTCTCTCTGTAATTCTTCACCCATGAGTGATTGGGCCAAAAACGATATGTAGCCTGGTATTTCAAAAAGTCGTGGACGAGTTATGACAAAACTCGATGGATGAGTGGGTTCGGTGACAAGAACAAGCCGATTTGATTTTTGTTCAGGTCTGAATCCAGATCCGGCCTATCAGTGGATACAAAACGTAAACTGTTCACCTGTGGAGGTATGCCCTCCACCGAGTGCCTTGCTTTTCTCTGCAACCGTTGGTCTGATTGACAGGAAGTTTTCAGCACAGGTACGCCCCTTTTTTATGATAATTATGATGTGAAAGGGAAGAGATAATTATGTTGCGAATTCAGTAAATTATGTTGTGGTTTTTACTTTAACAACGTTATTGTTGATGTACTGTACGATGGAGTCTTCCTTGACGACAATGCACCACGTGATAACAACGGAGATGTGACGACACAATAATCAGGTTTGGTTCAACTTAAAACTGGTAACCTAGCAATAATCCCACATGATGTATGACGTCACAATAATCGGCTTTAATGCAACAAACAGCTGGTTACGTTACTCGTTCTTTGAACGTGAGCAGGTATTGGACGGTTTTCCTGAAGCACCTGTTATTTTTCGATTACGAAAGAGAATGCAACGAAGGTAACGTGCCTCACACGGTTTTGTTTCTCATCATCAAATGAATTTAATCTTTTAATGTCGAGTTTAACCATAACTCAGGTGGGAGAGGTGTAAAACACATGGACACTGCTAGAACTTCCAGGAAAGAAGTCGGTATTTCAAAAAGTGGATCTGGGGTGAATTAATGGGGGTAGAAAAGATCAAGGTTTTGGATTGGGGAAGATAAGAGATGGGGGTGAACAGGTGTTTCAAAGACCTGGAGGGAAGAGTGGGATTGAAGAGAGTGAGTGAGGGAGTTAGAACAAGTCAGACGAAACATGTTGGACAGGTTGGTGCTGTGAAGGACGAATTGATGATATTTTAGTGAAGGTCCGAATCCGGATATGGAGGTATGCGCTCTACCGAGTGCCGTTATAGTTTTGTTTTACCTGGTTTTATGTGTCATTATGGTGTCTAAATGAAAGAAAAGATTTGTTCAAATGGAGAATGTGTTCATGTTTTCCGGTCGAGCACACCTGTATTAAGCTGTGGATGAAAGAAAATGTTCTTTTTCAGGGAATCAGAGATGTTTCCGTCATCATCAATCGAAGACGTTGATGTGAACTCCTCACCTCCACACGATTCACCAAAGAAGGAGAAAAACACCCTTTGGAAGCGTGTGAAGTAAATAATTTCATTCACCCCCATCTGCACTTTTGAAAACTTGATTTTGGATATATCTACCTCAGGGAATGTACAATAAATTGACTTTTCAATCTCTTTCAACTTAGACACATCTTCGGAAGAGACAACAACAAGGAGCGTTGTGCGGACGTTTCACATTCCGTGTAAGTAAGAGAATCACCTTTCAGGACGTCATGACATTCATTGTGCTCGCAATAGAAATGGTATTCCTTTGAGGAAACTAATGTGAATCTTGTCGTGTTTCGATCACATTTTGATCCATAATTATTTTCTATATTATCGATTGGAGGTTTCACCGCTGTGGGATTTCTTTGACGTGCCTCCATCGAGTTGTTTACCTGGGGTGGGAATCTTGATCCAGATATAAAGGGTCATGCGGGTGTTTTGTATGAAGAGCGAGTTTATCATATGTATATATATACAGTCACGTGAAAAAGTAAGTACACCCCATGTAAAGTTTTGACTTTTACAACATATTTCAACATACGGCTATTTGATCTTCATTTCAACAATATTGATAGATAAAGGTGATATAATATAACAAATATCATGAAACATTTACATTTTGTAGTCCATTGTATAATTTAAATAAACATAAATGCAAATTTCGCATGTGGAAAAAGTAAGTACACCCCTACATTTATCACTACTTCAAATACCTAAAATTAGAATCAGGTGCACCAGCTCAGGTGCAAATGATTAGAACATCGTTGGAAAGGATCTTGGAGGAACCTGTCTTATTTAAACCTCAGACATTTCGTTTGGTTTGCTCTTTGTTGTTGAAGTGTGCGGCGTCACCATGGCTAGATCAAAAGAGCTCTCTGAGGCCTTCAGAAAGAAGGTTATAGATGCCTACCAGTCTGGGAAGGGATTTTAAAACATCTCCAAATAATTTGAAATCAATCAATCGACTGTCCGGAAGATCATCTTCAAGTGTAGAAGATCCAAACAACTGCCAACTTGATCAGGCCAGACCGCCCGAGCAAGTTCAGCCCGAGAGCAGACCGCAAGATGCTGAAAGAAGTCTCCAAGAACCCCAGAATGTCATCACGGGACCTACAGGTAGCGTTTGCCACGGTTGATGTCAAAGTGTACGAGTCTACCATTAGAAAGAGGCTGCACAAATTTGATCTACATGGGAGGTGTGCCAGGAGGAAACCTTTGCTGTCCAGAAAGAACATCAAGGCAAGACTAACGTTTGCCAATGAACACCCTGGCAAAGACCAGCACTTCTGGAACAATGTGCTCTGGACAGATGAGTCAAAGGTGGAGCTATTTGGCCACAGTACCAGAAGACATGTTTGGCGAAAACCAAAGACAGCATTTGACCACAAGAACCTGATACCAACTGTAAAGCATGGTGGTGGAAATATAATGGTTTGGGGCAGCTTTGCTGCATCAGGGCCTGGGCAGCTCACCATCATAGAATCCACTATGAATTCTTCATTGTACCAGAGGGTGCTTGAGGATAATGTGAGGCCATCTGTCGGAAAGTTGAAGCTCAACCGAAGGTGGACCTTGCAACATGACAATGACCCTAAACATACCAGTAAATACACCAAGGAATGGCTGAAAAGAAAGAAATGGAGGGTTCTGGAATGGTCAAGTCAAAGCCCGGATCTAAATCCCATTGAGATGTTGTGGGGGGATTTGAAACGAGCTGTGCATGCAAGAAACCCCTCAAACATTGCACAGCTGAAAGAATTCTGCATGGAGGAGAGGGCAAAAAGTTCTCCTCGTCGATGTCAGAGACTGGTAGACAGTTATAAGAAACGCCTAATTGAGGTTGTTTCTGCCAAAGGGGGCAATTTTTTATTTTTTTTTTTATTTTTTGTATACAAGATCGAGGCTCGTGAAAGAGCGAACATTAATCACACAGAAAGACAAACCGACACATAAAACATATAACATAGGGAGCGGTAGACAAGATGGGGAGAGAGGGGGAAGGACACAAACACAACATTTGAGAGCAGGGACCGAGAGACATGGAGACATCGAGAGATCTGAGAGAGGGCGAGGGCTTTGGGGGGGGGGGGCGTGGGAAGGGGGCAGTGGGAGAGGTATAAAACATATGGACACTGCCAGGACTTCCAGGAAAGAAGTTGGAATTTCAAACAAGGTGGATCTGGGGTGAATTAGCGGGGGTAGAAAAGATCAAGGTTTTGGATGGGGGAAGATAAGAGATGGTGGTGAACAGCTGTTTTAAAGACCTGGAGGGAGGAGTGGGATTGAAGGGAGTGAGGGAGTTTGTTCCAGAGGCGGGAGAAAAGAGGAATGAAAGAGTGAAGGTGAGCGGAGAGCCGAGATTTCGGCAGTTTAACCATCAGAGGGTTGCTGGCAGATCTTGTGCGACCTGTAGGAATATTTGGGGGACAGAGCACAGAGAGAGCTGGGGGTGCAAGGCCGGAGAGGAGTCGGTAGAAGACAGAAAGACCACCTACCTGCCTGCGGTGAGTGAGTGAAAGGCCCTCAGAGATAGCTTCATCGCGGGAGATTCCAATAATTCTGAAAGCTTTGGTTTCAACAGCGTGAAGCCGAGCTAGGTGTGAGGCAGGAGCACCGGCCCATAGGGGAGAACAGTATTCCATTGAGCTGCGGATGAAAGCCTTGTATGTGGTGAGGAGCTCAGGTGTGCCGAGGAAGGACTTCGCACGACGGAGGATGCCCAGTCGGCGACTGGCTTTGGAGGCCAGCTTGGAAATGTGGTTTTCCCAAGAAAGATCATGGCAGATAGTGAGACCCAAAATCTTGAGCGACAGAACTTCTTGGAGAGGATTGTTGAGAAAGTAGATGGGAGGGTTGTCCAGTCGATCTTTTCGGAGAGACATAGTAAGAGTGTGAGATTTGTCAGGATTGAAAGACATGTTCCACTTGTTTGACCAGTCTGTGATTTTGTCCAGGTCTTCAGAGAGTGAGGAGGCAGCAGACTGCCGATCTGAGGGAAGAGGAATGGAGCGGCAGAGAGTGGAGTCATCAGCAAAGAGATAGAGAGGATTTTCGAGAGAGTCAGAGAGATCATTGATGAAGACCAGAAAAAGCACGGGGCCCAGAACACTGCCTTGGGGAACTCCAGCCTGAACAGGAAGAGGAGATGAGAGAAACCCATTCAGGGCCACACGTTGACGACGACTAGAGAGGAAGTCCGCCAGCCATGCGTGGAGATTTCCATGGATACCAAAGGAGGAGAGTTTGGTGAGCAGAGCGGGGTGCCAGACCGTGTCGAAGGCACGTGATATGTCGAGGGAGACAGCTCTAATTTCCTGTTTGGCATTGAGGACCTCCATCCATTGTTGAGACAGCAGAAGCAGCATGTCCAGAGTAGAGTGACCTGGTCTGAAACCAAATTGATGATCAGAGATCAAGCCATTGGAGAAGAGGAAAGATTTCATATCAGAAGCAATGATGGATTCCATGACTTTGCTGATAATTGGGAGAAGGCTGATTGGTCTGTAGTTGCTAGGATCTGTTTTTGCACCTTTTTTGTGCAAAGCGGTGATGTTGGCTGATTTCCAAGCAGATGGCAGTTGACCTTGAGCAAAAGAGAGGGTGAAGAGAACAGAGAGAGGGTGAGATAGAGCAGCAGAGCAGGATTTTAGGACCCGTGGGCTGATGCCGTCGGGTCCAGTTGCAGAATCAGAGTCGAGGGTTGACAGAAACTTTTCCACCTTGTCAGGAGGAAAGGACACGGAGTCCAGGAGCAGCAGGGTACGACTGGGTATGGTGGGTACAGAGAGGGATGGGTTTGGGACACAAGATTTAGAGGCAAACACAGAGTTGAGGCATTCAGCTTTTTCACGTGCGGAGTCAGCTGTGTAGCCGTTTGAGGTAAGGGAGGGGATGGAGGGGGAACAAACACCAGAAACGGATTTGACCAGACGCCACCAGGATTTGGAAGAGGGAGACAGATAAGAGAGTTCGGTCTTGAGAACGGAGAGATATTGTTTCCTGGCTCTCCTGAGGGTGGACACACACTTGTTTCGGGCTTTGTGAAAGGAAATGAGATTTCCTTCCGTTGGATTTGCTTTCCAGGAGACGAAGGCAAGTTGTTTCTGGGCAACAGCCTCACCACAAGATTCCGTGTACCATGGACGGGAGGAAGGGTATGACAACTGAAGACGAGATGGGATAAATCTGTGCATGAGAGAGAGCAATTTACTTTGGAAGAATTCCCAGGATGAGTTGATGTCAGAGGTGGTAGAGATGGGAGACCAGTCCAGATGATTGATGGCTGCTTGAAGACCGTGCCAGTTGGCCTGAGTGAAATGCCAGACTCGTCGACGCTGAGCAGGCTCCCTGAGGATGGTCAGAGAGATGTCCACTTTAACAAGGACATGATCAGATGATCCGATCGGAGCAGAAGAAGAGCAGCAGACATTTTCAGGGAAGTTAGTCATAACCAAGTCCAGAAGAGAAGATGTTCCGTTGACTGAGATCCGGGTCGGGAAATTGACAGATTGTGTCAGTCCCAGTGAGTCGCAGAAGTCCTTTGCTGAGGAGCCATGGCTGGTGAGAGAGGTACCCACACCCAGCCAACTGGCATGATGACAGTTGAAATCACCACATATGAGGAAGAGAGAGTTGGGATGAGTAGATAGAAGTTGGTCCATATCATCAGACAGCGAGATGTAGATGGAGTCATCACTGTTTGGTGGACGGTACAACACACATATGAACAAGAGGTGGGAGCGAAGGGGAAGCCGTAGCCAGAGGTATTCCTGGGGGTGAGGTGGAGAGAGTGCAGTGCAGGGCGAGTGAGGAAGAGAGTTTTTGATAAAGATAGCAACCCCGCCTCCAGGACGAGGCTCAGGTCTATCATACCGGAGGAGGGAGTAGCCCGGGAGAGATACTATGGAATCAGAGACATCATAAAGGAGGAAAGTTTCTGTTAAGCAGATCACGTCTGGTTTGACAGAAGCAACCTGTATGGAGAGATCAGTTAAGTTTGAACGAAGGCCCCGGATGTTTGAGGTCCATTCCGTTAATGAAGAGGAAGGGGGAGCATCAGATACAGAACAGGGGGGAGGAGGGGTAGGGTAAGATGTGGAAGAGGTGGAAGAGGTAGGGAGAGCTGTTGAAGGTGTGTCAGAGATTTCAGAATAGCTTGGAGAAAGGGAAGGATGGGGCGGACAAAAGGTTTGATGGTGATTGGGTGAGTCACAATGAGGTGTTATTTGAGGAGGGGGAAGAGCGAGGCAGAAGGTTGGGGGAGATGGAGGTGAGAGTTTGAAGGGGGAAGAAGCGGGGAGGACGCTTTGAGGAGGGGGAGTGAGCGGGGGGAAATTGAGAAGCAATGAGGGTGGGGAGATTTGAAGGGGAGGGGTGAGGGGGGAGTTTGGGAGGGAAGGGACAAGGGGAGGGATTTGAAAGGGATGGGATATGGGGGAGATTTGGAGGGGAGGGGTGAGGCAGGAGTCTAGGAGGGGAGGGGCGAGGGGGCGTCTTGGCGGGGAGGGGTGAGGGGGTAGTTTAGGAGGGAGGGGGCAAGGGGGGAGATTTGAAAGGGATGGGTGATGGGGAAGATTTGGAGGGGAGGGGTGATGGGGAAGATTTGGAGGGGAGGGGTTATGGGGAAGATTTGGAGGGGAGGGGTGAGATTGGATTTTTGAAAGTGTACGATTTATGGGAAACGAACATTTATTGCAAAATGAGTTTCTTGTGACCTTCGAGTTAAAAATACGTTTAAGGACGCTGGATGGAGGATGGAGTGCAGGAGAGTTTAGGGAATGTAGAAAAAAGGCACTATAGGAGATGGATATTTTTTTGGGGATGAATTGATTTGGTGAGCAAGTCGAAAGCAGCCTTTTAAAGAAGAAGAAGAAAAAGGTGTTATAAAATATGACGGAATACATAACTTGAGGGGAAAGTGTAAACATTGAAGGTTAATGAGTGAAAACTATCTGGGGAAATGGGGGAGAAACACGTGGTCGAAGAACGAACGAACGAATACGAATGAATAAACGAATGAGAACAGAGAAGGAAATGTTTTTTTTTTTTTTTTTTTTTTTTTTTTTTGAGTTGAGATTTACACAAGGAAGTAGGCTATGGGTGAAAAGCCTGGGAATACAGAGAACGAAAGTTATTGGATCACAAACGACGGACCACTGAGAGAAAAACAAAGCCTCAAGGTTGTACAGTGCACACTGTACAAGGCCTTGCTCGCGACACGGCAAACAGACGATCAATTTATGCAAGATAAACACCGAGAAACAACCAAAGTTGCACACAATAACTTCACACACCGAAAGATAAATACAGTTTCGACAAAATACAATTGTGAACAGACTTAACTTCGAAAAACGTGGAGACCGTGTGGAGCTTCGAAAATCCCTGCCGCCGTCTCCAAGATCTCGCGAGATCATCCAATTAGATCAATACCACCTATTAGAGCCAAGGGTGTACTTACTTTTTCCACATGCGAAATTTGCATTTATGTTTATTTAAATTATACAATGGACTACAAAATGTAAATGTTTCATGATATTTGTTATATTATATCACCTTTATCTCTCAATATTGTTGAAATGAAGATCAAATAGCTGTATGTTGAAATATGTTGAAAAAGTCAAAACTTTACATGGGGTGTACTTACTTTTTCACGTGACTGTATATAGGGTAGGTGGGGGTAATATGGACCCCCTAAGCCAAAGTCCCGATAGAGACTATACAAATAGATAAGGAATATTTCCAAATAATGGTTTATTTCGACAACCAGACAGACTACATCCCCGTGCAGTTTGGGTTGAATAAAATCAAAGACATATGATTGAGGGGACAAATAAAAATATGCCATCAGTGTCCATATTCCAAACAACGTGGGGAATATGGACGCCCCCTATGGGGTAATATGGACCTCGGGTCCATATTACCTCAATGTGGTAAGTCTAGTTTATTTTAGACAAATGTTCCCTGGCACAAATGTGACTTTCGGAATTTTCAGTGAACAACAACCTTAGCGACACTCGTCACAGACGAAAGCACCTGTACCCTCATTGTCAGTTTCGTTTTCGTGGGCCCATTGCTTGCATTCACTGCATTGGATCCAAGAAAATTCAGGTGGATCAACAAATAACTCATAGCAATATATGCAGGAGACATTACTCATGCAGTTTTCAGGACCTTTTCTGTGTTGCTTGGCAGACTTGGTAACCTGCTTTCGAACTGGAGGACCGCGCTTTGTTCGTGGTCTGTTGCCTTTTTTCGCTTTCAAATTAGTTGGGGATATAGGATTCTGCTTCTCGCGTGTTGGCCCTTTCTTCAATGCCCTTCTCTCTTGTTCTTGATGTTCCACGATGAAACGTCTTTTAGAAGGAGAGGATGTGATGATTACGCGTTTTCGGGGCGAGTTAAATCTCCGACAGTGCATAGTCACTGTCGGATTTTTATACAGAATCAAGTGTACATGTTATCGGCTGTTAACAAACAGCCGATACTTGACGGCTACTTGGACCATGCCTAGTTTTGCTTAGTCACATATTTCGGTGCAGAAAAATTTATTTGATTCAAATTTTGACAGTGAACATGCTGTTTTGTGGACTTATTCGATAAGCTTCCTGTGTGGGGAATATGGACATTGACCGTGGGGAATATGGACATGGGTCCATATTAGACACTACCAAAGGGTCCATATTCCCCACACCATGCCTCTCGATCATGTCAGCATGCCCAGTACATATGGGCTGGGATGGAGTTTTCTACACACAGTGGTGCTGTAGACAGCTCTCACGTGTACTCAGCCAGGGACACCACTCATCAAACAAGCTAGTGACTACATGTACATACACAGTACTGCATGCTTATGAATTGTAAAATTTGAGATGAAAACTTTTGGAAGTTTGCACTTACCATCATTAAAGAGTTTGAATCAACTGCAGTTGGTCACTTGCTGGTCGGCCATACTTGTTCATCCCGTGATATGGAGACGAGGGTTGATGCAGTGCATCATGGGAAATTCAGTGGGGTCCATATTCCCCTGGGGTCCATATTACCGCCACCCACTATATGTACATCAGGAAGAAGATAATTGTTTTTTGGTCATTTATTGTTGCATATCTTTTCTACCTGTCCCTGCTTGTATAATAATCATAAAAGTAGGACCGTGGGTCCTGAAGCTCACCTGGATCACGAGCTACAATCACTCAAACCCCCCACAGACCCTCTCAGACAATGATGTTTTAAACAATGGTGTCTCATACAATGATGAATGTCTCATGATGAATGATGATATCTCATGTCTCATGATCAATGATGAATGATGTCTCAGACAATGATGAATGATGAATCAGACAAACAATGGTGTCTCAGACAATGATGTTTTAAAAATGAGCAAAGTGACCATTAAAAGGATCATCAAATATCCAAAGATTGGGGCTGATATGTATCCCAAGCCATATGAAGATCACGGTCCGTATCAGCCTCAGCGAACCAGGCAGGGCTCTGTCGTCTATACACCGCCCAAATAACTGGCATTCCCTCAAGCAGGGCTTTTACCGTGGACCTTATGTGGGTCAATACTATTATTTCCGACTATTTTGTCTAAAAAAAACTCGAACAAGGACCATAAAACCCAACTCCACGGGGTTTCCGCGTATCTCGCGGGATTATCAGTTGGACAGGTGACTGTGGTGGCCCATGACATGTAAGAGCTGTTTTTTGAACATGCTTTATGTGAAATCCATGACAGCATGATAGAGGAAGGGAAAAGCGTTAAATATTCTGCTCTTTCGAGGAGGTTATGAAGAAATGTGTTATAATCGAAGTGTGGAATGCCCTTTTGCTTTTATGAGCGTGAGGAGGGGAGGACTGAGTTGTGGCTGTGAAGGAGGAGGAGGTACAGGTACATCCCCGACATCGAAAGCGCATTCACTCGTCTCGACCAAATTACTTTTGTACATTTTACTCCTTTTCCTGATCATGTTTTATATTCTGTGGCGTGTTGTGTTGGGGACATTGCAGCGTCAGTTGTGAAAAGAAAAGATTTGTTGAAATTGAGAATGTATTTATGTTATTTGGTATAACAAACTTGCAACAACTTGTGGATGTTATTTTACCAGGAAAACAAACAAGAACAAGTCTCCTGATTCTCAAGCGAAGTGCGCGAACCCGTCACGTGGACGAAGTTATGAAAACGCGGTTTTCATGGAGGGTCCACCGCACGATTCACCACAGAGGAAGAAGAAAACCACGCCGTGGAAGCGTGTGAAGTAAATAAATTCATTCACCCCCCATCTGTACTTTTGAAAACTTGATTTTGGATATATCTACCTCAGGGAATGTACAATAAATTGACTTTTCAATCTTTTTCAACTTAGGCGCATCCTCGGAGGAACTGGGAAGAAGAAGAAGCGACGTTACATGTTTACATGTGGCGACATTCCACATATGTAAGTAAAAGAAGAATCCCTTTTCAGGATGTCATGACAAGATTTGTGGTAACGATATAATGGCATTCCTCAAAGAGAATGGAAGCTGATCTTGTCATATCTTATGGCATCTTCTATCTTCTTCAAAGTCAGCTTCCATCACCTTTGTCAGACAATCTTGCTGCTTATATTTGGAGCTTTCAAAAATCTCTTTTCCTTCCCTGCAAAGCTGCGTTGGGTGCTTTGGGATGAACCTCTGCTTAAAATAAATGAACTTAAACATTTTCTTACTCAGATTTACTCCAACTCAGAAATTGTTTAAACTTTTTAAATAAGAAAACGATGATTTCCAATACCGGATACCACCTTGTGGTGCTGGTTTCGATCACACATCCGGTTAGTTCTTTGGCTTCTGAAAGTTTGGATACACAACTTCCACTGCGCTTCCCTCATCCACGTATTCTTTAACTTTCAAACTCAGTGTACACAGACGTGGCGGATTCCTGAAAGTGAGGATTTGAATTTCCCATTTTGATGACATGTTGGGCTGTTTCCACTCCCTATTTGACCGCTTTTCCTCTTGAGGCTCAGCCATCATCATTTCATGGGAGCTGCTGGTTTGCATCATTGCTGGAAGCGTGGATGTGCCGCTGGTGCAATGTCCTCTGCTGGTCAGGGTAGGAATTTGTTCAGGGAGTCTGCGATAGCTCACCTACTTTTCTCAAAGGAGCAAACTGCCATCTGAAGGAGAGCACACACATTGATGAATTGCCCTACCTGTGAAACACCAGGATGACATTTTATAGCTGGGTCGGGATTCAAACCCTGGCTAGACTGATTGGAGGCGAGTGTGGAAGATTGGGAAACCAAGGGGAAACAAAATTGTGGTTTTTGTGAACTTCACACCCTCTTCACCACGTCACATTTCTTCTCTTCATTGCCAACTGTGGGTGAAGGTACTTAGAAGGGAGCAGTCCAGTCTTGTTTGCTCTCTCAATGCAGAAAATAAATAAAAAACTGATGCAGTCCGACCCATTGCATTTTTATTTTTACATTGTTTCTTTTTGTAACTTTTTTTAACTTCAGCTTCACAAAATCTTTCTCATTTTTACAGGAATGATGTGTCTGAAATGTCAATACAACCGGTTGAGAAACAGCAGCGATCTGGTGAGTGTTGAAAATAAATATTTCCTTCTAATAAATTAGTTATCTCGGTTGCAAGTATTTTGCATGCATTTGGATGTTTAAGCACCTTTAGGAGGAGAGACATGGAAATGGTTGCTGTTACCTCCGCCACTGAAGGTAGATGGAGTCGGTGGAAGACAGAAAGACCACAAACCTGCCTGCGGTGAGAGAGAGAGAAAGGCCCTCAGAATCAGCTTCATCATGGGAGATTCCAATGATTCTGAAAGCTTTCGTTTCAACAGCGTGAAGCCGAGCGAGGTGTGAGGCAGGAGCACCAGCCCAGAGGGGAGAGCAGTATTCCATTGAGCTGGGGATGAAAACTTTGTATGTGGTGAGGAGCTCAGGTGTGCCAAGAAAAGACTGCACAACGGAGGATGCCCAGTCGGCGACTTGCTTTGGAGGCCAGCTTCGAAATGTGCTTTTGGCAGAAGTCCTTGATCAAAAGAGAAGCTGACGATAACAGAGACAGGGTGAGATAGAGCTTCCAGAGCTCTATATAGAGAAAGCAGAGCAGGATTTTAGGACCCGTGGGCCGATGCCGCCCGGTCCAGTTGCAGAACCAGTCGAGGTTTGGCAGAAACTTCTTCACCTTGTCAGGAGAGAAGGACACAGAGTCCAGGAGCAGCTGGTTTGACTGGGTAAGTGGGTACAGAGAGCGATGGGTTTGACCAGACACCACTAGGATTTGGAGGAGGGAGACAGGTTTGAGAGTTCAGTCTTGAGAGTGGAGAGATATTGTTTCCTCGCTCTCCTGAGGGTAGACATACACTTGATCTGAGCTTTGTGGAAGGAACGGAGATTGCCTTCCGTTGGATTTGCCTTCCATGAGGAGAAGGCAAGTTGTTTCTGGGCAACTGCCTCACCACAAGTTTCAGTGTACCATGGACGGGAGGAAGGGTACGACAAGGGAAGACGAGATGGGATGAATCTGTGCATGAGAGAGAGCAAATTTCTTTTAAAGAATTCCCAGAATGAGTTGATGTCAGAGGCAGTAGAGATCAGAGAACAGTTCAGATGTTTGATGGCTGCTTGAAGAATCCATGTTCCATCCATGTTTCATAAAATCAAATTGGTGCTTCACAGGTCGGGCGTTTGGTCACAGGTGTGCAGTCCATAAAATGAAACTTTTGCTGGATTTCCCGTCTGATGGCATTATTTTGGAGACATTAGACATCTCTCGGTGTCTTTCATGAAGAGTTGGCAAATTTTCACCGACACCCTCAACAAGTTACAAATTCCTGTCTTTACCAACTTCAATCATGTCAGGCCTAGCAAACTGGTTCCTGAAAGACTCGAGCCAATATTGCATGTTCTGAGCACTGGACTTCTCACTCGGTGACATGGTATATGAGCAGCTACCTGGCCAAGAAGAAGAAGAAGATGATTAAATAATGAAAATGACGTCTAATTTCCACAATAGCATGCGCGCACACACACACACACACACACACACACACACACACACACACACACACACACAAACACACGTGCACGCTTACACACACACACACACACACACACACACACCCATGCACACGCACACACACACACACGCACGCACACACGCACATGCACATGCACACATACACACACTCACACAGACACACACACACACACACGCACACACACGTACACACGCGCACATCTGAACATGTTGATATTCTCTCCATTGATGTTCCGTCACAATATCACTATTGTGTTGACTTTTGCTTCATTTTTGAAGGTGATTTGGGTCCTTCCTCCAAGCGGAAAACAAAGACTGAGGAATTTCAGGATCATCACCTGGTAAGCAAGATTTTGGATCTCCTACAGTGTTGTGCAAAAGTATGAGTCCACTTAAATCGATGCCAAACATTCTACAATCGCAAATGCAAACACTAATTTGTCATATTATATAAGATATGCAGGGGCGAATCCAGTAGGGTGGGGCACACCTGGGCCGCCTCCCCCCACAAATACCTCACCTCCAATAAAAAGCGATCTTTTTTTTTCACATGTGTTGAGGTGGGATCACCCGGTATTCCTCAAACCACAGCTGATGTTGACCATAGCGTTCAACATATGTGTTTCAAACGTTCAACATTGTAACAGTTCAACATGTAACCGCAAAACCATAATTCTGATTGAAGGTTACTTCCACCATGTCAAATCATGTTCAATATGTCAGACATTGATTTGTTTTGATCATTATGTCACTTGTTTAATTGCATGCAATTTCTGCTATTCATTCATATTCATTCATTCATGTGTTATTCATTCAATTGGATTTTTATGATGAGACAAAAATTTAAATAAATGTTGAGGTTTGAGGAAACTTTTTTTCATTGGAGTACTTTTTTTAGAATACTTAGAGTACTTCATTACAGTACTTAGAAGCAAGCTTTGCGGGATATCCCACCATTCACACTGTAAACGTAGCTTTGCAGGATGTTCCAACATTCACACTGTAAACTGCTTCATGGGAGTATCCCACCAGCTGCTTAACACGTAATCCCCCATGAGTTACTGCACAGAATTAAAACATTCCACCACATGTATTTGTGCAATTAGCTATCCCCATTTTCTCCATTGAAACATTTACCAGACAAGCGCAGATTTTCCGAGACATTCACGGGATTTTCCGAGACATTCACGGGATTTTCCTCGACATTCACGGGATTTTCCTCGACATTCACGGGATTTTCCTCGACATTCACGGGATTTTCCTCGACATTCACGGGATTTTCCTTGACATTCACTGAATTTTCCTTGACATTCACGGAATTTTCCTCGACATTCGTGGGATTTTCCTCGACATCTATGGGATTTGCCGAGAGATTCGTGAATTTTCCACAAATCAGGAACTGCCGGGAACCTATTCAAAGAATTGAAGGAAAATGGACAATGATCGTCAGTATTTCCCATGTTAAATCCTTGAGGTATCATACTTCGGGCTCGTGTAGAAATTAACAGAAGGGCGGGTAAACGGCGGGAGTAACCTTTTATTTGTGGTGGGATTGATTCTCTTACACTCCACCCATCCTCCCCTTCCTCCCTCCCCTCTCTCCATTCCCTTCCCTTCCGCTGCACTCTGTTGGAGGTCGAGATGTATGCATACAAAGCTTGGGGCCGCTAGGTTTCATGGTTTTGGAGTTATGAAGGACACATACACACGCGCACACACACGTGCGCGTGCACACACACACACACATGCGCGTGTACACACACACACGCGCACACATACACACGCGCACACACACACACACACACACACACACACACACACACACACACACACACACACACACACACACACACACACACACACACATACGCGCGTGGACACACACACACACTGCCTTTTATTATTATAACAGAAGCATTGTTGTGAAGTTTTGTTTGTGCCTTTATCAGATTGGGGACTGGGAGGTCATCTCCAAAATTGCACAAGGCGGCCTTGGGAAAGTTTATCAAGCAAAGGACATCAAGTCTGCAGTGGAGGTACAAACTTGTGGTATACTTTCTGTCTTCCTTTCACTTTCTGGGAGCTGGAACAGTTCGTGGGAGAGCTAGATAGAACACCGTGGAGGGACACGACGGAGGGTAAACGGAAGAAGGGAATGGGGAGATTCTCCTGCATCTGAATTTGTCTCCTTCATTTCTGTCTCGATGAAAGATGCTTTTTCCTTCGACTTGCAGCTCCACATAATTCCTGTGGAAGATTCCATCAAAGATGTAATTACAATGAACAAACCAGAACGGCACTCGACAGAGCGCCCACCTTCACCAGGCCCATTGATCGGCCGGATCGGACCTGAACCAAAATATAATTTGCTTGTTCTTCTCACCAAACCAACTCATCCACCAGGTGTTTGAAATATCGTTCTCCACATCGTTTTTGGCCCCATCTCTCAGTGGTGATGAATCACTTAAAATCTGGTATCCATATCTGGATTCGGATCTTCACCGAAATTGAATCAATTAGTCCTTGGCACACACCCAACTTGTCCACAAAGTTTCGTCCAAATACAGCTCTAACTTTTTAGAGATATCCTGCTTACAGACAAACAAACAAGAATGATGTCATGGACAGCACAATACTTGCAAAATCCATGAAACAAATTTATCCTCAAAAATATTTTGGTTGTTGAATTAATTGACTTGATATTCAAGTCCTCTTCAAATTTCAAGTCAATCCAATGAGTTGATATTTGGCCTATGTTGACCTTTTAGTTTGTGTTGAGACCTCAAAAATAATTGGTTGTTGAATTCAATGACCAAATAATCACATTAGATGAAAATTGATGATTTTAGAAATGCGGTGTATGTTGACCTTTTGGCCTTTGTTGACCTCATAAAGAATTGGTGGTTGAGTTCAGTGACCTATTATGAAATCAAATTCAGTGACAAATCCTCTTGAAATTCAAAATCAATCAGAGGAAAATTGAAGATTTTTCAAAATTGGACCTAAGTTGTTGATCTTTGGCATATTTTGACCTTTTGACCTCAAAAACAATAGGCTTATTGCTTAGGACGAACCCGTACCATTCGTGAAGTTTTGTGAAGATCGGCTTAAAATTGTGACCTGCAGATGATTGATAGACAGGCAGACAGACAGAAAGATTAACGTACGCGACCAGCCAATATACAGTGCTGTACTTGAAAAATCTTCGATTTTCACAAGTAACAAACAAGAAAGATGTAAAGACAGTGAAGGTAGGCCGGCGTTACACACGACATCAGAACCTTCCCTTTCACTCTTCTTAAAATATTCCTGTCTGCCATTCCACGCTCCATCCTCCTCCACGCATTCGTACCCACCTGAATCCTCTTCCGCACCTCTGCCTCTGACTTACCATCCCCGCTCACTGTTCCCCCCGGATACTCAAACCTATTTCCTGATCTGATCTCTTTCTCTTCCAACCTGATATTCAATTATCTTCTCTGCTGCCCGTCCCACATCACCTCCATCTTCTCGTGGAGATGATGCAAATCCTCAATGTAAATGTGTGTCATGCAGCGCCACCTTCAGGTGGGAGAGGGTATTACAAGTCCCACTCTTTGCAGTACAGTATAGTACAGTCGTGTTCCTGTCCCCACCTTTTCCAGTGCATTGAGGTGTTTTGGTATTTTAGAGGTAATTTGAATTACACATTTGATTAAGAATAATAACATAAACTCCTTGGCTGCTGCACAAATATCATATGTTGTAATCGTTTTTGCGCATTGTAGAAAGGTCGAAGGTGTTATCATGTGGACCTTTTGTTTTCTCTTCCAGGTTGCTTTGAAGAAAGCGATATATGTGAAGGGGAACGATGACGTAAGTTTGTGTGAATGTGGAGATAACTATGTTTTAACTGCTGAACCAACAGTTTAATGTAACTCGGAACTGTCTTGATAGAACTTTTGATGTGCTGGATCCTTGTCGATTGGCCCATGATGATGTGAGTCCCACTGTGTGAGTTACAACTTTGTGGGTGCAGCTACGGGGTAAGTTTACCTTTTATACAGGTTTTCTTTTCTTCTTTTGTAGCTGTTGGAAGAAGCTGAGATGTTGCGGCGACTTGACCATCCACACATTCGTAAGTTTGGATTTCACTCAAACTTATTGCAATATGCACTATGACGTCACTCGAGTGAGTGCATACCTCCGCCAGGTTGAACCTTTTACATTTTCTATTCCATTGATAGGCCCGATCTGGATCCAGACCTCCAAAATCGAATGAGCTTGTTCTTGTCACCAACCCAACTCATCCACCAAGTTTTGTCCAAATGTGTCCGTGGATTGAAGCATCGACCAAATGTGGATTGAATAAAGATTGCTGGAACGGACGGAGTGGGAATTGTTGGAACGAACCGAATGGGAATTGAAAGAAACAGACAGTTTGAATTGGGGAGACACCACACTGGGAATACATCGACAAACTAACTTCAACACATGTTCCCATAACCTGAACCCCTTAGACAATGGGCAAAGGTGTACCTTTACCTGGATGAAGAAATAACTATCTTGGGATTCCTATAGTGCACATGGATGCGCTCCCTCATCGATACATTTTCCAAATCCACAGCAATATCCGGTACATATTTTTGGCCATTTCTATCAATGATGAAGAATCGCTTTAGAAATTAAAATTCTCGTATCTGGATCCGGATCTTCACTAAAAAGAATCAAAAAAAGACCTCAGGATCCCAAGGCCACCGCCCGAACCATTAGGCCAACACCAGTGCCAGTGATAACTCGCCCACTCTTCATGAAGGACACCGTGGGATCCTCAACGCACACGGACTCATGTCCGCAGATGGGATGCCGGTTTGACGTCCATCCGAGGGACAGCACACAGAATCACCTGTGAAACACGAACTTGTCACACTGTTGATCAGTTGTCATCGGAAGGGTCACACTAAATTCATGTGTTCATCATGAATGTTTAAAGGTGTTTAACTTTGGACGAGTTTCTTTATGCCATCTTAACTTGTGCTCCGCCATGTTGTTTCCTGACAGTGAAGCTGATTGGCGTTCATCAAGATCAGATCTCGAAGGAAGTGGTCATCGCCATGGATTATGTCGCTGCAGGTGAGGTTGCTGAAGTTGTTGTGCTGAAACTCCGCTGTTTGTGTCCATCACTTTTACTTGAGGAGACAAATAACTTAGTAATTGGCAAACTTGAATTATAATGTCTTGATTGTTGGGACTTTTTAGGTTCATGCTCGACCATGAATATTTGTTATGGGAACAAAAAGAGCAGAAAAGATCATGTGAACATGTTTTGTTTCATCTTCTCGTGTTCTCAATCTGATGTCCCGATAACCAGGTGTATTGAGCTCAACCATGAGTGTTGATCAGAGGAGCAAAGTAAATAAATTGCATTTGAAGTTGAGGCCTGTTACTCTGATATCTGGCACTTCTTTCAGTTCTTACAATTCCCAAGAGAATATCCATGGTGTTTGTGCAGAAAAATAGAGAAGTCGCATGAACATTGAGCAGAGAACAAACACCAAGGTGCACATGCAGACCAAGCAGCGGGCGGAGGGGCGCAGGAAGGTGCGCGGTGTTGGGCCCGACAGCGAGCAGATCAGTTCATGAGCAGAGGGAGGGCAGCCGTGGCAGGAAGGGGGTGGTTTGGGAAGTGGTTTGGGAAGTGGTTTGGAGAAGTTTGATTTGGGAAACCACATGAGAAGTGGTTTGGGAAGTGGTTTGGGAAGTGGTTTGGAGAAGTGGTTTGGACAAGTTTGGTTTGGGAAACCACATGAGAAGTGGTTTGGTCTCTTGACTTTATAGGCCTCACCATCAGCCATGGTAGTACAGCGGTTACCTGGCCAAATTCACCCTAATTGGTAAAATCATGATAGAAACATGAAATTTGGTGGAAATGTTCATTATTATATGTAGAACTACAAATGACTGGTACCCAGGAGAGCAACCAATGAGAACCGCATCTAATTGGCCACCATTTCCAAGATGGCCACCAAATGTATAAGAAGTAGCTATTTTACAATGTTTATGGAGTTGTGTTTCCGGAAAACGATTCAAACACATTCTCCCCTCCAACACCTCAAGCAGGGATGCACCTCCATCTCGAGTCATCCTCCACCTTCCTTTTCCTATCTCCGTGAACCCTCTTTTCACTCCACTCTCTTCCAGTTCCTCCCCTTTCTCTTCCTCTCTTGTTCTCCCTCACTCCTCTTCCTCTTCATTCGCTCCTTCTTATGTCCAATTGTGACTGTCTGTCAGTTTTCTTTTCCATGACCTTCGATTTTGCAAACAAAATTTATCTTTATTGTTTTGTTTATCGTTCCTCCCCTTGTTCCTCTTCTCGTGTTTTGTTAAAAATCAATGATCTCATTGCCCTTGTATGTTTGTGTTCGATGCGTGCAGGTTCGCTCTCTCGCCAACTTAAGTTGCAGAAAACATTCTCTTCACCTAAAGCGTGGTGTGTCATGAAGCAGGTGAGCTGACACATCTTTCAGCCTCAGTGTAATGTTGACGTGTTTTTAAATATGACAGAAAACATTGAACTCGAAATTGTAAAATCTGTCTCCATGTTTTGATATTCTACCTCCACCTTCCAGATGGCTTCTGCTTTTACGTACTTGCACAACAAGAACATTGTGCACCGGGATATAAAGGTAACCAACGGCACCACCATGGACCGTGATATGTCCTGTGTAACACTGCGATGAAATATATATTTCCTTTGGGCAGCACAGGAAGGAAGGAATGGAGTGGGAAGTGGAGACGGGAGGAAATAACAAAATGTATATCTTTGTATAATTACCAACAAGGGGGGGGGGGGGTGGGAGGGCGGTCACATGTCCACCCCATTTCTGCTCATCACACAATTCATTAGACCTTTCTGTGAAGGTGTGTGCCACACTGAACCACCCACTGTCGGAGTGTGTATTTCATCTTTACATCTCGATTCATGGCGACATTGTGAACATGTTATTGCACATTTTCTCCATGAGGATTGCCCATTTCTCTGCTAATGATTCCCCTCCTGCTCATCTTTTGCACCTCTCTCCCTGCACTCTCAAAATTGGCCTTCCTCACATCTACTATCCTCATTCTGCAATCTCAAACCGAATTCCCTTGCACACGCTATGTTATGGTCACCTGTCCATTAAGGCGGTTCTACCTCAACCATCTCCACCACATTCGAGTTCTCCACCACACATGACAGGTCTAACACTCCATTCCTTTTTCTTTTCTTTTTTTTGGCATACAACATCGAGGCTCGTGAAAGAGCTAACATTAAATGAGAGAAATCCATTCAGGGCCACACGTTGACTACGACCAGAGAGGAAGTCCGCAAGCCATGCGTGGAGATTTCCAGGGATACCATAGGAGGAGAGTTTGGTGAGCAGAGCGGGGTGCCAAACCGTATCGAAGGCACGTGATATGTCAAGGGAGACAGCTCTAATTTCCTGTTTGGCATTGAGGACCTCCATCCATTGTTGAGACAGCAGAAGCAGCATGTCCAGAGTGGAATGACCTGGTCTGAATCCAAATTGATGATCGGAGATCAAGCCATTGGAGAAGAGGAAGTATTTGATATCCGAAGCACTGATGGATTCCAAGACTTTGCTGATAATTGGGAGCAGGCTGATTGGTCTGTAGTTGCAACGATCTGTTTTTGCACATTTTTTGTGTAAAGCGGTAATGTTTGCTGATTTCCAAGATGCTGGCAGATGACCTTGAGCAAAAGAGAGGGTGAAAAGAACAGAGAGAGGGTGAGATAGAGTGGCAGAGCAGGATTTTAGGACCGGTGGGCTGATGCCGTCTGGTCCAGTTGCAGAATCAGAGTCGAGGTTTGACAAAAACTTATCCACCTTGTCAGGAGAGATGGACACAGAGTCCAGGAGCAGTTGGGTTCGACTGGGAAAGGTGGGAACAGAGAGAGATGGGTTTGGGACACAAGATTTTGAGGCAAACACAGAGTTGAGGCATTTGGCTTTGTCACGTGCGGTGTTCACTGTGTAGCCATTTGAGGTAAGGGAGGGGATGGAGGGGGAACAAACACCAGAAACGGATTTGACAAGACACCACCAGGATTTGGAAGAGGGAGACAGGTTTGAGAGCTCACTCTTGAGAGTGGAGAGATATTGTTTCCTGGCTCTCCTGAGGGCAGACACGCAGTGAGTGAGTGAAAGGCCCCCAGAATCAGCTTCATCGCAAGAGATTCCAATGATTCTGCAAGCTTTCTTCCCAGGATGAGGTGATGTGAGAGGAGGAGGAGAGGAGGGGTCGTTTAGGAGGGGAAGGGGTAGTTTAAGAGGGGCGGGGCAAGGGAGGAGATTTGAAAGGGATGGGTGAGGGGGGAGTTTAGGAGGGGAAGGATGAGTTTGGATTTTAAAAAGTGTTGGACGATGAATAGAAACCGAACAATTATTGCAAAATTACTTTCTTGTGATTTTCAAGTCAGAGATCTGTTTAAAAACGTTAGATGAGGGGTGGAATGCAGGTGAGTTTTGGGAATGTAGGAAGGAAAAACTGTAATAGATTGAATTTTTATTTCAAATGAAGAGATTTGGTGAGCAAATCGAAAACAGCCTTTTAAAGAAGAAGAAGAAAAGTGTGTTATAAAATACAACAGAATATAACACTTCAGGGGAAAGTTTAAACATTAAAAAACTAAACAGTGAAAACTTTCTGGGGAAATCTATCTATAATTCCAGTAATCTCTGTTTGTACGTTTGTCTGTGACCGCTGTTTCTCGACAACCACGGGTCCGATATACTTTTAACTTGCCAGGTATATTGCTGGGGACCCGAGGATGTGCCTTTTCAAGGTTTCATATTAATCGGACAATTACTTACCGAGCTATGTCCAAAAAACGATTCAACCAATCAGAGAGCAGCGAACTATCGCGTGTGCCGAACGTGGCGGACACACTCTGCCTCGGATGGCACATTTGAGAGCGTATTCATTTATTTCACGTTTGCAAACTATGTTGGCGCTATGTTGGCGTTAAACTATGTTTTAAAACTAATAAAAACGAATTTGCGATTCATCGTAACTGCGATATACGACCTTCCTCCGGCAGCCAATCACCCATCAGCCAAAGACCTCACTTCCCGAAGCCAATCACGGGACACGTTGTTGCGTGTTTTTCCTTTTCATTTTTTTTATTGAATTGATTGATTCCTTGCGCTTAAATTGCAAATTAAATGTTTTAAAACTAATAAAAACCATTTCATCTAAATAGAGGGGGGGGGATTGTCACTGTACTCGCAAGCCGTTCGCTGTTCGCTTTGGCGTTGCGAATGGACCAAAACATTTCATGCACCAAACCATTTCATGTAAAGCGTTCGCCGTTCGCTTTGGCGTTGCGAATGGACCAAAACATTTCATGGACCAAACCATTTCATGTAAATAGAGGGGGGGATATAATTTTAGATATAGATATAGTACGGGCATGCCCTAGTTCCCTAAATGAGGGCATGAAGGATTCCTAAGGGGGATTGAGGAAATCCAGCACAGGTTCAGAAGAATAGAAGATTGACAGCCTGGAGAGCAGAGAGCGAAGGAACAGGCAGGTGTATAAGCAAATGTGTTAGTACGGGAGGAGAGGTCTGCTTTTTAAATTCTTCGTTAATATGTTTTTTGAAGGTTAGGTGAAAGTGGATCAGAGTGAGAAGGATAAAGTTGAAGAAGTATGGTGAGAACTGGAATTGGAAAGGTGTCGGCTGGAGAGGATTGAGTTATGGAGGAAGGAGAGAAAAAAAACGGGTGGGGCGAAACATGTGGTCGAAGAATGAACGAACACTGAAGAAAGAAATTAGACATATATTTTTTTTAATTAAGACTTTAAACAGAGGGTAAGATGTTCGGGCAAAGGGTAAGATGTGTAGGGTGAAAAAAAGACTGGAAAAAACAGTGAAAGAACGAAAGTAAATGGACCACAAACGACCGCCGAGAGGAGACAACAAAGCCTCGAGGCCTGGAAAACCAGGCCTGAAAATGCAGCGGGAACCAACCGATGATGATACACAGGTATGCATGATTCACACCAATATCTAACAAGAAACACACAGTCGGCACTCACACCATAAAATAAAAATACAGTTTTGACAAAAATACAAATGGCAAAAATTATTAACTTAGGTAGCGTGGAGAGCTTGGAAAAACACACGACCTCGCCAGCAAAACCCGGAGCGGAAGTCCCGATAGTTATATTAATATAGTTATAGTTATAATTTATAAGTTATATTAATATAAGGATAGTTATAAGTTATATTAATATAACTATTGACATAATGAAAGCAAATTGCACAAAAAGGGCAAATAAAATAGCACGTTTTTAGCAGACGTGGCACCGCCCGCAGCTCCCAATGCATGCAAGTGGGAAAGCAGGCCTTTGTTCGTCAATTGATGTCCTTTTTAAAGGAAGGAAATAAATAAAATATACTCAGGAGGAGGGAGCAGGGGGTATTCCATCTAAAATCAAAAAGGCATTTGTAATTTTAATTTTAAAAACGACATCTGCTGTGATAAAAAGACAATTACACCACTTGTGACTATTGCCATAGTGTCCAAACATCGTGCTTGCTTTTACGGCATTATTTCACGTGTCTATATACGCTACACAGCCAGACATAACAGTGGTGAACAAATGAGCCTTTATGTAATATGTAATACTATATCGATTTCCCGCTCTCTTTTTTAAATACCAGAACTTTGATAATGTGCTTTAATTCGTCCGTGAGAGGCCATTGTTGAAAATCGCATCATATAATATTATAATGCATCAAATCATTTGAAGCTCCCAATTTGAAAACGATAGCAGCTACAATGGTGATGTAAACAACGATTTGTAGGTATGAAGACCAGACATTCGATGATGTGAGTGAGGAGAGTGAAAACATAAATTTTGAGCGCGTAATTGTGCAGAAACTGTTGTGGCCTGTTCCAAGGAAAGGCGTTTTTGAGCAGGTTGAAAAAGCACAAGACCCCTGTGAGGGATAGGGTACTGACCAAAGATAAAGCCTGTTTTTGTTTAAATTAAACAAGGCCGGTAATTGTCTTCAATAAGGGTGTTTTAACACACGCAAACACCCAGTTTTCATTCGTGCACACCCTTTGAGTTGAAGAAATGTGCATGCAGAGAATGGGGCCGTTAGGTTTCATGGTTTTGGAGTTATGGAGGAGACACACACACACACACACACACACACACACACACACACACACACACGCACACACACAGAGACACACCACACTGCCTTTTATTATTATTATTATTATTATTATAGATAAACTCCTAATATTTATAGAGGATGTTTTTTTTTCTCTCTTCCTGGAATTTTATTTTCCTGCATGCCCTTCTCATTAAACTTTGAATTTTGATTTTAACATGTTTTATCATCAAAGGTTTCACCTTTTTTAAATATATATTGATTTCTGTTTATTCTCCAGCTTGGCAATGTGCTTTGTGATAATCAGTGGTTGGTGAAGGTCATTGACTTTGGCTTGGCCAGAATTTGCAAGCCACATGAAAAGCTTAATACCCACTGCGGAACATTTGCTTACATGGCACCCGAGATATTCAACAAGGAGATATATGAAGGTCCCCCAGCCGACGTGTGGGCACTCGGCATTCTGTCCACGCAATTATTTGTTGGACACAAATCTGATGGACGTGATCTTTTTCAAGTGAGTATTGTTCATAATGGTGTGAAGATCATTATCACATAGACATGTGACCATCATTATAACATGCAAAGTTGCCTTTTGAACATAACTGTTCGAATTGTTGTTTTGAAAACATTTTTTGTTGTTGAAAGTGTTAGGGTACTTATCGCTTGAAAGAATGGAGGAAGTGCTGTGGATAGCTTGAAATAACTTGGCAGGAGGTAACAGAATGTGAATATTGTAGTGTCGACCTTGTAGTGAGGACCTCAAGGCGACGGATGACCAAACGAGCCTTAACTCCGAGGCGTATACCCAAAAATATGGCGGTGCTATCTCTTTGGCATGCGCGGGAGAGAGATAACGAGGTCCCTACCTGAACGGACGGGTGTGACAAGGGTTTATCCGAAACCATGAACACAGAACACGAAAAACAATTGAAAATGCAACACAGATGAATTTAATGAAATTAAGCAAAGAATAAAAATGAACAGTGAGGTAAATTGAATATTTACTAATGTGAGACGTTTCCACTCAGACACGAAAACAGACAGGGGAATGCAAACATAAAATAAAATAAAATCCCCCCTTTTGGCCAGTACTCAGTTCTGGTCTCGAAGAGGACTTTGCTGGGGTGAGTCAACGAGAGGACCGCACGTCGAAGCACTCGAACAATGGCGCCGGTCAATCACCAGGGCACACCGAGCTGTGCAGCATGCAGCCAAACGTCTCAGCGCTCAATCCTGGGCCAGCCAGCACAACACAGTCCCCAGCTCCCCCAAAAAGCACCAAGTCGAACAACCTCCCCTCCTCCAATGTGGCAAAGGCTCCCCAAAGCTCCGAAAATGTTCTCTTTACAAAAAGCGCACACGAGCCAGCCCCGAGAGCCAGAGACAACAACGTCCACCTGCCACCAAACTCCGGACAAGAGAGAGAGAACAATGGCGATCCCTTCGCTTTTCTTCCTCCTTTCTCGATCGTTAATCTGACGTCACGCTCGCTCCAATCACCAAGCGTGATTCAATCACCCCATTGTTCCTCAACCAATCCTCATTCAGGGCCTGACCTCATGACCATTCTTGACTGCCCATCGAGAATGTTTGGGGGTGGGGCTCCCTGACTGATCGGCCAATGTGCTGGGTTTCTGTCGGGCTTGTCGGTGTGGTTGTGGCAATGTGCCGAATGCATGGCTGGCCGAGTCAATTTTATAAGAACAAAGGGAAAAATCACAGGGACAATTACACACTGGGTATAATTCTTAAGCCCTACCTAATTAGCATAGCTCCACCCCTCGTATGGAGACA